>NC_045448.1:102494612-102543684 GCF_002776525.5 Piliocolobus tephrosceles
TAGACATAGACATGAACACAGACCTAGACACAGACACAGACACAGACCAAGACATAGACATAGACCTAGACCTAGACATAGACATAGACACAGACCTAGACCTAGACCCAGACACAGACACAGCCACAGCCACAGACACAGACATAGACACAGACACAGACACCAACACAGACACGGCCACAGACAAAGACACCAACACAGCCACAGACACAGACACGGACACGGACACGGCCACAGACACAGACACAGACACGGCCACAGACACAGACACAGACACAGACATAGACATATTTTCTCCTGAACACCTGAAAGTTGCAGACATCATCAAACTTCACCTCTAAATGCTTCAGAATACGTGCAGGAATATATTTTTTAACAGATTGAGAACCTAGTAAGTAAACGATAGATCCAGAAAAGAATTTTCAAGGATGTAGAAGGAGTAACAATTTTATTTGATAATATATTTGAATATATCTGGACTGAATTCACCTAGAAGATTAAACTCTTCTTTATTTCTATCATTACCTTGTTCCCAGAAGTTTTCAGGCAACTGTGTCATCTCTGAGTCAGGTGGCACATTCAAAGAACAAAATCACGGTGGCAGGTGCTGAATGTTAATGAAGTCACATAGCTATCAGGCCTTACACCTATCACTGAGTCACCTCTAGTGTGTAAAATGAATTCCTAAGAGCCCAAACATGTTTTATGAATGTCGTATAAATTCTTCGAAACCCATGAGGAAATAAATATTTACATCAAAATTAAACCTGGAAAGTTTTTATAAATTCAAAGGTGAAACAATATAAAATGTATTTTTTAACCAAGTCCTAGGAAATCACAGAATTTTAAGAGGGAAGACTTTCTAGACTCAGATACAGAGAAATACGTGACCAGGTTTCAGGCAGCTTTTATGGAAAAATGTGCTGGCTCAAAACAAAAACCTAGATGAGTTGTCCAGAAACTATTTTGGTTCTATAGGAAGGAAAAAAGCTAGACAAGGAATCAGCCTCCGAGCAGCAGGCTGAGGCTGTTCCTGGTCTGCATAGCTGTGTCAGAATGACACCTGCTGATGTCCTGGACACTCATCTCCCGCCCCTGGTGGGGCCTGGTGAGACAGATTGCTTCCTGGAGGCCACACTGCAGGGAGACCCATCTTCGGCAGAATAGGGCATTGACCCACACTGGGCTGAATCTCAGAGGAGCAAATTGGCAGAAACTGATACAAACAGTTCCACAAGGCATAGGCACTCTCTTTATACTGTCTGCCAGCAAACATCCCTTTTTGCTAAAACCACTACTGAAGTATCTCTTAATCAGTGGTTCTTGGGATAGAAGTTGATCAAGTTCAGTCAACCAACCCAACTCATGTTTTCACTCATTCAGATCCTGTATCAACATTCCATTCCCCATGAGCCTGGGTCATTCCAAGCCCCCAGCAGGCTGGACCATCAACCAACACTTGCTTCACCTGCCTCCTGCATTAAACCCTGCGCAGGCTGACACCCAGCAAGACCACTCCTCTAGCCTGGAATGGTCACCATCCTCCTCCAAAATGACTGAGGAGGAAGCTCTACCTGTGAGGCCCTGGGCATCTGCAGGGCAAACCCACAGGCTTCAAATTCTCCCAGCCTGGTATTTGTGTAAGAGGAATGCACTGCTCTGTACAACTCCAGAGGACAAAACTCGTGAGTGAGTCCGGTAGAGCCCAGCATCCCCGTTATAAACATGGAGCAATGGAAATAGACTTGGATAATTAAGTCACTTGCCCAAGGCCACAGAGCTAAGGAACGACAAAGTAGGATATAAACCTGAGTCTACACAATCCTTGGTTTTGGCACTCATTCTCTGCTCTGTAAAAGCATCAACACCTAGAGCTAGAGGGGTCTCCAGAAGCCATGAAGTCTATCTGCCCACCCAAACAGTCTTCTGAAACCCAGCGTCCTCTATAGAAGACAAGCTTACCTCATCACAAGATGCACACTGCCACTCTTGGGAAGTATCCACAATTAGAAAAGTCTGTCATTTTGGATCCCAAATTTGCCTCCCTCTAAACTTCATTTATTAGTCATATTCTACACTTTGGGGAGGCTCCGAAGAAGTCTGTCCACACATTCCAATAACCTTGAGAGTTAGGAAGTGTGTATAGAGCACAGTGTACCTGGACAGAGAAGTGGGAATACTGCCTTCCTTCCTGCCAGCAGCAGTGTGGTGGGCAGCTTAGATTACCTGTGTGAGGCTCAGTCTCCTCATCTGTGAAATGGGCATACCCTGGTGTTCACTACAGGAGAATTAGATGTCACACTATATGTAACGAGCTCAGCAATGCTGCAAGAAGAAAGTGCTCAACGAGCAGTAGCTCTCGTCAGTGTTTTACAGAAGCAGAGCCAGGTACTTAGGGAGGTAAGGAGCTTGCTCAAGGACACAGGTGGCAGATGTGATGAGAAATCAGCACTTCCACCATCTGCATTCTGCCAAACTCCTGCTAAGGGACTATTCCACAACCCAGCCTGAGAACTCATCCGTATTGTAGTTGGTAACTTAGCTAACACGAGTTACTATACTAGAAATGTGTGCAATTTTACCTAATGGAATCCATAAGCCCAAATGCATAGATCCATATTATAGAACATGTAAGTGTTCCATAAATATTTAATTTATAAAATATACAATATAAATGTGTGCTGAACATACAAGCACACAATTCTAAGTACGTACACATGCATACACACATATGCATCTTCAAGGCTGACAGGAATTCTAAGGTTTTTATCTTAGTGACAGCATATGCAACCGGAGGTTGGAACTGGGCTCCTGTCTTCATTCTACCATTAACTAACTATGTGATCTTAGGCAACCACAGAGTCATTTGCTCAATCTCTCAGTCACAGTTTCTTCACCTCTAAAATACAAAAGTTGGGCTAGTGAGACCTCCTAGGTCTCTTGCAGGTCTAAAACCCTGGAACTATAAGTCAATCTGGATTTGAGCTTAGGCCTCCTCAGTCCTAGATACAGCTTTAGTTTCTAAAGCATTGAGTCATAGCAGACAACCACTGAACCCAGTCAACTCTCTTGCCGAAGGCCCCATGGCCACCAACGGCAGAGCCGCAACTCGGGGCTTCCGAGGTCTCCTGGGAACTGGACTTCCAGCTCTGCTGGGCTACCTGCTGGGTAAAGTTAATTAGTAACTGGACACTCTGGCATTAGAGCAGGGGTTGGTTGTGAACAGACATACACCCTTAAAACAAATTTTGCTTTCTGTCTTATAATCTGAGCATGGGAAACACCTAAAATATTTGAGTAATCAGTCATCCAGAAAACCTGCCCATCTAAACTACGACAAAGACAGAAGAAACAAGGACAGGACGACCTGAGTAGGGGAAAGACAGCCAATCAGATCCTGGCACAAAGGCATGTAGCATATTCTACTCACAGAAGCACCTTTGAAGTCTTCCTTCAGAAGCTGTTTCTGTTGATTTGTATATGCGTGACTAGTTTTTAAGAGCAGCAGATTGTACTTTCCAGAGGTGACCACAGCAATATCTCCCATCCCACATGGTCTTCTAGAATGTGACCGTGCCACTCTGCCACCAAGAGGTGGAGTCTAACTCACCTCCCTTGAACGTGGGCTGGCCTGTAACTTGGTGTAACCAATACAATGCCACAGAAGTGGTGCTGTGTGAACTCTGGAGCTAGATCACAAAAATCCATGCAGCTTCCACCTGGTTTCCATGGGGTGCTTGCTTCTGCCTGGCTTCCGTGGAAAGCCAGCCACCATGAAGACAGTCCAACTCCCCTGAGACCACCTGGTTAGGGAGACCACATGTAGGGCATTGGTTGACAATCCCAGCTATGCCCAGCCTCCCAGGAGCCCTGCAAAGGCACCAGCCATGTGAGTGAAGCCATCGTGGACCCTCCAGATGAGTCCATTCACCAGCTGAGCACCACTGTTTGAACTCAATCAGACACATGGAGCAGAAACATTGCCTAGTTGAGCCCTCAAATTCGTAACATACAGAAACTTGGAGTTATCATAAAATAGTTGTCATTTTTAAGCCACTAAGTTTTGGGATCGTTTTTCATGCAGCAACAGGTGAACAGAATGCTCAGTCAAAAGCAGATTCCAGATGGCAAATTGGAAAGAGGGAGAAGGCTGGGAGAAGAAAACACAACTGGAAAAAGCAGCAGCTGATTGCCCAATAACAGGGGAGACAGGAAAACCGTTAAGGCAGATGCAAGAACCAAAGCACTCAGCCATTTGGGGATTTTAAGCGCAGACACCAGCAGTCCCTTCCATGTTACTGTGCCTTACTGAGTATATCAGGATGTTAAAGCACAAAATAACTGATGTTCCTAATGATTTCCTTGAATCACAAAGAACAGTTTAAATTGTGTTCAAACCCCTCTTTCTCTAGGATAGGACAGTACATGCAACACAGACGCAATGAAGGTAATATTGCAATTACCTCCCAATGTGTTTTCCTCCTTGCTACTCTGGATTCTTCCGCCACTACGGCCCCAGGAAAGGGAGAGAGCAAAGTCCTCCTCAGAAGGAGGGAAGGAAGTGAATATGATACAGGGGAAGTTCCTTCCTGGTAGGAAATGTCAGTAGGAGAAAAAGACCCTTTGGGCTCCTGGGCAAAAGGAGGGAAGGTACAAGAGAAATCAGGCAGGCAGTCCTGCTTCTTATTCTGGGTTTGAAACCTGAGGGCAAAGGGACAAAAGGTAAAAGAGAGAGGGAGGCTGGACACAGAGGAATTTTTGCTCTGCTTCCAAGTTGCGTCTCTGGAGGTACCTTGGTGAAGTAAGGGACACTAAAGAAGAATGGAAATAATCGTGTGGCTGTTAGGTAAAGGGGTGCTTCACTGATGGGAGAGATTCAGACCTTCCCCTGCACTCCCAGGAGAGAATGGAAGGTGAACTGAGATCTGGGCTGAGATGGGGCTGCCGTGATGAAAGACAAGATGACCTATAGCCATGGCTTCAGGGTATTCAGTCAGTAAGGAGCAGTGAGGCCAAGTCGGGGAAGACTGCCCTAGCTCTTGGTAGATAACCACTTCCCCAAGACCCTGAGCTCTCCACCCTCTGCTACCTTGGCTTTCCTGGTGCTCCTCTGAGCTATTCAGGTGCAGCAACAGGTGCTGTAGCATCTTTTCTGATGGGCTGGTACTCGTGCCCTGCTGGTTGCTAAACATTTTAAGTATCACCTGGACAGTCTTAAGCCACAGAAGAAACAAGGTCATGGCCAAGATGCAGAGAACCTGTGGAGCCAGTGAGAGGCACAGCAGGGCGACCTTGGACAGAGCACTGGCTCTGACGACTGAGGCACAGACCTTGGGTTTTCCCAGTCACAGACGCCAGCAGTAGATTCCACAGGACGCCTCGTGACCAGGAAGGTCCAGGGACATCTCCACAGAAGCCAGTGCAGACCCCAGTTCAGCACATGTGGATCAGCTGCCCACCACTCCCTGGGGACACAATGTCCCCGTCTTCTCAGGCTTCTTCCTGGCTAGAGGAAGGTGCTGGTGAGAAACTGGAAGAGTGAACATCTACCCAAAAGAAACGAAATGAATGCAAGAGAGGTAGATTTGGACCAACTCAGACAGCAATACATGTAGCAGCAGGCTTAATTCCCTGCCCTAGTGCGAAAGGGCCTTCAGAGCCAAATGAAATTCCTACTGGCAAAGCTGTAAAGGTGCTTTTTTTGGCATCTATTTGTAGTGAGTAGATATATTATAGCAGTATATTTTTTTATATATATTATATATATACTGGGTCTGAGTATATACATTATATGTATACTGATTATAATATATATAATCTATATATACATATATATACTCACTACTATATATTTTCATATATATATATATATATATATATATTAGAAATATTTTCTTCCAGAGTTGTTAAGATGTCAAAACAGATGGGATTTTCTTTGTATGCTTTGAAAGACCATCTTCTACTCTCTGGAAAATGTGTCCACCTTGTCCTCTGAGGGGCACCAAGGGCAGCAACTGTCCCAAGCCCTGTGTCCAGGGTGTCCCAGTGACAAGAAGTCAGCCACTCTCCCACACACAAAAAAAAAGACTGAAAACACCAAGGGATTTTTATCTCTACTGCGTGGGAAAATCTATCACCCTCACCACAAGCAAACCTGATCTTCAACTCGCAGATAGCCCAGACTTGCTGGGTTTCCTCAGACCAGACCCAAAAAGCCCCGCAGGAAACCTTTGACTTGCCCTGGGGCTGTGGGCAACTGTTCCATTTGCATTCTTAGCCCCTCCGGCTCCTCTCAGCTGTCAGATGCCCAGCCAGCTCGCTCCTTGGTGGTAAGAGCAGCTCTGTGAAGCTTGGTGAGCCAAACTCCTGCGTCCCTCCCTCCTACCCCAACTGAGCTAACTGGGTAATCCTACGTGGTGGGTACGCTCATGTTCACTACTATTCACCTCGAAGTCGGGCGGGGCACATGACTGGGAAAAGCAAGTGCCGATTCCAGGCCTGTGCGTTTCACAGCTGGTGCTCTGCTGCCAGCCTCTCTCCTGCACGGTGCACGCTGAGCCCTTGTTCATCCCTGCTGCCAGCACAGCACAGTCAAGCCATCCGGGCAGCAGGCCGGGGTCCACCCGCATCCATCGATCCACTCACTTGCTCCTGCTATGCCTGCTTCTGCTTCTGATAAATAGGAATAATCTCCACCCCGCAGCACTTGTATCAAAACAATGGGAGTCCCACTACTGGTTTCCGTAAATTCTGTTTTAACAAAGACCTGCGTCCCCGAGTGGCTCTGATGAGTCGTCACAGTCCAACGCAGTGCTGTAGCACGAGCAAGAAATCAGCTCGTGTTGTATGAAGCTACTGAAGTCATTGCCACAGTACACCTTGGTGGTCAGGCACCACGATCAAAGTGAGGGATCAGGACCTTGTATTCATTTTCTATTGTCGTGTAACACACCAGCACAGACTCAGCCACTTAGAACAACCGCATTCATAGCTCACATTGCTGTAGGTCCGATGTCTCTGCTCAGGGTCCCACCAGACTGAAATCAAAGTACCCTTTGGGCTGTGCTCCTTCCAGGAGCACGGGTTCTGTTCCGAGCTCACAGGGCTGTTATGACTGCAGGACTGGGCCCCCACTTTCTCCCTGGATAAGGCCACTCTCGGCTCCTGGATGCCACCCATGCTTCCTGCCCTGAGGCCCTCTCTACACCAGGACAGTTTGTTTCTTCAAGGCCAACGGAAAGAACATCTGCTGCTGCTTCAAGTCTCTGACCCCTTGACCCTGACCTCCTGATCCTCTTTTAAATAGCTCACCTGATTATGTCTGCCCACCCAGCACAGGTGATCTTTTTTATTAACTTCAAATCAACTGATTGAGAACCTAAATTACTTCCACAGAATTCCTTCACCCTTGCCACATAAAGTAACTTAACCACGGCAGTGATGTTCCATCTATTGCCTTATCCCACAAGGAGGGAATTATACAAGGGCATGGATCAGCCAGAGTCATCTTAGAATTCTGCCTACCACAGACATTCAAGAAAACATTCTGACGAATATTAGCTCTAGAAAATTTAGGATCCACCCAAAACTTTACACTAACTTCTTCCTTGCTCCCAAATAAGAAGACCTCTTCCTTGACTTTCTGAATCCTTTCTACTCAAAGTGTGGCCCATGGACCGGCAGCACGAACACCATTTGTGAAAAATTCAGACCAAGAGAATCAGAATCAGCCCCATATTCACAAGGCCCTCAGTTGAATATTCACAAGGCCCTCAGCCGCATATTTACAAGGCCCTCAGGAGATGTGAAAGCCCCATCTCAAAAGGCCCTTGTCCTGAAATAACTCCCGCACAGGCTTGGCCCTGGACACGTCTCCTAAGGAAGGGGTTCTCAAAGTGTGGTCCCCTGGCACCGGCACCAGCATCACCTGGGCACTTATTAGAAATGCAGATTCTCAGGTCGCCAGCCAGGACTTACTGAGTCACACATCCAGCCCTCTGCATTTTCATAAGCCCACCAGTGATTCCGACGCAGGCTCAGGTTTGAGAACCACTGGGCAAAGGCACTGTCGTGATCGAGTGTCTCCCCTATGGAAAGCCGTGATTAAAACACAAGAAAGCAACCCGAGTCTGCTCTGCTTCAGTCGTGCTGCTGCCAGAGGCCAACCTGCGCTCCTTGGGGAGGGGAGGAGGGCTCGGGGTCTGCGGATGTTCTGGATTCCTCAGCTCTAATTGTCAAACAGGCTTTGGAGGTCAGGGTGGGAGTGGGGATGTAGAAGGGAACCCCTACTAGCAGGGCCGGGTAGGGGGCTCCCAGGCCAACTGAAGACCCCTGGAGAGAGGATAGCTGCCCTGAAACATTCAGCCAAGCTTCTTTCTTGCCTTTTAGAGTAACCAAGCACCAAAGTACAATCCAAATGGACCAACTTCTAAATGAGGTTAGAAAAAGGCGCTCTCCTGTGCCTGTGCGTGTGGTAATACCAAATGGGCAGGTGGGCAGGAAGCCCGCTGGCCTCGGGAGGGCAGAGCTGATGAAATGGGCATGGAAAAGGTGAGTGTGCAGGAGGTGGGATGGAGTGCAGAAAGGGGACCAGCAGCCCCCACTGCAGCCATGCAGCGCTGGGAGGCTCCGGGAAGGCCTGGACACTTGGCTGCCTCTGCTTATACAAGAGAGAACTCAGGGCAATGTAGGATCTTGACCAAGATCTTCGAGCAGAGTTGTGGGTGGGGGTAGAGGAGTCCTGAAGGGCTCTAAGAAGAGCAAAGGCCCCCAAAAGGGAATGGGATTAAAGAGAAGGAGCTTCAAACGGCAAGAGCAAACTGTGTGCCAGGATTCAAGAGAGACAGAGAGAGGAACAGAGAGAGAGAGAAACAGAGACAGAGAGACAGACAGAAGTAGAGACAGAAAGAGAGAAACAGAGACACACAGAGAGAAACAGACAGGCAGAGAGAAACAAAGACAGAGACGGAGAGAGAGAGATCTAGGAGTCAGGACACCTGAGTCTGTTTCTGTTGGAGCCTCGGGCAACTTTCCTGATTTCTCCAGAACTCAGGTGTCTGATCCGGGCGACTCTCCTCGTCCATGACCTTCTTCCCCCGTGTGAGGATGACCTTAAGGCCTGAGTGCTTGATACTACTTGGATTCATTTACTGTACTCCTCTTCACCCTCGACCTTACTGTTTGCAGGCGGAAATGGAGACCCTGAGCAGGTGAGCTGTCACGCAGCTTGTCCAGGCAAGCTGGACTCTGAACCCAGGCCAGTTCGCCTGTGGGAACACACCGCAGCCCTAACCACACTCTACTACCTCTCCCCAGAAAACCACCCGAGAGCCAGGCATTAGAGAATCCACAGTGACTTTAGCATATCAAGCTTTTCACACCAGAAAATCTCATGAGGCTTCTGAGGAAGAAAGCCCTCCATTCAGTGCACATCCCACATGCAGCCTCGCGTAGTGGAAAATGGTCTCGGTGGTCCGCTATCTTGTGTTGGATTCCACTGCAATTTTCCTTGTGGCCTAGAATCATGGACGGTCCTTAGAAACCCCCTGATCCAGCCCCTTTTTTGACAGAGAGAAAAACTGAGGCCCAGAAAGGTCAAGTAATGCTTCTGGCCACCCTCACACAGGTGAAGAAGGTCATGGAGAAGGAAGGTCTCCCGGATCAGGTTCCTGAGGTCTGGAGAAATCGGGAGAGTCAGCTGAGGCTCCACCAGAAATGGACTCAGGTGTCTCAACTCCCAGATTTCTCTCTGTCTCTGTCTGTCATTCTGTCTCTGTCTCTGTGTTTCTCTCTGTCTTTCTCTCTCTGTCTCTCTCTCCCTCTATCTCGGACTCTGTCTCTGTCTGCCTTTCTCTGTCTCTCCCCATCCCTGTCTCTCTCTCTGTCTCTCTGCCTCTCTCTATCTCTGTCTCTCTGTCTCTGTCTTTCTTTGTCTCTCTCTGTCTCTGTCTCTCTGCCTCTGTCTGTCTCTGTTTCTCTGCCTCTGTCTCTCTGCCCGTCTCTCTGTCTGTCTCTGTCTCTTCTCTCTGCCCTCCCCCTCTGCCTCTCTCTCTGCCTCTCTCTGCCTTTCCCTCTCTCTGTCTCTCAAAAGCCTCTTACCTGCAGCTCTGCATTCTCTCACCTTGTTGCTGCTCACCTGGGAAAGGCTGCCAGGCCAGACTTTCACCTCCAGCGGGAGCTCCGCAGTCAAGCAGGGATTTATACCCTCTTGGGAGCTGGGATTTCCTAACCGGGTGGTGTCACCCGCTCACACTGGGTGGCAGCGGACACACCTTTTCCTCCTCACGGAGAGCACCCCCAGGCTGCAGTGCTGGGTCTGAGTACACGATCACCGAGATGGGGAAGTGGCCAAGGAAACTCCGCATAAGTTTCCCTATTTTTCTGTGACTCGCTAAAAATTACGTACTTCCAGCCGAGGAGGTGGTTTTAAAGTGATTGGCGTTTTGCCCAACTGTGGCCCCATTAAAGAGAAAAAGACGCTTTTGATCTTTAGCCAGGGGAGGAGTTGGTTTTCCATCCGAGGAACCTTTCAGTATCTAAGAAAGGTTAAGTTTTGTTTTGTTTTGTTTTCAGAGTCCTGTATGATTTTTAACTGTTAAATGAAGGAGGGGGTTGTTATCTCGTTCCTTATTCTAGATTGTGGAGTTTGCAGAACTGAATAGTTTGTCTTCTGAAAGTGGGAATCCAGCACCAAGTCTTATCTATACAAAACCAGTGTCTCCTAAACCCCCTAACCAGCCCAAAGGTGCTGTTGGTTGCTCCTCTCTCCCACCCAAGTCGCCTCCGTGGAGTTAGAAAGGACAAAGCCCAGGCAGGGTGCACCTGGCTTGCTCAGAGCCAGCAGATCCCCTGCAAGCCTCACAGGTAACAGAACCAATTTCGGTCGTGCCTCACACACTCTCCACCCTCAGACTCCCATCCACACTGGCTGCCCTGATGGAACTTTGGAGAACTCATGGTCCTGGGCCATCCTTGATATGAACAGGAGGCCAAATGGGAGCATAATACCTTGGCCACAGCCTCCCTGGAAAGCCAGGCTCCAGGGCTGGAACTCTCCATCGTCCCCCGCAGCCTCTCGCCTATGCACTCGCTCTTGTTGCATCGTTTAGGAAGAGGTGTAATTTGGAATCACGCTGTTGGTGGTTGGAAAGGAAGAATGCTTTTCAAAATGTACTTTAAAACCCATGGCATTAACCTTCCTAACACTGTCTGCCTAATTTATGCAGATCTTCATTTTCTTACAGGTAAAGAGGCAGGTATAGAAACTCCTTTGGAGAAATCTTAGGGAATTCATAGCCAGAACAAATGGCTAAATCAGAAGGGTCCATGGGCCCTAGTTTTTTTTTTTATCCTTTTGCTAAAAAAGGAAGGTAACTCTCGAAAGTCAAATCTCAACTGGTTAAAGAAAATCTTAGAAAAATACAATGTGAGAGCTAGGTAGAAACTTAAGAGATGCTCAGATCTGTCCTCCAGTTTAAAAAGAAGAGAAAACTGACACCCAGACATTTGGGATGGGGAGTGAGGCGAGTAAGCTGTATTGATTTAATGGTATATATAACTTCACAATGGGTGGATTCTTAGGGAAACTGTATGGAAACTGCATGGAGTTTGTTGAGCAAAAGGTAAACGTTACATTATATCATGTTTATTCTCTTTAAGGACCATTAGAGATGAAATATCTGGGTTTTTTCCTTTATTTTGACATGGTAAGATTGAAGAATAAAGCATAAATTTTGAGTCAAGCCTAGTAGGTTTCAAACGTGGGAATTCATTCCAGTAGGAAAATCTCAGCAAATACCATCATCATCTCAGGATAGAGAACACACCAATAATGGAACCTTTCTCTCCACCCTGGCTCTGTGCTCAGCTAAACATATCACTCCCAGATGATCTGCCTCAATTAGGATTTGGTTCATTAAATAACACAGGAAGCCCACAGCTTAATTCAGCCAAAGAGAGGAAGCAAAACCATGCAATCTGCCCTTGGCCATGCTGGAGTTAACTGCTGATCTTGTGAGCTATAAGGAGGAATTTACATCACCTCTCTTCTTTCTATGGGAAAACTTGATCACAGAGTCACAAGAATTGCTTAAATAGTCTTTTCAAGAACTAATGCTCAGACCCAACAGACACCCAAGAGTAAGTCCCCAGGCCTGCCGGAAGGCTCATGGAGTCCTGGCTACTTTACCCCTCCACCCCCGCTTCATGGCCTACGCTGCACTGTCTCCACCACCAATAGCACATTTGAATGGCTCGATTTCTCCACCAACTGATGGGAAACCCACAAAGCACAGAATGTTCTGTAGCATCGTGAAATCCTCTGAGGTTTGAGGTGAAAGTCACCCAGGATGTTTATTGCAAAGATTGAAGCAATGATTCCTCATTTTTTAGACCCAGGAGGCCTTTCCAAAGTCTGATCTGGTTCAGAGATTAGCAGAATCCTCTGAAAACCCTTGTGGCAAAGTTCCAACCCCTCTCCCTTCCTTGTAATGTGCAAGCCACAGGGTGGGGAAGGTGAGAAGGGAGAGGGAGGCTATGTCATGTATTACGACAGGGAATATGTGTCCCCAGTTTTTATGGGACACCCTCAATTCCAAATACTCTGTCATATTATCCCCATAAACTCACTCATTGTCAGATCAGAGAGCCTTAATTTGGATTCAAGAAAATATGGTCATCAAAACCATAGGATAAATTTAGCAATCAGAATCCATAAAATTAAAAATTCTGACCAGGCACGGTCCTAGCACTTCGGGAGGCTGAGACAGGAAGATTGGCCATGAGTTCCAGACCAGCCTGGACAACAAAGTCAAATCTCCCGTCTCTACAAAAAAAAAAAAAAAAATTAATTAGCCAGGTGTGGTGGGGCATGCCTGTAGTCCCAGCTCCTTGGAAAGCTGAGGCAGGAGAATGGCTTGAGCCCAGGAGTTTGAGGCTACAGTGAGCCATGATTGTACCACTGCATTTCAGCTTGGATGACAGAGCAAGACCCTGGCTCAAAAAAAAAAAAAAATTTTCTAAAGGCTGTCCTGGTCAACTGGACAATAACAGAAAAAAAACTCTGTGTCTTAATCCCATTTCCCACGTAAGGTAACATGTTGTTCACGGCTTCCAGGGATTAGAATGTGGACATCTAATGAATGGCTCCACTTTTTAGCTCACCACAAGCTCAAAGATTCTTTCCAGTCCTCGCAGTTTGTGCTTTCCAATTCTAAACAGAAGCATAAAAAAAAGACTCTGCATAATTTTTGGAACACCTCAATTCCTTTCATGCTAAGAATGTCTAGAAAGCACAGACAAAGTATGCACAGAGCTTTAGAGGTCTGCAGGAGAGATTTTATTTTGCTGTTCATAATCAGAGAAAATCCAGTCTTCATTGCTGAAGTGCTTTTTGGTTCCAGGATTTCCTTCTGCTTCTTTCTCCCACCTTGGGTTTCCATGAGAGACACTGGGAAAGGTGAGAATTCCAGGACACCACCCATAACACGAACAGCCCCTGCCCACTTTCCCTCCAACCCCCCTCCCACGAGACCCAGACCCTGCATGAGAGGGCAGCTGGAACCTGGCCCCCTCCAGAGCCTGCTCTCCCTCCACGGGCATCCAGGTCCCTTGCAGTACCTGGCCTGGAGCACTCCACCCTCCTGCTCTTCCATCCACACAACCAAGACTTCCCCCTGCCTGCGGGCTTAGGAAGCTCCAGGCAGGCCCCTCCTGCTCTGACCAGAGGCCCGCTGTCTCCCTTGCAGGAGGTGGAAGCCCCTACTCCCTAGTCTTGCCCTTCTGCCCCATGGGCCCAGGAAGTTTATTGCAAGGACTGAAGGAACGATTCTTCGTTCTTTAGACCCTGGAGACCTAAAACCTGTCTCTCTCTGTCTGAGAGAGAAACCCTGGAAGTCGGCCTCCCAGGGCGTGGATAAGCTATTCATTGAGGGGGACAATGAAAAAACTTCTTGTTCCTCATAATGGAAATCTGATTTTCATTCTGCATCAGAGAGCAGCGCAATGCTTATTCATCCAGCTATTATTTGCACTGCTGAGAACCAGCTCAAGTGTCCCCACACGAAGAATAGGCAGATTGGCTTTTCTTGCCAATAGTCCCAGGTGCTTTCTGATCTGGTCCAAACTGACAGACAAGACCCCAAATCATGGCGCTCTCACAGACACAGTCAAGTCAGCCTTTGTTACGCACCTGGGGGCTGAAAGAGGCTGCCGTTAACCACAGCTGACGCTGTGCTTCCATCTCTGCGTGTCACAGGCAGCTCCAATCTGAAGTCATGGGAGCTACAACTGCTGTGGAACCTGCAGTCTAGAGGACTCATCGCTGAGATCTGAAGGTCGATTCAGTCCCACCAGGCTCAGCAGAAGAGATGGCGAGCAGACTCTCAGACAGCAGCTGTTGGATCCCAACCAATACCTAACACCTGAGCCAACCCTCAGCTACCCACCTTGCAGCAAACACCCCAGCCCATCCTCCACATCACCCTTCCCTCATCTCACCTACCCCAACCCACCAGCCCCACCAGCTATTCTAACCAATAACCCACTGGATCTTCTCAGCTCCTGTTAGATATAAAAAATTCAAATAGCTGGTTAATTGAATTGACTTTAGACTCATAATGAAGGTGGTAAAAAAACAAAAAACAAAAGCGGTGAGGTCTCTTCCTTAGGACTCCCAGCTGTGTCTGCACGCGTGTGTTTAGGGGTGTGTGTGTGTTAATGAGTTGCTATCTTTCATTCTGGCTCCCCAAGAGCCACATCCAGCCTCCCTCAATGACTGCCTAAGCAATAATGACTGCTTCTGGCTAGCCCCTGCCAGGGCCACCAGCAGGTAAGAAGACAGACCCCAACCACCACCATTTTGAAGTTCTAAGTATATTAAACATTAAAAACCTATGCCAGAAGAGAGCAACAGACACTAGACTTTATTCTAAAAGTTTGCATTTAGAAAATAAATGCTTTACAATCAAACAAACCTCACATGCACAACTCACTTGGAGATAAAACCTCAGCATCACCATCCACACACAGCCTTTGTAACTGTCACAGATATGGTTTTTCTGGCCACCCTCACTCACACTGCACAACCCTCAACCACCCAGCCTCTTTCTTTTTTTAACTTTTATTTTTTAGAGACAGAGTCTCCCTCTGTCACCCAGCTGGAATGCAGTGTGGCTCAATCGTAGTTCACTGTAACCTTGAACTTCTGGACTCAAGCCATCCTCCCACCTCAGCCTCGGGAGTAGTTAACATTACAGGCATGCACCACAACACCCAGCTAATTTTTAAAAATTATTTATAGAAATGGAGTCTTGCTGTGCTGCCCAGGCTGGTCTCCAACTCCTGGGCTCAAGTGATTTCCCCCTACCTCAGCCTCCCAAAGTGCTGAGATTACAAGCATGAGCCACTGTTCCCAGCAAGCTGCTCTGTGATATCCCTAGCTTCCATATCATCTTCCAGCTTCCAGAAAATTGTTTCACTGAATCTTGAGACCTGCTCTGCTTTCTAATAGTCTCTCAGTAACATAGGACATCTTGCTAGGCTCAGCTAACATCTGAGCCCCCACCCTTCTGAAGAGCAGTGATGATGCTTAAATTGTCCTGCAGGGTCCAAGTGTACCCATTGCCTTCTCAGTGTGTATTTTGTTACAGAAAATAACCCCCTTGCACAAACCCCACCTGCATGTCCTCCTGTGCCAGCCGGGCTGTCAGGCACGCAGACTCCATGCAGGACCTGACTTTGACTTGTCATCTTCAAAACACTCCTTTCCCCCAGGACAGGCAATCAGGGCAGGCTTTGGCAGCTGGGATGATGGCCTTGGCTGAAGTCAACTATGAAGGGGAATCCACGCTCCTCCACGTCCTGTCACAGGCGGGCTGGCACGCCAGCTTTCATCGGAAATGACATTCCGTGTGGTCACCGCGTCATCCCACTTTATCCAGCACTGCCGAAGCAATTGCCTTTGCCAACCGCCCTAGGCCATGGAGGCACACGGCTACAGCCAGCCTTGGTCCCCAAATCATAATGGAGGGACACCCAGAGGGGAAAAGGAAGGTGGGGAGGCCCCTCACCTGGCATGGGAGAGGCTGGCTGAGCTTAGAGACAAGGAGCAGTTACACACTAACGCATATTTACAGAGACTTTAAATGGATCTCCAGGGAACACCATTTCAATCTCCACCCAGCTCAGAGCCAACAATTTCCCATTTCTTTGTAAACTACCCTGTATTAACGCAGTCTTTTACTTTGTGTATTCTAGTGCTTTGATATTTGGTGCCTTGCTGATCCTAGAAGGACTGCCACACCCAGGCCGAGCCCATTCCTTGAGACAGTAACCAACTGGCCCACATGCGCGCTTCCCAAACCAATCAGCCCTGAGCCCACCCACCCCACTGACCACTCCAGGTATCAGGCTCTCACCTTCTGGGCCTCTGTCTATCTACCCTAATCACCCAATAATCTGGTACCTAATACACTTCTAAGGTACCAGATAACTGGAGCTCACTGAAGACATTCACACGAACCAATCCTTAGCCTGCTTCCTCCAGCACGCCCGTGCCTTTCAGCAGAAATACCATAAAGGCAGCTTCCCTCCATCTGCCCGCTGGCCAGCCCTGCAGCCTCCCCGCGTGCCCCTCCTGGCTCACCCCTTCCGCCTGGGAACTGTATGGCAGTCTTTTCAACGGCAGGCACCCCTGACCTGCTAGTCTTGCCACACCTAAATCATAATGATACCTGTGTTACAGTCACCTTTCCCTGACTCAGGGGAATGTTTGCGCCCCAGGGACTGGCCCCGGAGATCGACTTATCATATTCTTTTTTGATTTTTTTTTTTTTAAGAATTTGGAGTTTGGTCCCAGAAGGAGACAAGTTGGCCTCTGTGAGAACCTACACTTCTAAGATGTAGACTCAAGTGCTGAGGGATCACCTTGTCTCCCCTGGTACCCAGAGGGGCCAAAAGGGTCACAGTTCAGAGAGAAAAGAATGAGGGAGACATGCAGAGAGAGGCAAGAGTGAGCTTGGCGCCGGCCCACGGCCACTCTGCTCTGCTCTAGGGCCTCCCCGAATGGCGGCATTCCTAGCCCTGGGCCCCCATCTCTTGAGACCACATCTCGTCACTTCCAGGGCCACATGTCAGGTCCAGGAGGCTCTGGTGTCCGCTTCGATGCTTTTAGTTTGCCATTTGGGTGGTCATCTGCCTCTCAAGCAGAACCCCTTGTGAAGCATTCCAGTCTCCTTTGAGCTGAGAAAAGTAATTTAAATTTTTTTTTTTTCTGAATCCTGCCAGGGATCGCCCAGACCTCAGCGAAGGGCAAGGCAGCATAGGGAGAAAAGCAAGTGCCCCAGGTTGAGAAAAGAATGACAGAGACAGGAAGCAGCAAATACCCTGGATCAGGGAGTGAGGGACCGATTACCTGATTGAGCTCCTACAGCAGCAGTTCTCATAGCACTGCCCAGACCCCAGCAGCAGCACATCCTGGGCCCCACCCCAGGCTACTGGATCAGAGGCTAGAGATGGGACCCACCAACCTACAGTGAACAAGCCCCCCAGACGATTCCGATGTGCAGAGAAGCGTGGGAAGCTCTACTCAGATGGTTCTCAACTCTGGCTGTACAAGAGGATGACCCCAGGAAGCCTGCATCCCACCTTCACACCAAAAGAGACCAAGCCGGTCAGTACTTTTTAAGCTCCTACGTGATTCTAATGTGCTGCCTGCCAGGTTAGAGGGCTAGACCACTCATGTTCTCCATTGTTATGTCTTTGGCTCCTGCAGAGAGAAAAAGCAAGTAAGTGAGAACCTTCCAAGGTGGACTCACAGAGGACAGTTAATAAAGACAGTGCTGTAGCCCAGGCTGCCGAGCTAGGTGAGAAGGGGCCTTATACGACAGTGGTGCTTCCAGCGTCTGATCCTCAGTGTCTAATCAGGGCAACCAGCGGTCTCAGACTTTGGTTCACACTCACGCAGCTCACAAAAGACCGCGCTCTGCACCAGCGTCTTCGCCCATTCTTTCACTCATTCATTTATTCATTCATTTTGCTAGTATGCTTTCAAGCACCTGCTTCAAGCCCAGCATTATTCTAGGCTCTAAGGATTTCCATGTCAGTGGAGGAAAGTGGCAATAATATAAAGACGTAAACAAATAAATGACTTCATTATAACCAGAAAGACGCATTGTAAGCAATACTCAGGCAGGTCCTCTGCACTGGACAGTTCCCTCCACAAGGTAGAGCCATTCCAATGTAATTTCTTGCTGGATTCTGTCTGGGCGGTTGGCATTATCTGTTGTCACTCATTCTGCAACATGGCCCGTGGGTTTGTAAGCCTTGATCTGACCACACTCAGGCGGTACAAGTAGGGGCACCAATAATATTTTGGAAATAGAACTAGGATGAAATTTATTCTGATGCCATCTATATGAAAAATGTTTGCTAAGTACAAAAACACCAACAAAATTATAGACAGTACAATCGCATACTTAAGAAAATCAATCGTGTACCATAAAGCGATGATGCATTGATAACAGATCATACTTATTTGCTTCAGGCGTCTCTATTCAGAACACTCTGTTAGCCTGAATCCATTTCCAGAATGCACTTGACAGACTTCCAGCTGCTTTTTAAACAGATACATTCCATGCTCATTCAAGCTGATCTGCTTCTCAAAGCAGTGAATGAAAATCAAATAAGGCACCGTGTGAGTCAGCACAGGCTGTGTCTAACAAAGTACCTTAGGCAGGATGGCTTAGAAACAACAGGAATCTGGAATTTATTTCTCACAGTTCTGGAGGCTGGAAGTCGAGATCAGGTGCCAGCGTGGGGTTCTGGGTTGGGGGGGCCTCTTCCTGGTCACTAATGACCCTCTTCTCCCTGTGTCCTCACTGGATGAAAAGGTGAGCTCTGGGGTCTCTTTTATAAGTGTACTAATCATTCGTGAAGGCCTCACCCTCATGACCTAATTACCTCCCGAAGACCCCACCTTCTAGTAGAAGAACCTCGGAGGTGAGGATTTCAACAAATGAATTTTTACTCTTGGGGGAAACCGACATTCAGTTCACAGCAGGCAGTAAAAGGTATCTTACCTGAATCACGGGTTCATGCCTTGCCTTCCAGCCGCTGAAGGAGGAAGAGCAAGTCCCTCCCCCGAGGCTCCAAGGAAACAGCCCCAACACCACCCCCCCAAAGCCCTTAGGAGGGGGAATGAACGGCCAACCATCCTGACCACGCTCCCAACAACCAAGGTCACCAGGAAGACAATGTTCAGACTACTCTTGGGCCTGGTCTCAGAGAAGTCAGCCCCAGGAAGGAGTGGTGAAGAATTTCACCCCCAGACTTTCTTACAGTCTTGCTTGGGGATTGGGGAGGAGGCCACCAGGCTCTTCTGGATTCTGTGGGCCTAGCCGTTAATTCTCAGGGGGATCTTAGAGCCCCATGAGCTTCCCTGCCTGGTGCTCTGGCTGCTCTGGCCCTTGAGGCAGAAGAAGTCAGCCAGCCCCACCCTCACCAGCCCAGAGGAGCTGTCCAAGTTTTGTGGCTGTCTTGGGCCAAATACTCCTGGAACTAAGCATAATATTAGCTGGGGCTTGGGAGTGTCTAGTTAGACGGTCGTGTTTTGTTCTCATGCTTATAAATCCACAGATGATCTGCATAGCAAGAGCCTCGGGCCACTCCTGGGCACCATCTACATTTGTAGATGAGGAAGCCAATGGTGGGGCTTCATCCATGTTAAGTATCGAGGGCTGAATATGTATTTGAACTTCAATGGCAAATCTTTGAAAGAACATATGGAGAAATCGTTTTCCAGAACAGGCTCCCTGCCTTCTGGCTGCGCCTGGTGTCCTCCAGCTGCACAGGGCCAGGCCATGCTGTGTGACGCTGGTCTCAGGGGAGGCCTATCTTGGAGCTGTGTCTGGGTCCAGGTTGACTCGGGTTCTCAATCCAGCTTTGAAACTTTTAGCAAATGCCTTAACCTCCCCAAACCTGCATTTCTGCTACTGTGACAAGAGGGCTGTGCTAGCAGCAGCGCCCATGCCCACAGCATTGACGGAGTGCTGACTCTGTCCCCAACACTTTACTCACATATTGGCTGATTGGGTCACCCCAACAACCCCAAGAGGCAAGTGTTACGGTGTATTAGCAGTCCTACTTTACAGGTAAAGAGACTGAGGTATTGAGACATGAAATAACTTCTCAAAGGTGACACTATGTTATGATGAGTTGAATTTTGTCCCTTCAAAACAGACATGCTAGAGTCCTAATCCCCAGTATCTCAGAGTGTGACTTAGTTGGAGATAGGGTCTCTATAGGGGTAATCTAGTCAAAATAAAGTTATTAGCATAGGCCTAATCCAACATGACTGGTGTCCTTATAAAAAGGAAAAATGGGAGCAGAGAGGCAGACATGCAGGGAGGGACGATGATGCGAAGACACACAGGGAGGAGACGGCCTCATGACTAGAGTGATGGGGACGCCAGGGATCACCAGCAGCAGCAGAAACTATGAGAGATAATGAAGGATCCCCACCTAGGCTGTCAGAGAGAGCCTGGTCCTGCCAACACCTTGATGTCAGACTTGTAGTCTCAAGAACTGTGAGACAGTACATTTCTGTGGTTCTAAACCACTGACTTGGCGGTACTTTGTCATGACGACCCTAGAAAACCAATACACACAAGTAGCTTGTGTTGGAGCCCGGGCTCCCCATGCAGGCTGGCTGTGAGGAGAGGCTGCCGGCACAGCACACATGTTCCCATGTGGTGGTAGCAATGGCAGTGGTGATAGCAGTGAGCTAAGAACTGCAAAGATGGAATAGGCACCATCCACATTCTTGGAAGACTAAAATAGACCAAAAAAGATGGCAAACATCTCTAACAAGACTGAAACATCCCCTAACTCCCCAGCAAGTAGCAACAGGACAGTTCAGGCAAGAATGTCATGTACTCTGGAGAGAGGGGATGGTTTTGTTTATTACTTTCTTTTTACAGCCAATATTTCACTCTGAGGGGTTGAGCCTGTTTCCTTCCATCAAGAAGTGAATGGTTCTGGCTGCTCCTGCCAAGCGGAATGAGGCCAGAGCCAAACGCCTCCCAGGTGAGGCAGGTGAGAAGCCTCTTACAAATAGGCCCCTCCCCGAGCCTGGGCAGCACAGAGTTGATGCGGGGGCCCAGATCCAGCAGGCCCACCCCATCTCAGGGTGCTGGGTGCTGGATGAAAGTGCAGCCCCTCACCGGCTTTAAGAGTAGAGTGCATTGTTGATCTACACCCTAAAAATAGGGGCCCCAGCAAGCAACAGTGTGAACAAACTGCACAAAGTGGTAGTGGTCACTACTTCAGTCCAGCTTCAAAACCATTTCTTAGTTCTTTGTTCCATCTTTGTTCGTGGATTTCAAGTGCAATGTGAATACGACTCTGTCCTAGTTGGTTGCTGGGCACAGGCTTCACCTCTCTGTGCCTCAGTTTTCTCCTCTGTACAAGGGAGACAGGAATACTATCTATCTAGGATTGTTTTAGGATTAAAGCAACATTTAGTAAAGGCTGGGCACAGAGGAGAGCACTCATTAAGTGTCAGCAACTGTGACAAAACCAACATGTGGGTCAATGAGTGCGCTAGACGGGAAGATGCGGTCTGAAGCATAATGACTCGAGGTACCGAGAAAGACTTAGTATAAGGTGGATTCCACCTGGAGACAGTAAGGACCGGCCCTGCTCCCAGTCTTTGCTGCACAGCTATTGGCTCCCACCCATTGCACAGCCCCAGCCGAGATGCTGGTCCCAGCCTATTTTGGTCAGAGGGAATTTAGGGAGCCCCAGGCAACTGGCTCAGGGTCTCGTCAGCCTTGCCAGGCCATGCTGACCTTGTTCCTGCCAAGCCCCACTCCCAGGTCAGGCTGAGACCTGCAGGGGCTGCCTTCCTGGCTCTGCATAGGCATCCAGGGCCAAGCACCCAGTCAGAGGCCAGGAAACTGGTCCTGGTGCCTGGGAGGTAGAGACATCCATGGAGTTGCTGTGAGGGGCTGAGGGAAGTGGCATGGGCAGATGGGAGCAGGAGGGATGTGGCGTTCGGCGAAGTGGGTCCCATCCTCCCTTCCAGAGACATCCCTGGGTGCCTGCCCTTGTGGGGCTGGTGCCTGGCCTGGCCATATAGGACAGACCCCTAAGAAAGCGGAGAGTCCCCACAGACCCCAGGTTCTGATGACTGAGCTCTTGCTGTCTTTATGATCAGCTCCCTGTGCACCCCGGTTCCCATGAAAGGAGAGATAGGGAGCTGTTGTTTACGAAGCTCGCTCTATGCTCCAAGCACTGGACGAGCATCATCCCGTTTAATGCCCCGGCCCTTCATGCAGTGAGCAATATTAGCTCATTGACCAAGGTGACAAGGAAACTGAGAGTCAAAAAGGCTAAGTCACGCAGCCGGTAAAAGACAGAGCCCACGGCTCCTGGGTCAGACTGTTCCCTGCTCACAGATCTTCTCCCCTATCCTGCCAGGCAGGCTCTCAGTCCACCTCCAGACTCCCTGCTGCCCGAAGTTGGCTGAGCCTGTGCCTCCTGACCTTCTTCAGGACCTCCTCCAGTAGCTGGGGGGCTTGGGCTCATCTCTGAGTGACACCTCTTCCCCAGCTCGGCCACTTCTGTGTTCCTCAGAGTCCTGTTTCTTGCAAGGGTGAACTTTGGGAACTGGTTGCTCAGGTTGGGCAGATGGAGCAGAGAAGTCTCAGTGACAGGTTCCTGAGAACCTGTGGGCTGCAGGTGGCGGCTGGGCAACAGGGTTGTGAACACGGCAATAGGCTCTAGCACACACCAGCAAGACCAAGTCTCTGCTCTGTGCAAGGTCAGGAATTCAAAACAGCACCTTTTGAGTTGACAGCACTTCTCATCTTCCTAGTGAAGCTCTTGGCCACAGGAGCTTCCCTGAATGAGCCCAGTGACTCACCAGGCAGTGTGAGCAGGGTCACACCAGAACTTGTCCAGTGCAGTAGGGAAAGAGGTCTTTGGTGGTCGTCTTCGTAGTCATAGTCAGGGCATCGCTCTTGTGGCTACAGGATCCCGGGTTGTCGCTGTCCACCATCTGGCCTGTCCACTGACCACAGGCCAGACCTTCAGTCCAAGCCCTCATCCTGCACATGCCCACCCGGCTTCACTCCAGCTGCCAGCCCCCATGCAGGCTGGTCCCACTGTCTCCCTCTCTCAGGAGGGCCCCTTCCTCTTCAGATGGCGCCCCGTCCAGGTGAACCCCTCAGGGGGCCTGCACTCCCAAACCAAGCCACCTGGAAACATTGGCCTTGAAATGCAAATGCTATTGGCCTTGGAGCAAGGAAGCCAGGACTTGAACCCAAAGGTCTGCTGTCCTCCTCTTCAGAGGGAAAGAGGGGCATTCTTGTGTTTGTTCTTTCGGGATCTTCCTAGTGCCCTGAGAATCAGATGGAAAGTGGGATCTCCACAGATTTTCCTGCAGAAAACAGTTGGACTGGCATGGGGACTTTAGCTCCCAGCCCAGGGCCTCCAGGGAAGGAGGTCAGCAGAGCGGAGATGCTGGACCTGCACAGTCCTGCTACAGCCAGTGCCCGCAGTGGGAGGAGGGGAGGCAGTGCAACTGGACAGGAGACTAAAGCCTCACCTTCCAGAAGGGAGTTTCTGGAGACCCCTGAATACGGACCTCTCCCCACCGCGCCTTCCTCCAGTGACGGGCGGCAAGCAGTCATCTTGGCCTTAAGGGCAGGTGAGTCAGGACTGGATTTGGTCCGTACTGGGGATCAAATCCTACCCCAAATCTCCAACCAGGCTTTCTTTGTTCAGAGCTACCTCCCTCCACTGTTTACATCTGGGCCCTTCCAAGATGATGAGAGAAGGAGGCCCCCCAAAAGTGATGGGGCAGAGCAGGCAAAGGCAGCTCCCTGGCCTCCCTGGCACCCACCCTTGGAAGGACTTTCCCTTTCTTCCTGCTCCCTTCATGGGCCCTGATCTCCTAGGTGGCGGGAGGGCAGGTCTCAGCTGTCCAATCCCCAGGATTCTTCTTCCAGGGGTTCTTAACCTGGCTGCACCAGCTCATCAACTAGGGAGCGTTTAAGAATCCTGATGTCCAGGCCCCACCATATTCATTCTAATTTCAGAGTTCTGAAGTTGACCTGAGCATCAGGATTTTTTAAATATATTTAACAGGTACAAGTGCAGTTTTGTTACATGGATACGTTGCCTAGTGGTGAAGTCTAGGCTTTTAGAGTAGCCATCACCTGAATAGTGTACGTTGTGCCCATTAAGTAATTTCTCATCCTTCATCTGCCTCCTGCCCTACCACCCTTCTGAGTCTCCACTGTCCATTATTCCTCTCTCTTCATGCATATGTACACATTATTTAGGTTCCACTTAGAGAACATGCAGTATTTGACTGCCTGTGTCTGAATTATTTCACTTAAGATAATGGCCTCCCATTCCATCCATGTGGCTGCAAAAGACATGATTTCATTCTTTCTTAAGACTGAGTAGTATTTCATTGTGTGTGTGTGTGTGTTGTGTGTGTGTATATATATATATGTGTGTGTGTATATATGTGTGTATGTATATATATGTATATGTGTGTGTGTGTATATATATAATATATCACATTTTCTTTATCAAATCATCCATCAACGAACACTTGGATTGAATATTCACTATTATGACTAGTGCTGTGGTAAACATACAAATGCCAGTATTTTTTTTTTTTTTTTTTCACTTTTTATAGAGACAGGATCTCCCCGTGTTGCCCAGGCTGGTCTCAAACTCCTGAGCTCAGGCAATCCTCCCCCTCCCGCCTTAGACTCCCAAGTGCTGGAATTATAGGCATGAGTCACTGCACCTGGCCTCTTCTTTATAGAATTACTTATTTTCCTTTTCTTAGATACCCATCAGTAGGATTTCTGAGATGAATATTAGTTCTATTTTTAGTTCTTTGAGAAATGTACATGCTATTTTCCATAGAGGGTATACAAATTTACATTCCCACTCACAGTGTGTGTCCCTTTTCTCTGCACCCTCACCAATATCCGTTGTTTTTTCACTTTTTAATAATAGCCGTTCTGGTGTGAGATGGTATCTCATTGTAGTTTCAAGTTGCATTTCTCTGATGATTAGTGATGTTGAGCATTTTTTCTTATGCTTGTTGACCATTCGTATGCCTTGTTTTGAAAAATGTCAACCGTCGAGATTTTTAAAAGATGCCCAGGGGAATTCCAATGCTCAGCTGAGCTGAAAAATGACAACGCTGTGCTCTGAGCAGGACTTAGCTCTGTGTTACCAGCTGTGTGTTCTGTCTGTTAATGCAGGATGGCATGAGACAGCCAACTCCCCTCAAGCACAGTTAAAAGAAGGGCTCTTGGGCTTTCTTAAATGTTCCATGGCAGCACCAAGAAATTCCCCTCTGCTGCAAACTGACCTGATAGAGAACTTTAGCCCTGGAAGAAGACTGAAGACGGTGAGGGCTCCCAACCACCACTTTGCTACCAGGTTGCCATGAAGGCAAACCAAAGACCAGCCTTGACCCCGTGCATACACAGACATTTTTATACTAAGCCTTTATTACCAAGCAGGGACAAAAAAATGTTCATACATTCTGTTCTGTAGGCTCGAGAAAGTTCCAGTTCTCCATCCTGGTCATTACTGCAACCTGTACCTGACATGAAATATTCATTTAAGCCAAAAACCAAGCCAGTGTTAGAGAACCGGAATCTGCCAGTGACCGTGGCTGGATACAGAATGAACAGGGCATCATCCCTAAGAAGGGTTCTTGTGTCCTATTTAGGCAAGAGTGAGAGTGCTTTCTAGAAGCATTTAGCCAACCCACACATCTCAAATACCTTTCATCTCAGCAATGAGATGAATTCAATTCATAACTTGAATTACGAACATGAATAGGTCTCCGTTTTCACCAATAAAAGGTGACTGACATTCAGTCGGTTGCTGATTGAGATACAGGTTAACAAAAGCCTCCTCTGGGATGCGCACTGCTTCCTGGAAGGCCAGCTGATGCTTTTGGCCTGAGCGCCCTTGACTGAACGCTTGCAGCACTTGGGTACAGCTGAATCTCAGTACCACGCATGACATCACACACATAGCTGCTGACACGATTTAAAAGCCCATTACCTGATGCAGTGAGTAAAGCTCAGCTCTACCCCCACGATGCCTGCCAAAGGTGCCAACCTTCATCTGATCATGAGCAAATGCTAGGCAGAAAGACAGGGATTTGTACAGAATCACCAGCCCGCATTCTTCGAAAATGTCAATATCATGAAATACAAAGGAAAGCTGTAACTTATTCCAGATTACAGGACACTGAAGAGAGAAGACAACCAAATGCCACACGTGACCTTGGATTCTCTTTTGCTGTAAAGGGCATTATTGAGACAAATGGGAAAATCTATATAAGGTCCATGTATTAGATAATAGTATTATGTTCATTACCTGATTTTGATCATTGTACTGGGGTTTTATGAAAATTTCTTTTCTTCGGGGAATACACCCTAAAGCAGCAGTCCCCAACCTTTTTGGCTCCAGGGGTGGGTTTCGTGGGAGATCATTTTTCCACAGACTGGGGAGGAAGGAAAGGTTTCAAGACGAAACTGTTCCACTTCAGATCATCAGGCATTAGTTTGATTCTCATAAAAAGCGTGCAACTCAGATGCCTTGCATGTGCAGTTCACAGTAGGGATCGCGCTCCTCTAAGAATCTAATGCCGCTGCTGATCTGATATGAGGCGGAGCTTAGGAGCAAAAACCCACGCGCTGCTCACTTCCTCCTGTGCGGCCTGGTTCCTAACAGGCTACCAACCTGTACTGGTTCTCAGCCCAGGGGTTGGGGACCCCTGCCGTAACGTATTTAGCAGTAAAGGGGCATGCCTAACTATACCGTTAAATGATTCAGGAAAAAATAATACAAAGACACATCACACACACACACACACACACACACACAGATACAAGGAGAGCAGAAAGTGAAGGATAAAGTAAATGTTTAAAAATGTAAATATTTGGGGAATCTGAGTGAATGATGTGGATCTTCTGTTTATTATTCTTGCAGCTCTTGTTTAGGTCTAAAATGTTGTCAAATTAATTTTTAAGTTAGAAAAACGTCTGTCACCAGCCTCGTGACACTGTCCACACCTGGCTGGTGTTCCCAGGTATGCTCTCGGGTCTGGTCTCCTTGTCCCAGTCCCAGTCCCTGTGTGCATGTCTGTGGCCACTGAGGGCAGCCACGCAGGACTGTTTGCCGGGTTCCAGAATTCCTTGGCTCAGTCGTTGGCTGTCAGGGGGACCTCGCTTTCTGAAACTCCCCAGGAGCCTAAGTGGCAGTCAGGATTCTCCTCCTGTGGGAATTCCTCATCTGTCCCTGCCATCAGAGCCTAGGGAGGAGCCACTGGCTTCAGCCCCAAGCCTTGCTCCCCTGACCCCGCCCCCTTCCCCTGACTCCAGGGTGGAGGGAAGTTGAGAGGAGCCCTGAGTGGTAGCCTTTGGGGCTGGCCTGGCCCACTTTGTTTTCAGTTTCTCCATGAGTCAGATCCATGCTTTTGAAAGAAAATAAAGACCACCCCAACGAGAAAGAGCAAAGGCTATTTGTTCAGAGCTGCTGTAGCAAGGGAATTGGCCACCATCTCTCACATTTTAGCAGAGACTCAAAGGCAGGCAGGGGAGTGGGAAAGCGTCATAGTAGAAAGAAGATAAGGCTTCGGGCGTGCCCTGATTGGAGGGTGATGGCCTGCGGGAGCTGCAGGCAGGCTAATGGCGTGTTGGGACCCAGAAAACGATACCCCAAAGTATCTTTTGACATGCACTTTGACATGCTGAATTAAAGCAGCAGCCTCAAGGCTCAAGGTCACTCTGACCTTCCCTTGTCTCCCCCCGGTCCTCTGTCTTTTCCAAAGCACAGGATGAAGCTGTTCTCTGAAGTTCCCTTCTCTACCTAGAAACTGGACTCACCAAAGAGGAATACAGATGCCTTCCCTGAAATTTATTAACCGGAGAAAATTAAAATTCGTATCACAGAGGAAGAGACTGAAAAGTAAACACCATCCCTGGAGCCCAGACTAACTTCGTGCCAAACGATTGTCTGTTTGTCTGTAGTCCAGTCCCATTCAGTTCCCAAAGAAATCACTTATTGACCATTGTCTGAGCACTGGGCCCATTCATTCCTCCCAGAAGTCATCGACGGCCCCTATAGAGGGCCCCATTTCCCCCATCACTCCCTCCCCTGTGAAGAATCTGCAAGCATGTGGACTTCATTGGGTTATTGGGTAATCACTCTCCTGTGACTCCACTGTGCTTCTGCACATGTGTGTGCCTTTTTCTCCTATAAATCTGCCCACTGTCAATTCATTTTCAGTGAACCCTCAGAAGGTGGAGAGGAAACGTGCCTCCTCGCCCCTACAGGAGCATCCTATATGATTGGTTGGAGAACATGTTTGCCTTTCTCCAATTGGTTGTAAATTGGAAGCAAGGTCAAAAATCAAAGCAGCTGCCAGTGCTTGTCAAGTACTGGCCACCTGGGGCCAGCAGCTACAGGGTTTATTCTTCGGTTTCCTGGACCTATTGCTAGAGAAGTACTCTGACTTCCTACAAGACTGACTTAGAGCAGGCTGGCTTCCTGGGCTGGCTGCTGTGGATAACAGGTTGGTCTCCTGGGGCTGCTGTGGATAACAGGTTGGTCTCCTGGGCTGGCTGCTGTGGATAACAGGTTGGTCTCCTGGGCTGGCTGCTGTGGATAATAGGTTGGTCTCCTGGGCTGGTTGCTGTGGATAACAGGTTGGTCTCCTGGGCTTGTTGCTGTGGATAACAGGTTGGTCTCCTGGGCTGGTTGCTGCAGGCTGGGTCAGAGTTCTATTTTTGTATGTGTTCTGGCCATTATCCACTTACATATTCAGTCTCTCACTTTCCAAGACCAAAGACCTCCCGCCAGTATCCAGGGAACTTAAGTCCCATACCTCAGGCCACATCTGGTAGATTTTTAAGGAGCTAGGACAGCCAGTTCTCTGATAGGTGCCAGTGTGTTTTTATGTCCTTAGTCATCCCACCAAACTCCCTGAAGCATGTGCATTGTGAACCCTGGGCAATTCTTCAGCAATATTACTTCCTCGCCACTCAGAGCTACCATCGTCCCAGCCTCTCAGATGAGCCAACAGACCAAGGTTCCAGCCCTCCTCCCCAAGGGTGCCATGTCATCCTCCCAAAATGCCCTCCATGTAGTTCACTATTTTCCTAATTGTCAGCACAACCCGTCCCACTGCCTGCCCATCATGTTAGCCCACACGTCTCAGAAGCCAGACTCAGACTTGGGCCAGAAAGTCTTCCCATATTCCCACTCGTGACACAACCCCTGCATACCCTTCTTTCTTCTGGAAGGGTTTCTGGTTTGCAGAGTTTGATTCTGTTTCATTTCAGGAAGTTTTCGTGTTGCAATTGTTCTCATTGCTGTTTTTAGTCATTCAGAGTCTGAAATTGGATCCCTAAAATCATCTTCCATGTTCCATGCCCTTCCCTTTCTTAGCAGTATTTTGCACACCAATTCTCCGAAGCCTGCCTTGCCTTCAAATTAACTGGGGTTGTAGTGAGCATGTGCAGATACATGCTGCACAAACTTACTAAGAGTTGCAGAATCACTCTGAGATAAGGAACAGGGCTGGACTCTGATATCCCAACCTGGAAGGTCACAATGTAGATGATGCATAGTTTTCTGATGAAATATATGCATTTTTTCTTCAATACAAAACAGGGTTCCACCATTGCTCTCCCAATTCTCCCACATCTGGGTCAATCAAAGCTGATGCCCTACAATGAGCCCAGACTCCCTGGAGGAAAAATGGAGTGAGAGAGTGGATATATAAAAAGACAATGGCCAGACCACGCATCAAAAGAGAACTCTGATCCACAGTCTGCAGCAACCAACCTAGGAAATCAACCAAATGCCTACAGCAAGCAGCTCAGGAAGCCACAGTATAATCTCTAGCCATAATTCCAGGAAGCTAAACAATAACCCATATAACAATTAACCCAGAACAGCCAAGACTTGATGAATAACTGACAGCTGCTCCAATTTTTGCCATCCTCCATACACACTCCTGGGCTTCTAGCATAGGACCCACCAGAGAAAGTTAAATATCCCTCTGATATAGGTTAGATGTGTGTCCCCTCCAAATCTCATGTTGAAATGTGATTCCCCAATGCTGGAGGTGGGACCTGGTGGGAAGTATTGGATCATGGGGGTGGATCCCTCATGAATGGTTTGCTGTCATCCCCTTGGTGATGAATGGGTTCTTGCTCAGTTAGTTCACACAAGATCTGGTTGTTTAAAAGAGTCTGAGACTTCTCCCTTCTCCCTCTTGCTCCCTCTCTCTCCATGAGACATGCCTGTTCCCTGCTCACCTTCCACCATGATTGTAAGCTTCCTGAGGCCCTCACCAGAAGCAGATGCTGTCACTATGGTTCCTGTACAGCCTGCAGAATCTTGAGTCAAAATAAACCTCTTTTCTTCATAAATTGCACAGCTTCAGATATTCTTTTATAGCAGTGTAAACAGATTAACACAGAAAATTGGTACCAAGGAGTGGGGCATTGCTATAAAGACACCTGAAGCTTTGAAACTAAGCAATGGGCAGATGTTGAAGGAGTCTTAGAAGAAGTCTTAGAAGAAAACAGAAAGACAAGGGAGAGGTTGGAACTTCTGAAAGTCTTATTAAGTGGTTTTGACCAAAATACTGATAGAAATTTGGGCAGTGAAGGCCAGGCTGAGAAGGTCTCAGATGGAGATGAGGAACTTATTGGGAACTGGTATAAAGGTCACCCATGTTAGGCACCAGCAAAGAAACTGGCTTCATTGTGCCCATGGCCTAGGGATTTGTGGAAGGTTTAACTTTAAGAGTGATGACCTAGGGTATTGGGCAAAAGAAACTTCTAAGCAGAAAAGCATTCAAGAAGTGATGTGACTGCTTCTAACTGCCTATGATCAGATATGGGAACAAAGAATGACTTAAAGTTGGAACTTATATTTAAAAGGGAAACTGAGTATAAAAAAATTGCAGTCTGGCCTCAGCATTTTCAGGAGAGGAATTCAAGCGGCCTGTGGAGCAACCACTTGCTGGAGATTAGCATGACTAAAAGTGAGCCAAGTGCTAATATCCAAGACAACAAAATAAAGGCCTCAAAGGCATTTCAGAAGTCTGTGAGGCAACCCCTCCCATGACAGGCCCAGGTGTGTAAGAGAAAAGAATAATTTGAGGTGTCAGGCCCAGGGTGCTGCTGCCTCATGTAGCCTTGAAACACTGGTCCCTGCATCCCAGCTGCTCTAGCTCCAGCTGTGGATCAAAGGCCACAGGTACAGCTTGGGCCACCACTCTGGAGGTTGCAAACCGTAAGCACTGGTGGCTTCTATGTGGTGTAAAGCCTGTAGGCTTGCAGAATGTAACAGTGAAGGAGGCTTGGAAATGTCCCCCTAGATTCCAGAGGATGTATGGGAAAGGGTGGGTGTCCCAGCAGAAGCCTGCTACAGAGGTGGAACCCCAACAACAGATACTCTACCAGGGCAGTGCTGAAAAGAAATGTGGGGTTGGAGACCACAAACAGAGTCCCTACTACTAGGACACTGCCAAGTGAGGACCGGGCTGCCATTCCCCAAATCCAAGAATGGTAGAACCACCTGAAGCTTGCACCCTCTGCCTGGAAAAGCCGCAGGCATTCAATTTTAATTGGTGACTGCAGCTTTTGGGACTGTGCCCCAAGGAGCTACAGGGGCAGAGCTGCCCTAGGCCTTGGGAGCCCATCCCGTGCACCAGAGGGCCTAGGATGTGATGCATGGAGTCAAAGGAGATTATTTTGGAACTTTAAGTTTTAATGCCTGCCTTGATGGGTTTTGGACTTGTGCGGGGCCTGTTGCCCCTTTCTTTTGGTTGATTTCTCCCTTCTGGAATAAGAATGTTTACCCAATGCCTGTACCCCCATTGTCTCTTGGAAGTAAATGACTAGATTGTGATTTTACAGGTTCATCGGTGAAAGAAACTTCGAGTCTCAAATGAGACTTTGGACTTTTGAGTTGGGGCTAGAATTAGTTAAGACTTTGGGAAACTATTGGAAAGGGATGATTGAATTTTGCAAAGTGAGGACATGAGATTTGGGGGGCAGAGGTGGAATGATACAGTTTGGGCATTTGTCCCTTCCAAATCTCATCTTGAAATGTAATCTCCTGTGTTGGAGGTGGGGCCCAGTAGGAGGTGATTTGATCATGGAGGCGGATCTCTCATGAAGAGCTTGGCACTATCCCCTTGGTGATGAGAGAGTTCTCACACAGTTCATGTGAGATCTGATTGTTTAAAAGAGTCTGGGACCTCCCCCTCCTCTTTCTTGCTCCCTCTCTGGTCATGTGACATGCTGGCTCCCCTTCACTTTCTGCCGTCATTGTAAGCTTCCTGAAGCCCTCCCCAAAGCTAATGCTGGCACCGTGGTTCCTATGCAGCCTGCAGAATTGTGAGCCAAAATAAACCTCTTTCCTTTGTAAATTACCCAGCCTCAGGTACTGCTTCATAGTAATGCAAACAGACTAACACAGACCCCCTAACCAATCACATAGGAGGCCCCATTTCTAGTTAGCCACCTGCAACTCCCCAACACCAACAGCCTCCAATCGGAACACCTGGAGCCTTGTGTGCTTTCCATCATGAAGTGTTCTTACCCCTCTGTCTGCCTTTGAGTCTCTGCCAAACACAAGTGCTGGTGGCCAACTTCCTTGCTATGGGAAGCTCTGAATAAATAGCCTTTGCTTCTCATTTGAGTGACATTCAGTTATTTGCACAAAGGCATGAGCTGTGCAACTGGCTATAAAAAATTTGCTAACCCCTGCAACAAAGGAGGCCAGAATCCAAAATCAAAAAGCTCAGCCTGCTTCCCCATATTGAAAAGAATAGAAACCTTACCTTGTTCATTCTCTTACAGTGGTAAGCATAAGATAAATTTACACTTTCCCCGTCAGGCTGTTGCATAGGTAGGGTGCATGGTGCACAGGCCATCAGACTGTGAGTCCCCACCCACTTCCAGACCACTGAAGACCAGGAAAGGGAAGAACGAAACTGCATTGTTTGTAAAAAGAATTTGAACACCTTACTCTTTCCCAAACCTGTGAAAATCTTACACAAAATCTCTTTGGCTCAGCCTTTCTTCCTGGTGTCATAGTGAGCACAAGGTCACCTAGCCAAACTCCATCCCATCCCTGCTCAGGGCACTATGGCTGCTGTATCTGATGCTGACTCCGTTGCTGAACTTCCCCTTTGGGAAGCCAGCCACTGAGACTCTATGCTGAGACATCCTCTTTCAGGGTGGTCTCCCTCTCAACGTAGACCCCAAAGGGCCCTCGTTCCAAATATCTTGACAGGTGCCCCTGGAATAAGTCTTCCTGCAAAGCTTTCCCTGCAAACCTGGGGTGACGGTGGGAGCAGAGATGGGCAGGAATAGAAAATGGGAACAACAATAATTGCAAGGGGTGCTGTGATCTGTACCCACAGTAGGAGTTATCAGAGAGTGAATTCACTATATTCTCACATGCAAAAGTTACCATTTACCAAGGTTATAGAGGCGCTTCTGTTGCTCCATAAAACATAAATTTATTAAAAGCATTGGTGAATCCATTGTGACTTTCTGTGTTTCTGTGTGTCATAAATTTTTAAAAACATTCCTAACACCATTACTGTTATCAAGCAGGAGATCAAAGGGTTTTCTTTCCTCACTACCAGCTATCACTAGCTTCTGAGTCCCAGAAACAAGATGTGGAGACCCCAGATCCAGCTAAGCCTGACTTCCACCCCTGCAAGGATAGGTGAAAGAGAGCAGCTAACATGGGCAACCATGGCAGACATCTGGTTCCACTGCCTTTGCAAGAACAGGAGTGAACTATCTCCTGCTCTGGGCCCAGCCTCCCACACCACAGTCTTAAGCAAATCACAGCCTCTCTGAGTCTGCTTCCTCAACAAAAATGCAGCAATACCTTTCCTGATCAGCTCCACAGACTGGTATGGAAATCAAATTACATGGAGTTTGTGACGTTTCTTTGAAAATGGTTAAAAAAATAACCCCCCAAACACACAAACAAATAAATAAAATCAAACAAACCATACGCAGGTAAGACACTATTGCCTACAAAATAGCTGCTTCCTTCTCACCGTAATTCTGGAAGAGGTTGGGAGTGAGGGTAGCAGCATTACCACTGCATCTGCATTTTATAAGGAGTTATTTTTAGTTCAAGGTAAAAGGAGTCAGGGGAAAAGACTTACTTGGATTGAACCCAGAGCCACTAGCTGCAGGTGTATGATTTGGGTCCTTGAATTAGCTGCCTTGAGCCACAGTTTCCTCATCGACAGATTAAGAGGTGATAGTTCCTACATTATAAATCGTTGAGAGGATTAAAGGAGACAGTTCATAGATAACGCACTGGGTTCAGTGTCTGACTATAGAACTCATAGTAAGTTCTTAGTGATTTATGATAATGATTGGAAACCCATTTATTATATCCCCACAGGGCCAGAGCTGAGAAAACCAGGGACCAAAATCTTTTCAGTTCAGCCAGAATTAATTGTGTCAGTTCAGCACTCTGCCAAGCATTATATAGACATAAAATAATCAACCTGGCCCACTGTCCTTCACACACCTAGAATCCCACAGGAAAGACCAGCACATCCACGAAGACTGGGTCCATAGCTCTGGACGTGTATTTTACTCCAATGTGTAGTGTAAGTTGGTCATTTGGACATTAAATGAGACCCCAGAGGAACCTGGGCATAGGAGAAGCCCGGGCACAGACACTCCTAAGACCACGACGGCACCTCTAGTGGATGTGCGGCCACAAGGTCCCTCAGGCCCAGATAAAGGGTAGAGGATGTCACCAGGCAGCAGAAGACTAGGGGCCCTTATGCATTTCCTGGAGCAGGCAGATTTGGTTGTGGAATTCCCTTTGGCGTCTCCTCTAAACGTATTTACTTATTTATTTATTTTATTTCGAGACTGTGTCTCGCTCTGTCATCCAGGCTGGAGTGTAGTGGTGTGATCTTGGCTCACTGCAACCTCCGCCTCCTGGATTCAAGCGATTCCCCTGCCTCAGCCTCCTGAGTGGCTGGGACTATAGCCACGCATCACCATGCCCCACTACTTTTGTATTTTTAGTGGAGATTGGGTTTTGACATGCTGGCCAGGCTGGTCTCGAACTCCTGACTTCAGGTGATTGGCCCGCCTTGGCCTCCTAAAGTGCTGGGATGACGGGCATGAGCCACCACGCCCAGCCTTAAACATCTTTAAAAGGAAGACTTGGCAGTGGACCCAGACAAAGAAACAAGAGAGTTAGATGCTTTGGAGGACTCGATATTTTCTGAACAGAGTACGTTTGAAGGCTCAGAAGATTCCCAAATCTTCTTGCAGTTTTAAGACCTTTTATAGGTACCTTTCCTCTTGTAATCCTCTCCAAACTGCTGTGAAGAGTTCTCTCGCTTTGACAGAGCGAAGTTAGGTGGTTTGGCTGAGATCACCCATGTAAAAAGTGCAACCCCACTTTTCTAACTCGGAGGACATTGCCCTTTCCCTACACAGATCGTCTCTGGAGGAACCCATTTCTCAAGCTCCCACCAGTGTAGGAAGCATGGAGAGGCTGACACCAAACCCAGATTCCTGGCCCACCCACCTCCAGAGTTTCCAGTTCTGGAAGTGCACAGGGCCCAAGAATCTGCATTTTAACAACCTGCCCTGGTGAGGCCGATATAGTTCCTCAGATCCCACATGAGGAAAAATATAGGACTATAAGACTATGTCCTGGATCCCAAGGAAAAACACTGAATGGGTGTCTCTCTCTCTCTCTCTCTCTCTCTCTCTCTCTCTCTCTCTTTCTGAGGAAGCAGAAGTAGGAACAAAGAAAACCACGTGAAATGGAATGGGAGCTGGAAAAGCAATGTAAATGAACGGTGTGTCTTTTTTAGGAACCACAAAGAAGTGCTGCCCTGAGGTCATAGGAAGAGAAGGCAAGAAGGGAGGCTTTGAAACTGAAGGCAGGCTTTCCTCCTCTGTGGCTCCCAGGTCCAGGCTCCCCGGCCTCCTGCTGTGCTGTGGCCACTGTCTTCCGGATGCATCACTGAGCACCTAAGTGGAACTTCAGCTTTATACAAACTCCTCCTGCTGATGGTTTCAATATGTGGCATGACTGTGGGTTTAAAATGGAAAGCAGGGGTTGTCTGAGCTCCACAAAAGTCTGTTCTCTGACTATAGCAATGTGAACACTAGATTTGCAGAAACCGGATTTGACTATCCAGTTTAGTGTAGCTTAGCCTACTTGCCCCAAGCCTTAATCACTTCATTAGCCTGAAGACCCCCCATGAAAGAACAGAGTTCACCCTCAGCACCCACCTGCACTGTCCTACTTGACTGGCTATCCATCCTCACTGGAGTCTAAATCACGCCCAGTGTGCAAAAGAAAAGACCAGCTAGCTGGACCCTGGTGCCCTCACTCCTTTCGAACTTGCTGAGGTCTCTCTGTTATTGCTACTCATTTCCCTGCCTAGAGGCTGGAAGGACAAACACAAAGTAAAAATAAGAGATTGAATTCTCCTTCCTGAAAATAAGAGAAAAGACTTCTCTCCTCTTTTTTTACTTACAGCATTTACTTTAGAACACTTGTAATTGTAAGATCTTTTCTCTGTCTCTTCGAAGCGGATGTAAATCTTTTTAGAACCTAAACAAGCCTCTTGCCAGCTTTATGACTGGTGCATGCCTGTCTCCAGGAGCTGGCAGGCAGCTCTTTGAAATGTGAACATTAAGGGAGATGCATCCCTATCTCCCCACTTCTGTGGGAAGGGAGGAGCGAACTTGAGAGGGTGCCTGGCTCCAAGTTGCAAAACTCCCTGTTGTCATGAAGACGGGACTTTATCTTCCCCTTGTTTAAAACCAGTTAACTAACACAGCTGGTGGTTCCACTTACCAGGTAAATTTAGGATGAACTATGTGTAAGAAACAGTGTTCTCAAGCCCTCTTTTGAGGACTGATTATCCTATACGTTGAGAACATGTATGTAATGGGTTCTGTCTGATGGCTGTATAACAAGGCTAAGATTTGTTTGTCTTTGCATCTCCTTGCAAATTGCCTGTAATGCATATCCCATTGTAATTTAATGCTTATTTAATAATAAAATTGTTTTCTTTCTGTTCTCCCTTTGTGGAGAGCTTTTCCGAGTTGGGGGAGGATTTTACGTTTAATGATATCCTCCCCTCCACACATAGGGCAAACAAGCCTCGTGTCTCTCTTCTCCCAGAGGCGTGGGGTGCACTCGCACTCTGAGACCATGCTGTGAGTCTCGCCAGTGTTTCCTCACAGCTTCATGCCTCTGGAAAGTTCTTGAAGTTGACAGCTGTAGGCCTGTGGAAGCCCCTGCACCCCTCTAAGCTTGATTAGCAGCTACCCTGCCCTAGGTCTTGCTGTCCTGCTCGCCGCTGTGGCCCAGTGCGGCATGCAGGTGGCTGAAGGAGTGTTGAATTCCCGGTCTCCAACTAACATGTAAAGTAACCCAAGACCAACCAGAGTGGGAGGAGAGGCCCCCGGGAGCCAGGACTGGGGAGATGGATGAGAAGCCCACGTAGGGTCAGTGCTATATGACCTCTGAGGCTGTTGGTTGTCTCCCTTCTGAAACTTTTCCTTCCCAGCATGGTTCCCCCAGTCTTCTTTTCACCATATTGATATCTCTTAGCTTCTAAGCGCGTGATAGGGGAAGGGACCCACAGCCCCCAGCTGCTCAGAGTCCCACAAGGGGGCTGCCAGCTCCCAGTTCACTCTAACAGATTTCAGGAATGTGGTTTCTGCTGGGTTGGCCTTCCACATCTAGAGACGGCTAAGGGTGAGGCAGGGACAGCGAGGAGGGTGACAGGAAGCCACAAACTGAACATGTTCTACCTTCCCAGGGTGCCAAATGTACTCAAACGATCAATTACAGTATGATTTGTAAAGAAAATAAATGGGGATTATATTATGCAGTTGGATTCAAGATGTCACACTAATTTCTAAGCAAACGCAGGAGAGGACAGATACAGTCATGTTTCACCCTTAGGGTTGTGTTCCCTATCCCTGGGCTCCCCACCCCTTTCCCTGGCAGAGACGCCTTAACTGGCAGGTTTGCAAAGCTCCACTCATGTGCAGACAGGACCACCCTGTGAGGAATGCAGGGCAAGGGGTGTCTTTTATTTTTTTATAGGTGAGGCTCAGTGCAGCTTGGCAATGAACTTGGTGCTTTCCAGCACACACACACACACGCACACACGTGCATGCATACACACATGCACGTCCATACACGCACATCTACACACACACCCACATACTGCCCTGCTCCGGGCAGTCAGGCTGACCCCTCACTCTGCACCCCTCCCTCCACCTTTCAGGAGGCCCCTGCAGAAGACTGGGAGGTGAGAGGAGGCAAGGAGGGTGTTTCTGCACACGTGACGCTGTCACCGCAGCCCTCTTCACTGCTCTGTTCTCGCAAGGCTGAGAAGCGCCCTGTGCCCTCCTCGCCCTCCACAGGGGTGGAAGAGCTTCTGCCATTGCTGTCTCTGGCTGCCTCCGCAGCCCTGTCACCCTCTAACCCACCCCCATCTTGGGAAAGAGGCCCTCCTTAGAAACCCCTGGGGTGACCCTGCTTTCTGCCGCATCCCTGGTGGATATGCGGGCTCTGGCCAAGCCACACAACCAGAAGCAGTGCTGCCTCTGACTCCCAGACCCAGCTTTTGGCATCTCACCCCAAGGCCTCTCAATTGCCCAAGCAGACCCTGCCTTCTGGAACTGCTCCCAGCGGGTGGGGAAGAACGGTGTGGATGATTCTTCTCCTCCTCCTGTAGATTAATCTCAACTGCCTCACAAGGGACTTTGGTTTGCGTGATGCAATCCTCACCCCCCATCCCAGTCCCTGACTCCCGTCCCCTCCCTCCCCAACCCCGCAGAGGACTTGGCTAATTCTGCTTGGCTATTGCTAAACTGCCAATGAGTTACTGTCCTCAACCCCACAGGGGGTCCCAGGGGTGGAGACTTGGGAACCCACTGGGGTGGGGAAATTAGAAAGGAAGCAGGCACCGAGTGAGGTGCTTCTCCGACATTATTTCATTCTGTTTTCTAACATTCATCAAGTCAGATGCTTTGAGTCCCGTGTTAAAGGTTTGGAAACTGAGACCCAGAGGGTGTGAGTGGATTTGACTGAGGCCAAGCCCCAGCAAATGGCACAGCCCATGTTTTCTCCACGCGGACGCCTTTCAGCCTTCAACACCAGGAGGGGCAGCACTGTCTGTGTGTGAAGGGCTGAGTTCAGGACAAAAGCCAGAACCCGGGTTTGTTCTAGAAGCTGCTCCGTGTTTCAACACAGGGGTTGCCTAAGAGTCATTTACTTGCAAAGAAGCAACGCCAGAACTTCTCTGCCTGGTTGAGAAACAGCATGCTGTTTACGCTATGCAAAACAGAAACACGTTATGAAACCCGCTAACCAGAGTCCAGCTGGCCGCGCTCAATTCCCAGCTCCCAGGGAGAGGTTGTGGCAGGGGACCCTGGGAAATGTTGCTTTAGGCCAAGCCACTGCATGACTGTTGGCCCAGAGGCCCCTAAATTCCTCAGATTCTGAGGTAAGCTCACAGGTCCCACCAGGACATGGAGAGAAGGGTCCAGAGCCCGGGACTTCCAAAGAAAATACTGGCTATCTTTCAGAAGACTCTAAGTTCAGAGGCTGAGCCAGCAGGCACATGGCAGGAGAGGAGGCAGAAGTTCAGGGACTATGAACTGCCCAGACCTGCTGCCTCTGCTACTGTGTGTCCTGGGGCACTCACTTAGCTTCTCCAGGTCCCCACCTGCCACAGCGCAGCCAGCAATTCCTGCCCTCCCAAATATGAAGGTGTCAGGACCCTTGGGAGCACCCAGGTGGATATGCACAACCTCGGGATAAACAAGGCCAGTGATCATGTCACGGCGTCTGCTTTTACAGACTGACATGTGTTTGTTTTTGTTTGTTTTGAGACGGAGTCTCACTCTGTCAGGCTGGAAGGCAGTGGCACAATCTTGGCTTACTGCAACCTCCGCCTCCCAGGTTCAAGCGATTCTTCTGCCTCAGCCTCAGGAGGAGAGTACTGGGATTACAGGTGTCCGCCACCATGCCTGGCTAAGTTTTGTATTTTCAGTAGAGACAGGGGTTCACCACGTTGGCCAGGCTGGTCTCGAACTCCTGACCTCAGGTGATCCACCTGCCTCGGCCTCCCAAAGTGCTGGGATTATAGGCATGAGCCACCATGCCCAGCCTACAAACTGGCTTTTTTAGAAGTCTCTCTCCTTTCCAACTTCCTCAGCCAGAAGCAGGATGCTTTCAGTCCTTGCAATGACAGGGAGGGGAATATGATGAGTCAGAAGCTTGGAGGACTTTGGACATAAGTCACAGCCTTGCTGTGCCTCAGTTTCTCCCTCTGTCAAGTAAGGGGCATGGGTGAGATCACCTTAGAGGTGACCTCAGTGGGGGCTCTGGAAAGCCACAGCCATCCTGCTAAACTGCCTGCCTCTCTTGAGCTCTGCGCCTACCTCTGGCCCAGTTTAGATGGATGGTGGAAGGCTCAGCCTGAACGCCCCAGTTATCCATCAGCTGGAGATCATCTCAGAACAGAATGTCCTCTCCATGGAAACCCACCTTGGCCCCCTGAGAATATCATACTCTAGCCTTTCAGGGTAGGAAAGGAAGAAAACATCACCACGAAGCAAGCGGTGACAGGATCAAGCAAACCTCAACCCCTGTTAGGTTTGCCAAGACTCACGCTCCCAGTGGATGCTTGGCCTTTCTTGGGAAGTTGAGCTTGAAAGAATGAGGAGTCATGGCAAAGGGGAGGAGCCGCGGTGCTGGGTAGAAAGAACAGGATGGCCTGCTGGAGGAAGCCCTGGCAAGTGATTGGTTCGTTCTCCTGAACAAATGCCCCAAGGCTGGACCAAGTGCATTACCAGTAGGTACTGCCCAACCCCCATGCCCAAAGTTGGCACCCAATGCAGTGGCTACAAATCCTAGAGGCACCATTTCCCTGCAATACAAAACTTTCAGACAGGACTTTATACCCACTATAAACAACACAATAATCAGTTGTTCAAAACCCTGTAATTCCAAAGGCCATTGAAGAGGCAGGATGGAAAGCCTTGGCACACTGCTTAAAGATCAGCCCAGATCAATGAACTATCACAGGTTATCATAATGAATATGCTGAGGTAGGTTTTGCAAGAAAAGCTGTTAATGGAATCCCTGAGGCCCAGGACCAATTGTGCTATTTTTAAGACATGTGAGTGATATGGTAGGATGGCACTTGGTGCCCAATTCAGCCTTCCTGTACTGCAGATCCAAAACCCTGGCTGCTAGACTTTTAGAGGTGAATGAGGTCTCATCAAGTAGATGCATTTCCTCATGGTTTGGGAGACCATTTTCCATAGCTTCTGCCATTGCCACTGGCAGGCATGGCTATTGGGATTCTGAGGACCACTCTTTGCCAGCTTTGTGGGTGTTGAGAGCTCACTGTAGTGAAGCAGTGACAGCTTCCCAATGTCCAGATCAAGCTATGTGATGATCCCATCACCTCAGAGATTCTAGGGTTGGTCTCCTGATTTTTCTCATGACTGTTGGTGGCAGAGCCAGTAGCTTCCCCGGTGGGCCAGTTCTGCATCATTGTTCTAGGAGTCATTCCAAAAGGCCTTTCCTAGAGCCTACTCCATTCCTTATAATATACCACCCACCACATGCCAAGGCCTGATCTGTGCACCAAGGCCACAAAAATAGAGGCATATAATTCAGGTGGGAAAACACATGGAAGAACAAGTGATAGGCCTCTCTTCACTCATTTCCCTGCCCCATGCCCATCTCTGCCTAGTGAAAACCTACTTGTCCTTCAAGATTCAGCCCTGGAGGAAGCCCTTCTTAGTACCTCCATAGCCATACACCTGGTATTGTAGCTATTTATATGTGAATTATTCTTTCTATTAAGATGGTAACCCCTTTGCAGAGCAGAGACCCTGTCTTCTCTTATTTTTTTGTCTTTCCCAATACTTGCCCTAATGTTTGATGCTTGGAGCCATCCCAATCCCAGTGAACACCATATTTGTTAGTTTAATGACTGAATGATTCAAATGAAGACAAAAGACATGGGCAAAAACAGGGAGCAGTACATGGCAGTATAGGTAAAAGCTGAGTTAGGCGCTACCAATGAAGAATGGCAGCCTCGTCCTCTACTTCAGCACCCCAGCAACCCCTGTCCCCATCCCCAACTCAAGCCACAATGGTCAGAGGTGAAGTCTCTGAGCAAGTCAAACTATGGAAGTGCTGGGCTTCTGGTTACCAAAAGCTGTGAAAATCCAAGACCAACGACAGGAAATAAAATGAATTTTTATCTGATTGAGACAAGGTTCTGTTTCCAGAATTCCCATAGCTAGGTCTATGTCACCTTCACCACAAGAATTCAGGGTGTGAGAGAAATTTGGCATGTCTGAAATCCACAGGAAAACAAAAATTGTGTCCAGTTTTAGAGATCTTTCCATGCAAAAGCCCAGTCAACAAGCCCTAAGCTTCTAACCTGCCATCTCATGCCTCATTCTTAAACATGAATGGACAGTGATGAATCATCAGGCATTTCAAGAAAGTACCCAGTGTGAAAGAGAGGAACCAAAAGAGACAAACAAATACACAGAAAATGAAGAGAGGAACCAAAAGACACAAATACATAGAAAATTGAAGAGAGAAGAAATAGGGAACAAGAATGGTAAAAATACTTAGAATGTTCTTCAAGAAATAAGAGAAGGTATTGTACCTGTCTTACATGTATGCATTATAAAAACAATGTGCTGCATGAAAGCAATAATCAGAGAATAAGAAAGATTCTTGAGAAATTACAAGAATTTAGCCAATGGCCAAGTTAGCAGACACAGTCCACAAAAGACTCGTCCCTCACTTCTGAGAACAATTGCAAGTTCGTGAGATTCCCACAACCACCCTCAGGTTTGATAATTTGTTAGAAGGATTCACAGAACTCACTGAAAGCTGTCATACACACAGATACAGTTTATTACAGGTTCACATCAGCTAGGGGAAAAAGCTCATAAGGCAGGGTCCAGGAAAAGTACAAAACACTGAGTTTCTGGTTTTCGTAAATGCACCATGGAGTCAGGAGGCATTACTTTCCCAGCATCAGTAGGTCACAATATGTATGGAGCTAACCAAGGAAGCTCACCTGAGCCTCAAGGTCCAGGGTGTTTACTGGGGCACTGCTATGTAGACATCATCAGTTCATGTGACTGATCTCAGTCTCCAGTCCCTAACCCCTCCAGGCATGACCTGAAGCCTACCCTAAATTACATTGTTGGTTTTTCTGGTGTGGCCCATGCCCATGTTAAATATGAAAAGACTCAGACCATTTGCTTCCCATGTACCCTTTTGAAGAAAGTGCTGGAATTTGTGCTTTTGTAGAACTAGGAAATAAACAAACAAAAAAAACATGTTTTAACACACTGGAAAAAGACCACAAATTCTTTACAGCTCTTTCTTTTTCCACACTCTTGAATCTGGGTGAGGAATTGCAAGTTTAACTTCATGAACTTGCAATTGATCTCAGAAGTGAGGGAGGAGTCTTTTGTGGACTGTGTCTGCTAACTTGGCCATTGGCTAAATTCTTGTAATTTCACAAGAAATCTTTCTTATTGTCTGATTATTGTTTTCACACAGTGTATTATTATTATAATGTATACATGTAGAACAAGTGCAATATCTTCTCTTACTTCTTAAAGGCTTGCATCGTGACTTACTGTCTCTCTAGGCCTTGATGTTTTTGAAGAGTGCAGGCCAGCTATTCTATGGAATGGGCTACAATTTGGATTTGTCTGACTTTTCCTCATGATTAGATCTAGTCATGAATCTTTGGCAGGAATATCACAAAAAGAATGTGAGCCTTTCTCAGTGTCATAATATCCCCTTTAAAGAAAAATTCAGTGGTTTTTAGTATACTTAAAAAATTGTGCAACCATCACCACCCTTTAATTTTAATCAAGAGAATGTGGCAGAAGTGATGAGCAATCCAAACCTATGTCTCAAGAGACCTTTGCAGCTTCTGCTCTCCTGGGAATTTTCCCATCACCATGTGAACAAACCCAGGCTGGCCTGCTACAGGCTGAGAGACCATGTAGAGAAAGTCCCCAGCCACCATGACCATTGCAGTTTAACAGAAGCTCCAGACATGGGAGCCTCAGCTGAGCCAGTCCAGACCAGAAGAACCACTCAGCTGACCCATAACATCATAAGAAAAAATCAAAATCTTTGTTGTTTGAGACACTTAGTTTTGAGGTGGTTTGTTACCCAGCAAAAGCTAGTGGATAAATATGTGATCCAGCAAATAGGGGGCTTATTCAAGAAAGTTGAAAAGAAAGAACTCCCACAATGACAGCTGGGCTTACCCTTAACATTGCAGGGCCCAGGGCAAGATTACAAATTAAGACCTACATACTTAATGTATAAATATTTATAAGACACAAATCAAGCAACACACAGTTCAATGAATATGCACACCCTACTTTAGCAAATACACCAGGGTAACAACCTGAAAGCAGGAGGCATCTTGGACTCCCACTTGGAGTTCTAGGTGAGATTGTGGAGACTTGGGGAGAGCCAGCCCCTAGCCCATTGTGGTGGTTGCTTCTATGTGTCAACCTGATTGGGCTATGACATGCCCAGAGAGCTGGTTAAACATTATTTCTGGGTGTGTCTATGAGGGTATTTCTGGAAAACATTCACATTCAAACTGGTGGGCTGAGTAAAGCAGATGGCACACATTATCCAGTCTGTTGAGGGCCCAAGTTGAACCGAAAGGTGGAGGAAGGGTTGAATTAACTCTGCCTGATGATGAGCTGAGACACTGATCTTCTCCTATCCTCCATGCTCCTGGTTCTCAGGCCTTCAGACTTGCTCTGGAATCTACCCCATAGGCCCTCTGGTTCTCAGGCCTTCTCACTACACCACCTGGGTTTCCTGGGTCTCCAGTTCACAGATGGCATATCATGGATTTCCAGCCTCCATAATCACATGAGTCAACTCCTTATAATCAATCACTTTATAGATAGATAGAAAGATAGATAGATGATAGATAGATAGAGAGATAGACATAGTGACTGAGACAGAGGTAGAGATAGAGATAGAGACAGAGGTAGAGACAGAGATAGAGATAGAGATAGAGATAGATAGAGATAGAGATAGAGATAGAGATAGAGATAGACGTACTATTGGTTCTATTTCTCTGAAGAACCCTGACTAGTACCCACATCCCCTTCTTCTTTTACCCTGTGCTCTGTCCAGCACCACAGGGGACCTCAGATGTAGGGGTAAATACCCTATCTTACCTGTCAAAAAGTTCTGTCTACTCTGTAGCCCAGCCCACCTTCTACCTCCAAATAGATGCCCCTGGCCGTCCCTCAGGCTGGGATGGCAGGTCACATACATGTACATGCATGCATGCATGAGCATGCACACACACACACACATATACAACACACACATACACACACAACACATACACATACACACACAGAGCAAGGTCCACAGAGAAGAAGTCCCATAGGCAGAAGCAGACTCAGACAATAGCACCCAGAAATTTCAGGATCCAAGGCACGAAGGGTGCAGTCTGCAAGGGGAAACCCAGGCTCTGGTTGGCGTGACCCCTTTACCTCACAGATTCCTCAGCCTACGAGGAAAGAAATGCCCAGAGGAGAGCTGTGAAAAGCACAGGACTTGAGGGAGGAGCCCCTCTGCCTTGGTCTGATGCCCGGGCAGGAGACCTAGAAAGCAACTAGCTCAGAATCCTAGGAGGGAGGGCCTCTAAAAAGATAGAGAGATTTGGAAAGTTATTCCGTCTGTTTTACCATCTGGAATACTAACCGATAGCCCTAAAATGTATTTTGTAACAAAAGAAATAAATATTAGTGGTAAGTCCATAAAAATCTAAACAAATGAAAATATGAGATAATAATTCGCTTCAGGGGCCAGGCGCGGTGGCTCATGCCTGTAATCCCAGCACTTTGGGAGGCCGAGGTGGGTGGATCATGAGGTCAGGAGATCAAGACCATCCTGGCGAACATGGTGAAACCCCGTCTCTACTAAAATTGCAAAAAAATTAGCCAGGCGTGGTGGCGGGCGCCTGTAGTCCCAGCTTCTAGGGAGGCTGAGGCAGGAGAATGGCGTGAACCCGGGAGGCCGTGGAGCTTGCAGTGAGTCGAGATTGCGCCACTGCACTCCAGCCTGGGCGACAGAGCGAGACTCTGTCTCAAAAATAAAAAATAAAAAAATAATTCGCTTCAGGAAATCAAACATTACGCGTGAAATAAACCAGCATATTGTACTATTGGTTTAGCCACTGTTTTAATTATATATTACTGTGTGCTTGGAGAGACAAACTGGGTGAGGCCCTTTGCAGAGAGTACAACCATGCTGAAAAAGAGAGAACGCAAATTGGAAGGCAGGGAGGCCTTGCAGAAGAAGAGAAAAATGAACATTTCCGTCACCCCAGTAAGAAATGCCATGTTCTTTAACCTCCACCACCAAATTATCCCCACGTCCCCAGTGTTAGGCAAGCACTAATCCACCAGCCTTTTAAGCCATTCTGGTTACAGAAAGAAAATGTAAGGGACTAGATTGTAATTAAATGTAAATTATGAAAATTACATATTCATTGATGGTGGCCTTGGGGAAAGGAAAGGGAGTGAAGAAGAATAGCAGCCAGAGAGTGGAGGGAAGGAGGGTAAGGGAGGAAAAAAGAAGATGACCCACAAAGCACTTCCTGCCATCAGGGCCAGCACAGCCCTGGCTTCCTGCAAACTCTTGACATCTGATTCCAAACTAGTCATGGCCAAAGAAGAAGCATGTGGACCAAGCGCTGTGCCATGGTAAATGTAGAGCAGCCTGCTGTTAATATGGGGTTAGTGACGGAATCCAGGACATCCAAGGCCGTGGCCCACTGAGGCTCCCCAGCACACCTGATTACATGGAGGCACAGTGAGGGGGATGCAACCTTGCACTGCACTTCCAGGGTAGCAGGCACTGCAAGACTCCTGACTGTCCTCCTGAAGCACGTTCTGTGTCCATGCCTGGGCCCCGTCCCTACCCGTTTCCTCTGCCAAGCTGCCCTGAGTATTATGGGCAGCTCCTAGCTGGCTATTATGGGCACTTATCCAGGCTTTTATATCTGGGGTTAAACAAAGAGTAAAAGTAGCTCCAATTTCTATAATTAAATTGAGTTTTAGTATCTTTGAGTTGGAACAGACTTTCAAAATCACCTAGTCAAAGACAGCTTCCCCCGCTACCTCTTATGTGAAATAATGGCATGAGCTCCTAACTTCTAGCAAGCAAGAAGGAGCTGTGCTGTAAGCCGCTTATTGCATTTGAGGCATCGGATACACATGGAACTTCAGCTGTCACTGAAATGTGCTGGCAAGGCAAGAAGACAGGACATGGGACAATTGGGTCAATATCGGGGCACTGACATGAAAATATCTAATAGGTGAAGGGCCTGAGACATGGCCTCAATGCCTCTTTACTTTTACAATAAAGAGTTTCATTAATTATTAAAATTAGGTAGACAATCTACACTGACAAGAATTTAAAACTATATAAAACTAAAAGGGAGAAAGTCAAAATTCAACATTTGCATATCGACATTAACTTATTAATGGTAGTCTCTTCATGTTTCTGTATATGAATGCGCATACTCACATACGCAGATATCACCTTTTACACACATGGAATACATCCATGCTTTTTATCCTGTAAATGCCTTTTATAAATAGTCCTTTTACTTTTTTCTTATTTGCACCCCTCTCTACTAACAAAAGCTAGTAAGCTGGTATACATCCCTGCACATCCTTCTTGGAGCTCATTTATCTATACATAACTATAAGTAGGGTTTTGCGGTCATTGTATGATAAAAGTAGATTTATATTCTACATCTTTCTCTACATCTTGCTTTTATCACTGAAGAATACATCATTGCATGTTTAATTTTTTTTTTTTTTTTAGACGGAGTCTCACTCTGTCACTCAGGCTGGAGTACAGTGGCAGCAATGTTCAATTTTATGTGTCAACTTGACTGGGCCACAGGGTGCCCAGATAGTTGGTGCAACATCATTCTGGATGTTTCTGTGAGTGTGGTTTTGGATTAAAATAGCATTTAAAGTCCATGGACTTGAGTAAAGCACTTTCATGATGTGGCAGGCCGCACCCAATTAGTTGAAGGCTTGGATAGAACAATAAGACGAGCCTCCCTAAGCAAGAGAGAATTCCCCAGCTGTTTGCCTTCAAATTTCATCTGCATCATTGGCTCTGCTGCATGGCCCACACTGCAGGTTTGGACTTGCCAGTTCCTATAGCCATGCGAGCCAATTCCTTACAATAAATCCCTTTCTATACACATACATATCCTATTGATTCTGTCTCTCCACAGGATCCTTACTAACAGAATCATGTTAAACACAGAATTACCTTCTGACTCAGAAATTCCACTCCTATGTAAATACCCAAGAGAAATGAAAACATATGTCCACACAAAAACCCATACACCAATGTTCACAGAAACATTATTCATAATAGCCGAAGAGTGGAAATAACCCAAATGTCCATCAGTGGATGGATGGGTAAATAAAACATGACATATCCATGCAATGCAATATTTTTCAGAAAAAGCAGAAAGTATTGATACATGGTACAATGTGGATGAACCTTGAAAATATTATGCTAAGTGAAAGAAGCCAGACAAAGGACTACATCTATGATTTAATTCATGTGAAATGACTAGAATAGGCAAATCTATAGTAATAGCAAATTGGTTAGTGGTTGTCTATAGCTTGAAGGGTGCAAATAAGAAAAAAGTAAAATTGGGGACAGGATGTGTGGCTAGAGTATGGGGTAATGGGGTTTCTTATTGGATGATGAAAATGTAAAATTAAATGGTGGTGACGGTTGCACAATTTTGTAAATATACTGAAAACCATTGAATTTTTTTTTTTTTTTTTTTTTTTTTTTTTTTTTTTTTTTT
>NC_045448.1:102543784-102812461 GCF_002776525.5 Piliocolobus tephrosceles
TTTTTTTTTTTTTTTTTTTTTTTTGAGACAGAGTCTCACTCTGTCGCCCAGGCTGGAGTGCAGTGGCACGATCTCGGCTTACTGCAAGCCCCTGTCTCCCAGGTTCATGCCATTCTCCTGCCTCAGCCTTCCGAGTAGCTGAGTCTACAGATGCCTGTCACCACACCTGGCTAATTTTTTGTGTTTTTTAGTAGAGACGGGGTTTCACCGTGTTAGCCAGAATGGTCTAGATCTCCTGACCTGGTGATCCGCCCGCCTCAGCCTCCCAAAGTGCTGGGATTACAGGTGTGAGCCACAGCGCCTGGCCATTGAATTTTTTCTTTTTTTAAATGTATCATGCCACTGAGAAAGGCTAACATCCCTTTTGTGATACTCCTACCAAAAACGCAGGATCAGCATCTAACCATGAGGAAACATCAGACAAGCCCAGACTGAGAGGGATCCTACGGAATAGTTAGCCTGCACACTTCAAAAATGTCAAGGTCTAGAGAGACGATAAAGGACTGAGGAAATGTCCCAGGCTGAAGAAGATCAAAGAGACATGACAAGTAAATGCAATGCAGATCCTGGATTCAATCCCAGAGACCTATCATTTTTTTCTATAAAGGACATCAGTGGGACAATTTGCTGTGGACTAGATAACAGTATTATAGCAATGCTCATTTCCTGACTTTGCTACTTATACTATGATTATGTTTAATAATATCCTCATTTTGAAGAAATATATACTGAACTATTTAGGCAGAAAGAAGAATAATAAAAAGTTATTTATACCCAGAGAGACAGAGCTAGCACACAAACGTGGTAAAATCTTAAGAACTGGAGCATCTGAGAGAAGAGGAATAGAGAAATTGTTTGCATCTCTTTTGTAACTTTCCAGAAGGTCTTCGATTATTTCAAAATAAAAAGTGAAAAGGAACCTATCGTGGCAATCTTTTCTAGTCACTGGTATAAGTGTGACTCATGTTTCCAGTGGCTGCATGATATTCCATTATCTGGATGAATGAGTGTTTTTCAAACATTTTTCCACTGATGGACTTTGGTCTTGCATCCAGTTTTTGGCACAAAATTTGTGTACATAAATCCTGACATATTGGTGCTTCTATTTTCATAGGATAGAGTGCCAGAAGTAAGATTGCTGAGAAGAAAGTTATGTCATATTTTTATTTATTTTTTTAAATCAAGTAATTATTTAAGTTGTATATATTTATAGTGTCCAACGTGACATTTTGAAACATGTATACCTTGTGGAATGGCTAAATTGAGCTAATTAACATGTGCCTTGCCTCACCTACTTGTCATTTTCGCAGTGAGAACACAAAATCTAACCTCTTGGCAATTTTTTTTTTTTTTTTTGAGTTGGAGTCTCGCTCTGTTGCCCAGGCTGGAGTACAGTGGCACGATCTCGGCTTACTGCAACCTCTGTCTCCCAGGTTCCAGCAGTTCTCCTGCCTCAGCCTCCTGAGTAACTGAGATTACAGGCATGCACCACCGTGCCCAGCTAATTTTTCATTATTAGTAGAGGCAGGGTTTCACCATGTTGTCCACACTGGTCTCAGACTCCCACAGGTTTTAAGAATATAATACATTGTTATTAACTGTAATCTCCATGTTGTAAAAAAATGGGTCACTTGAGACCAAGTGTGGTGGCTCACACCCTGTAATCCCAGCACTTTGGGAGGCCAAGGCAGGTGGATCATCTAAGGTCAGGAGTTCGAGACTAGCCTGGCCAATATGGTGAAACCCTATCTCTACAAAAATGAGCAGGGCATGGTGGTGGGCTGAGGCAGGAGAATCACCTGAACCCACGAGGCAGAAGTTGCAGTGAGCCAAGATCGCACCACTGCACTGCCCGGAGGACAGAGTAAGAATAGGTCTCTTGAATTTACTCCTCCTGTCTATCTGAAATTTTGCATCCCTTGACAAACATGTCTTCATTTGTGCCTCCCAACTCAGCCTCTGGAACCATCCTTTGACATGCTTTCTGCTTCTACGAGTTCAACTTTTTTAGATCCTAAAAATAAATGGGATCAGGCAGTATTTGTCTGGCTTATTTCACTTACCACAATGTCCTTAAGGTTTATCTGTGTTGTCAGAAATGACGGGATTTCCTTTTTATGGCTAAATAATGTTCCATTGTGTATGTATACACCACATTTTCTTCATCCATTTATCAACTGAGGGACACTTAGGTTGATTCCATATATTCATATTTTTAGTTTTAATAGTCACTGCTATATTGCTTTCCAAAAAGTCTACACAATTTATTTTTCCGGTGGTATATGAAAACTTTCCCCTAATTTTTATCAATAATGGGTGCCACTCTTTTAACTTTTATAAATTACATTATTCTAACTTGTATTTCCCTGCTGTTTATGAAGTTCTATATCTGTTCATATCTTTATCAGCCTTTCAAATTGCTTTTGTGAATATGAACTGTCTATTCATGTATTTTGCCCATTTTTCTACTTGTTTACTAATTATTTTCTCAAATTTTATGCTTCTCTTAGCTATCTTTCAATAAAAAATCTCCTTCCTTCATTTTATCATTATCCAGTTAAATTCTACATATAGTATAATTTGTCCTCCAGAAAATTTTGTGTAATCAAACACATCTGTCTTTTCTAATATACATTCTAGATTTACTGTTTTGGCTTTTAAAAAGTCTCTCCTATTATAAGGGTAAAACATAATTGCTTTGTTTTCTTCTATAATTTTTATTGAATGATTTTTACATTTGTGTTTAATTTAGCTGGACTTTCTTTTTGAATATGGAATAAGGAAGATGTTTACCTTTATTTTCCTTTGATGAGTGCAAAGGGTGCCAGCAGCAAGCAATAAATGAATCGCAAACCAACCCAGAGGCACAGCATGCAGTTGTGGTTAGAGCCAAGCAGCCTGATGGGCGATCCCAGCTCTGCCACTTGCTAGCTGTGTGACCTTAGGAGAGCCACTTAACTTCTCCGTGCCTTACTTCTCTCATTTGTAAAATGGGGTCATAATAGAACCTACTTCAGGGTTGTTAGGACAATTCAATGAGTTAATAAAAATGCTTATAACAGGTCCTAGACTATGGTTGGAGTGAGATTTAGTATTGTTATTTTTCAGCTGCAAAGCCTCTTACTTTACAAGTCTCTGGGTAGACAGGTCTCAAATTCCTAGTCTACTCACGAGCAGCACTCAAGGGAGAGAGACCAGCAGGTCCTCCCGAGGACTCACTCAGCCATCACTGACCCCATTCTGAGAGGTCCAGGATCTCTATCTACAAACTCTCTCCCTCCCCCATGGCTCTGGGCTCTACTTCCCAGACTTTCATCCTGCCCAGTGGAGAGTCCCACAGGACCAAGACCTGGCCCCTCCCCGCCCACCTGCCAGCCAACCCTGCTATCGCTGCTTGGCTCAAAAGAGGAAGTAGGTTGTTGGTGGGAGTGGGTGGGAAGGGCATTGGGGTCATCTCCCATAAGATATATCTCATATGTCTTATAAGAAATATTTTATGCCCAGACTATATTTTCTGGATTCACAAAGTACATTCCTCTCATTGGAGCATGTGTGTGCAGGAGCTACTCCTTCTCTTTCCCTCCAAACCCCCTCAGCTCTTCTTGGACCCAAAGCCAAGTGGCCAGGGGATGGGCAGGGTGGGTGAGTCATCCAAGACCTCGAAACTTGGTCCCTGTCTTTGTAGTGTTAGTTTATGAGGCTGTGAGTATGCGGGGCATGGGTGCAACTGCACACACACTCTCTGTTTTGCACAATCAACCTCTGAACAGTTCTGCGAGGCTCTTATTTCTTACGAAAATATTAGTTTAAGGGCTAAGGTCAGGAATGAACAAAATACAGTCCTTATAAATATTCATGTATTCACTGAAATAAAACAGTAATTCTCCAGGGTGGAGGTAAGGGGGCAGTGACACGGGACACAGGATGTCCTTTCCCTAACTTATGATTCACAGGTAAAGAACTTCTGCTCTAGAAACTACCCTGCCACCCACTCCCCACCTCCACAGAGGTGGGACATAAGCAAACGGTGTGGTGGGGCAGGGATCCATTGGTGCACAGGTCTCATTGAATAGCTAAAACCTGAGAAATGATGGCCATCACTGGAGAGCTGTCTATGTTTTTACCTTTTCACCCTGGTTTGGTGCCAGAAAGTTATCCTGGGTGATACGGTTTGGCTGTGTCCCTACCTAAATCTCATCTTGAATTGTAATCCTCATAATCTCCACATGTTGAAGGAGGAACCTGGTGGGAAGTGATTGGATCATGGGGGTGGTTTCTCCCATACTGTTCTCATGATAGTGAGTGATTTCTCATGAGATCTGATGGTTTTAAAAGGGGCTCATCCCACTTCTCTTCACTCTTCTCTCTTGCCTGCCACCATGTAAAACATGCCTGCTTCCCCTTCTGCCATGATTGTAAATATCCTGAGGCCTCCCCATCCATGCAGAACCGTGAGTCAATTAAACCTCCTTTCTTTATAAATTACCCAGTCTTGGGTATTTCTTTATAGCAGTGTGAGGATGAACTAATACACTGGGTAAGTATGTCTGTTCTGCTGACCCTACCTTTTCCTCAGGTATCTAGAGTAGGAAGACAGAGATCAGGGGATGGTGCTACTATTCTTAAGTCTTCTTGGCTATAAAGTCATGTTGTCCACGCAGAGCTCAGGGATGAATAAGCAACAGAAAGGAAGGGTCCTGGCACATGGTCCCACCTCCACCCAGATTTCCCACTCATGATGCCCTGTGCTGGGCACCTTTCTTCTGACAACTAAGGAGAAAGTTTAAAATGTTTGGGAGCACTTTGTCTCTGACATTAAAGTCTTCTCCAGCCCAGGGACACAAGAGAAAGAAGCCGTTGTAAGAAGGAAAATGGAAGGGTACCTGGGGGCTGAGATGATGTCCCCCGTGCCCGCTCCTAGCTCGTCTCTGACTGCACACTGGAATTGCCTAAGGACAGCGTCCAACTCAGGCAAATGTATTTGTTTTAAAGGCAACCAGAGTTGAGAAAGCATGAGTTCAACTGGCTTTCAGTGCTCAAACAGCAGAGTGGCACTCCTCTCTTCTAACGAAGGTCCCAAGAAGGAAAAGGAGCTCCTTCCATTCACCTCCTGACACCCTGCCTGGGCACATTGGAGTCAGGCTGCTGGGAGCTGCCAGGAGATGCATGGCCCATGCATCCTCTCCACATGTGCTTCCTGGTCACTTGGTTTGGACTCAAGACTGACAGATCCTGACAAGAGTCCAGAGAGAACGAACACCTCTGTCTACTACAGCCCATAGACACACACACTGTTCTGTCTTCTGAACAGCCCAGGTAAACAATTCCTTGGGAGGTGCAAACATCCCACTGGTGGCAACAACTAAAATGGGAGAGGGCCCCACCCATGACAGTGTTCCCACCTCTGCTCACCACCCTGGCTTCTCCCTATGCTCTGTTGACTTGAAATGAGGGGCTTTGCTCCCTCCTCAGGGGTCATTCAGCAGCGCCAGCTCCAAGGTCCAGTCACAGCCCAGTGAGTGAGTCCCAGGCTCCCTGGGACTGCCCTTTGAAGCCTGATTTTCATAAGGCCCCAAAACGTTTTGCCCACAATGGTCTGGCTGTTCACTCCTCGGACACCATTTCCCAGACACTGGAGCCTGTTAATCTGCAGGGAATCCCCTTCCCAATGAGAGTGGTCTGCTGTGGAGACATTCTGGGAAACAGCAAATAGTCCAAAGAAAAACATCCCATTGTAACATGTAATTGTCAATGAGCATAACCAGCAGTTCCCAGAAGTCAGGTATTTCAAGGACTGATGCTCCTTTCCTGGAAAGAAAATGGGAGAAATATTTTATCCCCAGACTATATTTCCTGGATTCACAAAGTACATTCCTCTCATTGGAGCATGTGTGTGCAGGAGCTAATTTATCTTGCACTCTTAGTCTTCTTTCTTGGTAGGGCAGGGCATTGCACCACTTGCCAATTTTGCTCCCCACATTGGTCATTTGAAACCTCTTCCTGAAAACTATGCAAATGCAACCCAGAGACAGACACTGCCATCAATCACCCTGAAGCATAGAGCAGGTGCTCAGAAGTGACGCTATCAAGAATGTTGTCTCACATAGAAATTTTCAAAACAAGTCTTCTTGGTCAAATTAAAACATCAAGCACCCAGATGGGTAAAGCCCTTTGCTCATCGCAGGCCCTCTCAGTGTGGCTGCCTTGGCCCACCCGGGCTACTACAATAAAATGCTATAGACCGGTGCTTCATAGACAATAGAGAGGTATTTCTCACAGTTCTGGAGGGTGAAGCCCAAGATCAAGGCACCGTCATATTGGGTGTCTGCTGAGGTCCCACTTCCTGCTTCAGAGATGGCTCTGCCCTCATGACCTAATCATCTTCCAAAGACCCCACCTCCTAATACCATCATCTAAGGGGTGAGGATTTCAGCAGAGGAATCTGGGGGAGACATAAACATTCAGACTATAGCAGTAGCAAAAACAAACTGTATCAGATGCTAGAGGAGCTCCAAAAGTGAACTCTGTTACAAACCAAGGGGCTCAATTCACCCAGTTTAAACCAAAGTAGAAGCTTTTCCACTGTGAATGATTGGCCAGAAGTGGGAAGTGAAAATGGGGTAGGGAGCTGGGAGTGAAGGAAAATGTAGCACAAAGGCCAGGAGGCAGGAAGGGTCCACAGAAGCCTGAGGACAGAATTTAAAGAGACACCAATCAGCTCAGATATGGTTTCTTCTGTACCCATGATCCAGTGCACAGGTGCATGGGAGAAGGGTTTTGTATAACCAGAGTTGTAATCGTATAAAGCAAAAAAGTGAGGCTGGGCACAGTGGCTCATGCCTGTAATTACAGCACTTTGGGAGGCTGAGGGGGTCGGATCACGAGTTCAGGAGATCAAGACCATCCTGGCTAAGACGGTAAAACCCCGTCTCTAATAAAAATACAAAAAATTAGCCGGGCGTGGTGGCAGGCACCTATAGTCCCAGCTACTCAGGAGGCTGAGGCAGGAGAATGGCGTGAACCCGGGAGGCAGAGCTTGCAGTGAGCCGAGATTGCGCCCCTGTACTCCAGCCTGAGTGACAGACTGAGACTCCGTCTCAAGAAAAAAAAAAAAAAAAGTGAGATGGGGCAGGGACTTGACAATGCATGCAAGGAGTGGGTAAAGTTACTTACTATATAGCTACTTACGGTAGTCCTGAAGCTTGGATAGAATGGGAGAAAGCCAAGTAGGGCCCAAGGATAATCAGAGTTGCGATAGTTGAAGAAGTCAGCTAGGAAGACGAAAATTGTGGTCACAGAGTAGGACACACAAAATGGTGATTATGAAGAAGTTCTAGTTTTTCATATAACTACTCCGCTCCTATTCTCCCCTATTTCACAGATAGGCAAATGGAAGTACAGAGAGATTAAGTAACTTGCCAAAGATCTCATGGTGGAGAAGAGGCCCAGCTAGGATTTGAACCCAGGCAGTTTAAGTCTGTCTCCAGAACCCATTCTCTGAACCACTACAGTGTGCTACCTCTTGAATCAAAAAGACATAAGAACACTTCCAGATTTTCAAATGCAAAAAAGGTACCCTAGAACTAAAAAATATTTTCAAGTCAAAACTTCGGTAGATGACTCCAAATAATCTGTTAAAATTGCTGTTGAGGCCTGGAGCGAGCAAGCTGGTCACCACCAGCTGATCAGCATCAAATGGAGGAAGAGACAGGTACAACTAACTATGGAGCCGCAGTGCAGAGCGATAGAAATCAAGAGGGAAGCAGAGACACCTCGAGGACAGATCCAGGCAACTAACATGCAAATGATAGGAGTTCTTGAAGGAGTCTGAAAGCCGCAGATGGGAGAGAGTCAATGAACAGACAACGGAGAGTCACTTCCCTGAGCCAAGAAAACACTGAGTGTGAGGAAGGAGAAGGCTTACGTATTTTATTTTAATGTCTTCATGTAACCTTATGCTTATACTTATTTTATTCTGTTGTTTATCATTTCCCCTCTTCCTCGTGTTTGCTAGTGTGATCTCTTGGATATAAGTTTTCTTTCCCCACTTTGTTAATTTGGGCATTTGGTAGTATATTTCCATTCTAACAGTGTTCCCTTTATCTCTTCTGACATTCACAATCAACTCTATTTCTTTATTGTAGATGAAAATAATTTACAACTATTCCCTCTCCAGGAACTCCACTTCCTTTCTTTCTTTCTTTTTTTTTTTTTTTGAGACGGAGTCTTGCTCTGTCGCCCAGGCTGGAGTGCAGTGGCCGGATCTCAGCTCACTGCAAGCTCCGCCTCCCGGGTTTACACCATTCTCCTGCCTCAGCCTCCCGAGTAGCTGGGACTACAGGTGCCCGCCACGTCGCCCGGCTAGTTTTTTGTATTTTTTAGTAGAGACGGGGTTTCACCATGTTAGCCAGGATGGTCTCGATCTCCTGACTTCGTGATCCGCCCGTCTCGGCCTCCCAAAGTGCTGGGATTACAGGCTTGAGCCACCGCGCCCGGCCCCCACTTCCTTTCTACTGTCAGCCCCCGGCATGACCTGTGGAACCTATCATGTCCCTACTCTCTCCCCGTCAGCCCAGGCAACATGTTTAAAGTTACTTACTTTCCCCTCTGCTTCTCCAATCCCTAACCACTAGATTTTTCTGAAAGCATTTAGTAATTATCATTTCAGAATACGATTGGAATTTTCCAGGAATACATGTTTTTATTTTAAGAATTCTTGTGTGCAGGCCCTATATTATAAATTCCCGATCAGAAACCCGGTGCAGTGGCTCATGCCTGTAATCTCAAAACTTTGGGAGGCTGAGGCAGGAGGATCACTTGAGGTCAGGAGTTCAAGACCAGCCTCGCCAACATGGTGAAACCCTGTTTCTACTAAAAATACAAAAATTAGTGCAGTTTGGTGGCGGGCAACTGTAATCCCAGCTACGCGGGAGGTTGAGGCTGGAGAATCGCTTGAACCCAGGAGGCGGAGGTTGCAGTGAGCTGAGATCACGCCACTTTCTTCCAGCCTGGATAACAGAGCAAGACTCTGTCTCAAAAAAAAAAAAAAAAAAAATTGCCAGTCAGACACACATGCACACTTCCCCCTACAAGGTTTACTGATCACCACTGTTTCCCCTATCTTTAGAGGTCAGTATTAGTGTGATGTCTCCTCCTCAGATGGGGCATGTGGGCAATAACACATCTTCCTCTTTGCCTGTCTCCATAGACCACTCTGAAGAGTGGCTGGCATCTTGGCTGGGTGTAGGATTCTCCTCCTCCTTGCATATCTCTAAAACACTTCCCATGAGTTGTCTTACATCATTGCTGGGAGAATTGGGCGCATTCTAAACCCCTCCATTGGCAGAGGACACCTGGACGCTTGCATCTGGTTTCCCCTGGACTCCACGCCATGCTCCTTTTCCCTTTGTTGATTTTAATCTGTCTCCTTTCACTGGGCCATAGCCATGAGGAGGACATATTTCCTCAGTCCTATGAGTCCTTCTGGCAAATCTTCAGGACTGAGGTGGGCTTGGAAACCCCTGAGCACAATAACATTAGAGACGATTGGATTTAAGGTTACAAGTACTTAGAAGGACAAAGAGGGCAAAGTGAATGTGATTGAATGATGAAGGCAAAACATATTAAGAAGATTCTACTACTTTCCTATGCTGCTGTAACAAATTATCACAAGCTTAGTGGCTGAAAGTAACACAAATATATTACCTGACAGTTTTGGAGGTCAGCAGTTTGAAATTTGTTAAAAAATCAAAACAGGGTGTTGGCAGGGCTGTGCTGCCTCCAGAGAGTCTGGAGGGAATTGGTTTCCCTGCCCTTTGAGATCTCCTAGAGGCCACCTGCACTCTGGGCTTTTCCTACATCTTCAAAGTCAGCAACAAACCATCTCCAGCTCTCTCTTCTGCTTTTATAATCACGTCACCCTTTTCCCTTCTGGTTCTCTTGCCTCAGTTCCTTTCATTAGATAAAGGATCATATTCACAGCTTCCAAGGATATGGACATAAACATCTTTAGAGAACTATGAGTCATCTTATCACAAAGATACGATAGGATTTTATCAGCATATTCTAAACATACACGAGATAAACATGTGAGGCAAAAATATTTAAAATGTAGTGGAGAAACAACCTAGATGTCCATTAAAAGTAAAATGATTAAACAAATTGTATTTTATTCATATGATGGAATATTATACAAAAATAAGGATGAACAGAACTCTGCACTAAATGGAGGCATCTCACAAATAATGTTGAATAAAAGAAGGCAAGAGAAATTGTTACCTATCAAATAATTCCATTTATATAAAGTTGAAAAAAAGACAAAATTAATCTGTAGGGTTAGCAAGGCGGTAGTAGTCACCCGTGAGGAACAGGAATAGTAATTGGTAGAGATACAAGGGGACTTTTGAGGCACTAGCAAATTCTGATTTCTTGGTCTGAGTGCAGTTTACATGGCTATATTTAGTTTGGGAAAATTTACCAAGCTGTATCCATAAGATCTGGCCTTTTTCTGCATGCATGTTATACTTCAAAAAGATTATATTAAGAAGTACAGGGGAATTTAATAAGTAAAACTTAATATGTAAAGTAAGGAGAACTTAATAAGATTACTATTATACTATATTTCTGGGACAAGATAATATAGTCCCACTTTTCCTGTTCCTGCCATGTAAATACAACTAAGTACTCTGGAGATAATTCAACAAACAATCATACAAGGATTCTGAAACGTGGAAAGAGGGTGGACTGAATAGGGACCTCAGGTCTTAAAGAACATCATTGAGCATTCCTTGAGTTTTCTGTTTTGTTTTTTTTTAATCTTCCCTGTACCCCTGGACTGGGCACTGAAGAGGCCTATAACTCAGAACTGCTAATAGGCATAGACACAAAAATAATAAAAACAAGAAAATCCTGTGCTGTCTGGCTAAAGGACCAGGAAAGCAAAAGCTCAGCAGGGACTTGGAGGGAGCACTCAATCACAGTGGTGTGACACCTAACTGCCTGCAGCTAGCTCAGTGTCTGCCCAAATGGCTGCCTAGTTATGTACTTGAAATCCAGGGCCCTGGTGATGTAGGCACCCAAGAAATCTCCTGGTCTGTGGGTTGTGAAGACCTTAGGAAAAGCTTAGTATCTGGGCTGGAATGCACCATTCCTCACAGCACAGTCCCTCACGCCTTCCCTTGGCTAGGGGAGGGAATTCCCTGACCCCTTGCACTTCCCAGGTGAGTTGACACCCCACCCTGCTTCAGCTGTCCCTCCATGGGCTGCACCCACTGTCTAACCAGTCCCAATGAGATGACCGGGTACCTCAGTTGGAAATCCCTCTGCGTTAATCTCGTTGGGAGCTGCAGACTGGAGCTGTTCCTGTTCAGCCATCTTGCCATCCACCTCCCAGCCTATTTTTATTTATGTTTTTAAATGTTATCTTGTTTAATTGCTCTGGCTAGAACTTCCAGCAGGATGTTGAGTAGAATTGGCAAAAGTGGGCATTCTTGTCATATTTGTAATTTTAGGAGAAACTATTTCAGTCTTTCACTATTGAGTATAAGGTTAGCTGTGGGTTTTTCACAAATGCCTTTTATCATGTTGAAAACTTTCCCGCCGGGCGCGGTGGCTCAAGCCTGTAATCCCAGCACTTTGGGAGGCCGAGACGGGTGGATCACGAAGTCAGGAGATCGAGACCATCCTGGATAACATGGTGAAATCCCATCTCTACTAAAAATATACAAAAAAACTAGCCAGGCGAGGTGGTGGGCGCCTGTAGTCCCAGCTACTCGGGAGGCTGAGGCAGGAGAATGGCGTGAACCCGGGAGAGGGAGCTTGCAGTGAGCCGAGATCCGGCCACTGCACTCCAGCCTGGGCAACAGAGTGAGACTCCACCTCAAAAAAAAAAAGAAAGAAAGAAAGAAAATTTTCCCTTCTAGTCCCAGTTTGTTGAGTGTATTTTAATCACAAAAAGGTATTGGAATTTGTCAAATTATTTTTCTGCATCAATTGAGATGATCATGTGGTTTTTTCCCTCTCATTCTATTAATGTCATTTATTACATTGAGTAAATTTTGTGTGTGGAACCCCCTTAGCGTTCCTGGGATAAATACCACTTGGTCATAATATATAATTTTCTTCATATGGTGCTGGAATTAATTTGCTAGTATCTTGTTGAGGATTTTTGCATCTATGTTTATAAGGAAGATTGAGCTATATAGTTTTCTTTCTTGTCATATCTTTATATGGCCTTGGTATTAGAGTAATGGTGGTCACACAGAATATGTTAGGAAGTGCTTCTCAATCTTCCAGTTTAGGAAGATTTTGAGAAAGATTGACATTTCTTAACGAGAAATCAACTAGTGATTAACTACCTCAGTTTTTGCTACCTTGGAATATCTAACTTCTCCTCTACTTTTGAAGGATAGTTTTGCTGTATATAGAATAATTATTTGATGGGCTTCCAGCACTTTAAATATGTTATCCTACTGTTTACTGTCTTCTGGCCTCCATAGTTTCTGAAGAGATATTGACTATTAATTTTATTGAACCTCCCTTGTACATGATAAGTCATGTCTCTCTTACTGCTTTCAAGGTTCTTTTGTTGTCTTAGTCTTAAGACAGTTCGATTGTAATGTGACTCAATTTGTGTCTCTTTAATTTTATCCTATGGAGTTCATTGACCATGTTGGATGTGTAAATTCACATCTTTTGTCAAGTTTGGGGAGTTGTGGACCATTATTTTAAAAAACAAACATTTTGTTCATTTCCCTCTCTCCTCTCCTTTTTATTTATTTATTTATTTATTTATTTATTTATTTATTTATTTATTTTTTTATTTATTTTTGAGACGGAGTCTCGCTCTGCCGCCCAGGCTGGAGTGCAGTGGTTGGATCTCAGCTCACTGCAAGCTCCGCCTCCTGGGTTTACGCCATTCTCCTGCCTCAGCCTCCCGAGTAGCTGGGACTACAGGCGCCCGCCACTTCGCCCGGCTAGTTTTTTGTATTTTTTTAGTAGAGACGGGGTTTCAACGTGTTAGCCAGGATGGTCTCGATCTCCTGACCTCGTGATCCACCCGTCTCGGCCTCCCAAAGTGCTGGGATTGCAGGCTTGAGCCACCGCGCCCAGCCTCCTCTCCTTTTAAGAGTCTCATAATGCATATATTGATATATTTATAAATTCCCACAGGTCTCTTAGGCCATGCTTTTATATTTCTGCTCCTCAGACTTAATTATCTTAATTGACATATCTTTAAGTTTGCTTACCTTTTCTTATTTTTTAATTTTAATTAATTAATTATTATTATTATTAGAGACAGTGTCTAGCTATGTTGCCCAGGTTGGTCTTGAACTCCTGGGCTCAAGCAGTCCTCTCCCCTTGGCCTCCCAAAGTGCTGGAATTACAAGCATGAGCCACTAGGCAGGGCCTAAATTTGCTTGTATTTTCTTCTGCTCAAATCTCCTGAGCCTCTATAGTTAATTTTCAATTATTATATTTTTTAATACCAGAATTTTTATGTGGTTCCTCTTTATAGTTTCTGTCTGTTGATTGACATTCTCCATATGTTTATACTTAATGTTCCTGGTTTCCTTTAATCTTAGCTATGACTTCCTTTAGCTTTTTGTCACATTTGACAGACTTGATTTGGGATCGTTCTCTGGTAAATCCAATACCTGGGCTTCCTCAAGGACAGTTTGTATTAATTTCTATCATTCTTTTTAATGGGCCATAACTTCTTTTTTTTCTCTTTCTTTATTTCTTTTTCTCCTTTCTTTTTCTTGGCATGTCTTGTAAGTTTTTGTTGAAAATAGTGGGATTATTACTTGGCAACTCTGGAAATCAGGTTCTCCCTACTCCCTAGGATTTGATGTTTCTTGTGTTGGTCATTATTTTTTGTTAGTTTAGTGGTTTCTAAACAATTTTTGTGCAGTCTATATTCCCCATTGTGTGTGGCCACTTATGTCTGGATTCTGTCAGCTTACTGGTCAATTCGTGTTTTGACAGAGTTTCCTTAAATTCCTGAAGTCCCTAAAAAGAACAATTAAAGGAAAAAAAAAAAAAAAAAAAAAAACTCCCAGTCTTTACAGATTAATTCTGTGTTGATAACATATTTTAAAACTTGGCCAGGCCTTTTACAACTCTTCCTTAGCCTTCCTTTCTTAGCTTGCATGAAGCCTGAAGGTGAACCAGAGGTAAAAGCTTTTTCTGAGCATGAGATTAGCCCTGGCCTGCATGTGGCCTTCTTGGTTTCCCAGTGTATACAGCACATGTTAAAAGTTCCTGTTCTCCCACAAATCTTCATTCCCAAACTCTTTTTCCCAGGCTGTCTGTTCCAACTATTACCCTTGGCCCAGGCTGCAGCAGTCAATACTTTTGAATTTAAATTATTTTGGCAAATGCTGCCCAAGACAGCACCCAACACCGGGAATGCTCAAAGCTGAGTGAAATAAAGAAAAGCCTCTACACCAGCCCTTCAGGGAGCTGCCAAACAGGTCAAAGCGCACAACCACAGCTCTTGAGAATGAGCTTTGAATTGCTCCCTCTAACACTAGCAATCTGTACTAGAAGCGCAGGCTGCTATCCTCATACACAGTGGCCTCTGATCTGGTACTGAGAGATGATAGGTGGACAATTTAAAGAGAGCCACCATGCCTTCTAATAGCAATGAAGCAACGTCTTTCTTTATTAAGCTTTTCTCTGATTAATGTAGGTTTTGAACTAGATTCCAGAGTTCTGCAAAAGTTGAATCTGACAGTTTTTGCCAGCTTATTAGTTGTTTTTGTGGTGGGATAGAGCCTGAAGTCCCTATCCCACTGTTTCTGGTGATATCACTCTGCAATATTTTTTCTTACGACTGTGTGTATATGCATAATTAAATCAAAAGTAAAAGTTTAATTTAGGATTTTAAAAATTAATTAAAATAATACCATGAGGGAAATTCTAAAATGCCACTTACAAAACTGAACCATGTTAACACGAGTAACAACATAGAAAAATATAATAAAATGATCAATGATCAAGAAAATCAATCAGTAGACGTACATGGAACATTACATTCCTCAAAAGAGAACATACATTTTTCCATTTGCCCAGATAACACTGAAAAAAAATTGATGACTTTTTAGGCACAAAGAAAAGCTTAAGAAATTTAAAATTAGGAATTTGACAAGTCATGTATTCTAATAATAATTTAATCAAATTGTAAATCAATAATGAAAGGATAAATTAATTCCTTTACTTGACAATTATGAAACATAGAACTAGGCAAACTTTGGATCAAAGAAAATCAAACTAAAATTATAATTCATAGGGAAAGTGAAAAAAATCAACAATTCTCCCTAAAAGCCAAGCATATTCAGAAGAAAATTTAAACACTTTCATTACTGAACACAAAAAACTGAAAAAACAAAGGAATTTAGTAATTGTATTAGCTTACTAGGTTGCCACAACAAAGTACCACAAACTGGGTGGCTTCAAACAACAGAATGTATTGCTTCACAGTTCTGGAGGCTGAGAGTCTAAAATCAAGGTGGTAGCCAGGCCATGCTCCCTCAAAGCTTCCAGAGAAAGATCCTTGCCTCTTCCGGCTTCTGATAGACCAAGCATTCCTTGGCACATGGTAGCATGAATATTCTAAGTTCTGCCTCCATTCTGCAGTGTTCTCCCTGTCTCTCCGTGTCTTCACAGGGCTGTGTTTGTTTAAGAACACCCATTACATTGGATTAAAGGCACCACCCTACACTAGTATGACCTCATCTTAACTAATTATATCTGCAATAGCCCTATTTCCAAATAAAGTCACATTCTGTGGCCCTGGTGGTTAGGATTCCAACATATCCTTTTGGGAGGACACAATTCAACCCCTAACAGTTCTCATTTTGAAAAATGAGTAAAGACAAACTAGACCACAAAGAGTTGGGAGAGGAAGTCAATAAAGATCAAGGCTGAAACTAATGAAATGAAAACCAAAACATAGTAGAAAGGATAAACAAATCCAAAAGCATTTCATTGAAAAGATCAACAATATAAACTACTTAAGAGACTGATAAAGGGAAAAAGAAACACAGTAAAAGTCTGCATGAGTAGAATAAGAAAGTCAGAAAATCCTAGACACAGAGAGAGGTAAGACTATTGCAAAAGATTAACACTCATGGCTGGACACAGTGGCTCACGTCTGTAATCCCAGCACTCTGGGAGGCCTAGGTGGGTGGATAACTGGAGGTCAAGAGTTCCAGACCAGTCTGGCCAACATGGTGAAATCCCGCCTCTACTAAAAAGACAAAAATTAGCTGGACGTGGTAGCACATGCCTGTAATCCCAGCTACTCAGGAGACTGAGTCAGGAGAATGGCTGAACCTCCCGGGGGTGGAGGTTGCAGTGAGCCAAGATTGTGCCACTGCCCTCCGGCCTGGGTGATAGAGCAAGACTCCATCTCAAAAAAAAAAAAAAAAAAAAATTTAACACTCATAACCCTACTGCAACATACTCAGAAACAGATGGTTTCCTTGCAAATACCAATTACCAGAATTAAATCAAGAAGTGGAAATCTTGAACACACCAATTATCACAGATTAGTCTGAAAAGATAATTTATACCATTGAAAAGGGCACCTGGAACCGGATGGCTTCATAACCAAGTCCCAGCTCTCAGTTAATTCCAGTGTCATTTGATTTATTCCAAATGATAGAAATGTGACAATATCCTTAATTTATTTTACAAAGCTAATGTCACTTTAATATAAAATTTTATAGCAATAATAATGATAAAAAGGAGAGATCAATATCTCTTTAAATATAGGTAGAAATATTTTAAAATACTAAAGATACGATTTAAACTATTGGTTACCCTCATGATATACAATTTGCCTGTATAACAAACTGCACATGTACCCCTGAACCTAAAGTAAAAGTTAAAAATAAATAAATGATAAACGATTAGTAATGGAAGGTGCTAGTACAATTGCACATTAAGGGGATAAAACGTGGATCTCCTAACTCACACCATATACAAAAATAGGCTTCTGATGAATTAAAACTCAAATATAGATAGATAGATAGATAGATAGATAGATAGATAGATAGATGATAGATAATTTTAAATATCAGGCCAAGAAGAAAATCTAGGAAATTGCGTTTATATCCTGGGTGTTTAGGAGATCCCCTTAGGTAAGAACACCTTCCTTCTACACTGTCAGTTTGTGACAGCACATCGTGACAGATCATCGAGCTACTGGCACCCTTGCCTGGACTCTCACCAATCTCCTCACTTTATGGCTGGATTCCAGGACTGGCCAAGTGTGTCCTGTCCCTTCAGCCAGGTATTAGATAACATCTCTTACTTGCAGCTTTTAGACAGGTTGGTTGATGTGGACTTGATGATCGGTCTGTTGGCTGGATTTTTATCAACCAAACAGTGAGTAAGGGGCCTCTGCCGGTATGTCAGGGGGCTCTGTCCTTAATCCTCTCCTGTATCATGCAGTCTTGTTTTGGGATCTACTTCAAAAACAAAAGAACATATTTATTTCTCAAACATGCAAAAAGTAATGATTGTTGGATGACGGGCTCAAAGGCAGGAACTTCTGTATTAATTAGGATTCCTAAGCTAACAAAATGGAATTTAACAAATCCTGCATTTAAGATTCAACAAGCAAACAAAAACCTCGTAATTGTATCTATAATGAGAGTTACAAAGCATTGACACTGTTAACCATGTGGTCTCCTTGAACATTTATCTAGAACAAATCGAAAACAATAAAATATATACATAAAAGTAATTTATCATTTGTATAATTAGTAAATAATTCTACTCTGAAATAGGTCTACATGTATCCAGAGATTATAGGGGCATTTTTTTTTTCTCCACTTGTTTGCAGAAAGGATCGGAGAGGCCAGCTTGAAGGGAGCTGGAGGAAAAGAGCCTTGTGGATTTTGACTGACCCAACCAGAGATAAGTTCAGGTTACATTATTAACACATCATTCAGGTTGCAGGAAGGAAGGGACTGGCTGGCTGTGCCCTTCACTGTTTGGAACACATCTAGGGTGGAGTGTCCCCATCAGAGCAGGCCAGGGCAGCCCAGAGCAGCAGGCCAGGCGCACACATTGTGTGGAGCCCTGAGCTGCAATCAGGGAGGAGAGCTGCCTTCTGCAGGTGGGGCACGCTCCCAGCATGCCACCACCCCCACACATCCACCTTGCTGGTCCTCACCCCGATGCTTTCCTGGCTGGCCTCTGGGGAAACAGGCATTTGTGCTTCATGATCCCCAGCACACATGCCGACACTCACCTTCCTCAGAATTTTATTTAGGGCCCCGATGGATGAAACTGCAATCAGACTACCTAGTTTTAGTAAAGAAAAAAAAAAACAACCTCAGAGAGTGCCATTTCACTAGAGGAAGGCAATTCTGGGCCTTCTCACTTCCTCCTCTCAGTGCATTAAAAATAAATACTTTATCCAGAAAAGAAAACACTTGGAAAACCTTTAGCTCCAGGATAATGAATACATTTTCCAGGAAGGGAAATTGGGAGCTGCAATCTGCTTACTGGCCTCAAATCAGTGAGCTTCAGTCCCACACTAGAGGTAACAGGTTGGATTGAAAAAGGAAAGCTTTGTCCAGCAGCCAATAGCAGCAAGGATTTTGGAAGGAGCCAGTATGTGTTGAGACGCTTTTAGGAAAGAAGAAACAGATATCACAATTCAAATTGGCTTAAATCTGAAGGGCAAGTGGTGGGTCTTGGGCCTGGATGGCCAGTGCCATCTAATCCTGAGGCTCTGGGCCAGCTTCCTGAGATCCTCTTGGGGATCGCCCTATGTGCTGGCTTTATCCCATAGCAGCAGCAGGATCTAGACCTCTCCGTCCTCCACAAAGACTTCAGGGGAACAGAAAGTGGCCATGGCTTCTGTATTAGTTCATTTTCACACTATTTTAAAGACACGCCTGAGCGTGGGGCATTTATCAATAAAAGAAGTTTAATTGACTCACTGTTTCATATGACTCAAGAAACTTATAATCATGGCAGAAGGTAAAGGAGATGCAAGCACTTTCTTCACAAGATGGCAGGAAAAAGAGAGTGAAGGGGGAGTGTCACTTTTAAACCATCAGTTCTCATGAGAACTCACTCACTATCATGAGAACAGCATGGGGAAAATTGCCCCCATGATCCAGTCACTTCCCGCCGGATTCCTTTCTCAACACATGGGAATTACAATTCGAGATGAGATTTGAGTGGGGTCACAGAATCAAACCATTTCATTTCACCCCTGGTCCCTCCCAAATCTTATGTCCTTCTTGCATTTCAAAACACAATCATTCATTCCCAACAGTCCCCCAAAGTCTTAACTCATTCCAGCATTAACATATAAGTCCAAGTCCAAAGTCCCATGTGAGACAAGACAAGTCCCTTCTGCCTATGAGCCTGTAAAATAGAAAACAGGTTAGTTACTTTCAAGATATGATGAGGGTACAGGCATTGGGTAAATGTTCCCGGTCCAAATGGGAGAAATAGGCCAAACAAAGAGGCCACAGGCCCCATGCAAGTTCAAAGGTTGGCTGTGCAGTCATTAGATCTTAAAGCTCAAAAACATATCTCAGCCAGGTGCAGTGGCTCATGCCTGTAATCCCAGCACTTTGGGAGGCCAAGGCAGGTGGATCATGAGGTCAGGAGTTCAAGACCAGCCTAGCCAAGATGGTGAAACCCCATCTCTACTAAAAAATACAAAAATTAGCTGGGCATGGTGGCGGGTGCCTGTAATCCCAGCTACTCAGGAGGCTGTGGCAGGAGAATCACTTGAACCTGGGAGGCAGAGTCTGCAATGAGCCGAGATCACCCCACTGTACTCCAGCCTGGGTGACAGAGCAAGACTCCATCTCAAAAACAAACAAACAAACCAACAAAAAAACATATCTCACATCTAGGACACACTGATGCAGGGGGTAGGCTCCCATGGCCTCAGGTAGCTCTGCCTCTGTGGTTCTGTGGGGTACAGGCCCTGTGGCTGCTTTCATGGGCTGGTGTTGAATGCCTGTGGCTTTTCCAAGCCCACAGTGCAAGCTGCCAGTGTATTTAACATTCTGGGGTCTTGAGGATGGTGGCTTTCTTCTCACAGCTCTGCTAGGCAGTGCCCCAGTGGGGACTCTATGTGGGGGCGCCAAACCCACATTTCCCCCTCTGCATTGCCCTAGTAGAGGTTCTCCATAAGGGCTCTGTCCCTGCAGCAGACTTCTGCCTGGACATCCAGGTGTTTCCATACATCCTCTGAAATCTAGGCAGAGACTTCCAAAGTTCAACTCTTATCTTCTGCACACCCAAAGGTCCAACATGGGGAAGCCACCAAGGCTTGGGGCTTGCACCTTCTGAAACAATGGCCTGAGCTGTACATTGGCCCCTTTGAACCACGGCTGGAGCTAGAGTGACTGGGATGCAGGGCACCATGTACCTAGGATACACAGAACAGAGGGGTCATGGGCCTGACCCATGAAACCATTTTTCACTCCTAGACCTTCAGGCCTGTGATTGGAGGAGCTGCTGTGAAGCCCTGGACACATGTCCCCCATTGTCTTGGAGATTAACATTTGGCTCCTCATTACTTATGCAAATTTCTGCAGCTGGCTTGAATTTCTCACCAGAAATTTTCTACCTCATGCTTAGGCTACAAATTTTCCAAATGTTTATGCTCTGCTTTTCTTTTAAACGTTAGTTTCAATTTCTGATCGTCTCTTTGTGAATGCATATGATTGTATGCTTTCAGAAAGAGCCAGGTTACATCTTGAACTCTCTGCTGCTTAGAAATTTCTTCTGCCAGATATCCTAAGTCATCTCTCTCAAGTTCAAAGTTCCACAGACCTCTAGGGCAGGAACACAATGCCACCAGTCTCTTTGATAAAGCATAGCAAGAGTAACTTTTACTTCAGTTCCCAAAAAGTTCCTCATCTCTATATGAGACCACCTCAGCCTGGACTTCATTGTCCACATCACTATCAGCATTTTGGTCAAAACCATTCAAGAAGTCTCTAGAAAGTTTCAAACTTTTCCCCATCTTCCTGTCTTCTTCTTAGCCCTCCAAATGGTTCTAACCTTTGCCAGTTACCCAGTGGCTTCCACATTCTCAGGTATCTTATAGAAATGACCCACTACCTTGGTATCAGTTTTCTGTATTAGTCTGTTTTCACACTGCTATAAAGACATACTTGAAACTGGGTAATTTATTTAATTGACTCACCGTTCCACATGGCTCAGGAAACTGAAAATAATGGCAGAAGATGAAGGAGAAGCAAGCACTTTCTTCATAAGGTGGCAGGAGAGTAAAGAGTAAGGGGAAAGTGCCACTTTTAAACTATCAGATTTCATGAGAACTCATTATCACAAGAACAGCATGGGGGAAACCGCTCTCCATGATCCAGTTGCCTCCCACCAGGTGCCTTACTTGACACATGGGTATTACAATTCGAGATGAGATTTGGGGGCTGGGGTCACAGAGCCAAACCATATCATCTTTCTACAGATGTTGCTCAAAAGTGAGGACACTTTTCTCATAAGTCTCATAAACTTGCCTGAAGTTCCATTGCCCAGAGTTGTTCTTGTGCCCATTTCTGATCACCCACCTGCAGAAACGGGACACCCTTACCCATCCAAAAGAAAGCCAGAGGTGACTGGGAGCAGCTCCTTCTGCAGCCATGGGCTGCCTGGGGTCACATGCCTGAACCAAATCAGTTCAGTTTGGAAGGAGAAAAGAAAAGGCAGGCAACCAGAAACGTCCTATATTAGTGCATTCTCACACTGCTATAAAGAAGTACCTGGAACTGGGTAATTAATGAAGAAAAGAGGTTTAATTGGCTCCAGTTCTGCAAACTGTATGGGAAGCATGGCTGGGGAGGCCTCAGGAAACTTACAATCATGGCAGAAGGTGAAGGGGAAGAAGGCATTTTTCATAGGCAGAGCAAGAGGAAGGGTGTGGGGGAGGTGCTACTCTCTTTTAAACAACCATATTTTGCAATAACTCACTCACTGTTGGGAGAACAGCACCAAAGGGGAAATCCATCTCCATGTGCCAATCACCTTCCACCAGGTTCCACCTTCAACACTGGGATTACAATTTGACATGAGATTTGGATGGCAACACAGACCCAAACCATAACATTCCACCCCGGCCCCTCCCAAATATCATGTCCTTCTCACATTTCAAAATAGAATTATGCCTTCCCAATAGTCCCCCAAAGTCATAACTCAAAAGTCATTTTAGTGTTAAGTCAAAAGTGCAAAGTCCAAAGTTTCATCTAAGACAAGGCTAGTCCCTTTACCTATGAGCCTCTGAAATCTAAACAAAGTTAGTTACTGCTAAGATACAGGCATTGGGTAGATGCTCCCATTCAAAGAGGGAGAAATTGGCCAAAACAAAGGGCTATAGGCCCCATGCAGGTCAAGAGTTGAAAACCCAGCAGGGCTGTCATTAAATATTAAAGCTTCAAAATAACCTCTTTTGACTCCATGTCTCACATCCAGGCTGCACTGATGCAAGGGGTGGACTCTCAAGGCCTTGGACAGCTCCATCTCTGTGGCTTTGTAGGGCTCAGCCCCCATAGATGATCTCAAGGGCTGGCATTGAGTGCCTGTGGCTTTTCCAGGAGTATGGTGCAAGCTACTGGCAGTGTATCTACTATTCTGGGGTTCTGAAGCATGGTGGCCCTCTTCTCACAGCTCCATTAGACAGTGTCCCAGTGGAGACTGTGCAGAAGCTCCAACTCTATATTTACCCTCTGGACTGCCCTAATAGAGGTTCTCCATGACGGCTTTGCCCCTGTAGCAGACTTCTGCCTGGATATCCAGGCATTTTCATACATCCTCTGAAATCCACGAGGGGGCTCCCAAGACTCAACTCTTGCACTCTGGGCTGCTGCAGGCTTAACACCACGTGGAGCCACCAAGGCTTGGGGCTTGCACCCTCTGAAGCAGCAGTCCAAGAACCTGGGCCCCTTTGAGCCACTGCTGGAGCTGGAGTGTCAGGGATGCAGGAAGCAGTGCCCCAAGGCTGTGCAGGGCAGCAGGGCTCCGGGCTTGGCTCAGGAAATCATTCTTCCCTCTTAGGCCTCTGGGCCTGTGATGGGAGGGGCTGCTGTGAAGGTCTCCGAAATGCCTTGGAGGCCTTTTTCCCAATGTCTTGGCTATCAGCATTTGGCTCCTCTTAGCCTGCTTGAATTCCTCCCCTAAAATGCCCTATTTTTCTACCACATGTCCAGGCTGCAAATTATCCAAACTTTTATGCTCTACTTCCCTTTTAAATATAAGTTTCAGTTTCAGATCATTTCTTTGCTCATGTGCATGAGTTAGGTTCTAAGAAGCAGTCAGGTCACTTCTTGAATGCTTTACTTCTTAGAAATTTCTTCCACTGGATACCCTAAATCATCTCTCTCAAGTTCCAAGTTCCACAGATCCCTAGAGCAGGGGCACAATGCCACCAGTCTCTTTGCTAAAGCATAGCAAGAGTGACTTTTATTCCAGTTCCCAATACATTTCTCATTTTCATCTGAGACCTCCTCAGTCTGAACTTTGTTGTCCATATCACTACCAACATTTTGGTCACAACAATTTAACCAGTCTCTAGAAAGTTCCAGACTTTCCCTCATCTTCCTGTCTTTTGCTGAGTCCTCCACAGTCTTCCCACCTCTAGATGTTACCCAGTTCCAAAGCTGATTCCACACTGTCAGGTATCTATGTAGCAACGCCCCACTCCTAGGTTCTAATTTTCTGTATTAGTCCATTCTCACACTGCTGTAAAGAAATATCTGAAACTGGGTAATTTATAAAGACAGGAGGTTTAGGCTCTACAGGAAGCACAGCTGGGAAGGCCTCAGAAAACTTAAAATCACTTTGGAAGGTGAAGGCGAGGCAGGCATGCTTACATGGCTGGAGCAAGAGGAAGCGGGAGCAGATGCTACTCACTTTTAAACAACCAGCTCTTGCCCTCATGATCCAATTACCTCCCACCAGGCCCCACCTCCAACATTGGAGATTACAATTTGACATGAGATCTGGGTGGGGACACAGACCAAAACCATATCAGTTCCCCTAGATCTACAACGCTGTGAAATGTGAATGGTTTTTCCTTCTGTATTATGAATTCCATGTGTATTGACTGTAGAAAATGTGGAAAACACAACAAAGAAAAAAGAAAGAAAGAAAAAATTCCACAAGAAAGAAAACAGTTTTGTAAATCTGCTTGTTTACAATTCTACAGACTTTTTTCTATGAATATATGAACACATATACTACCCTTTACAGAATCAGAAATGTCCTGTACATACTGTGAGTAACCCACCCTTCAATAAATAAGACAGAATGTCTCGAGTTCTAATGCTGCTTTAGGTTTTAATAATAGGAGAAGTATCAATGTCATGAATTTACAAAAGGGGATCATTTGAAAGATAAATTATTCAGATTTATTTTGCACTTATTCAGTTTTTTAAAATTCAGAATAATACATTTTAATTTATTTTGTTTCAACACCTCTGAATGAAGATGACAAATATTGGCCAAAAAATCAAAAGATTTAAAAGGTATTATTCAAAATTCACTAGTGTTTAAACTGCATTGAAATGGTCCTTATTGACTGAAACATTGTTATGAAATAAACTTGTTAATTTTTTTGTACTTCAATTTTATCAGTTTTGTAGTATTCCATCATAACTTATTTAACCAGTGTCTTATTGCCAAGTGCTTATGTTGTTTTTTTCTCATATCACATGTGATCTAAGTTGTCCTGTGGAAAGTGGTTTCTTTGTAACTCAGTCCATCTTCTAAGGGAAAGGACTGTGGCTGTTTGCCATGAAGGCCTCAGCTCCCAAGTTCTCTTCATGCCTTGCTTCCCTTCCCCTATTAGCCAGGACAGTGCCACTGTCACTTGAAAAGACCGGCTACAGGTATTTCCTAAGAACAGCACAGAGTGCATACTATGTAGTAATAACATGTTTAAAAGGAAGCCCTGGGAAATATTCATGCTCTCTGCTGACAAATTTGCATTTTGAAATACAACCTATCTGACCTATTCTCTTAGTTAAATGTAGTCTGTATTCTCCCATGAAATGGAAATTTAAATGAATTGTTTCCCTGAGGTTTTCCTTTTTGCCATCAAATATTTCATCCGGACAAAAGGAATGCGGTAGTGATTTTTTTTTAAGCCAAATAATTTTTTTTAACGGAAGCCCATATAACAACGTTTTGAGGTCTGGGGATCCTGTGGGATTAGACTCTATATTGTTGACACCAGGTGACATAGATGTTACATCACCATAGGTCAACACTAACTGTCATAGTGTCACAAGGTTTTCATAACCATATTTTCCCCTTGAAATACACTTAGACTATGACTATCACTAAAACATCTTTTCTTTTTTTTAATTATTTTTGTAGAGATAGGGGTGTTGCTATGTTGCCCAGGCTGGTCTCAGAACTCCTGGCCTCAAGTGATCCTCTTGTCTCAGCCTCCCAAAGCTCTGGGATTACAGGCTTGAACCATCCTGTCTGGCCTAAAACTTTTTGTTTAAGAGATGGGATCTTGCTTTGTTTCCCAAGTTGGAGTGCAGTGGTGCAGTCACAGCTCACTGCAGTCTCTGTCTCCTGGGCTCAAGCAATCCCCTTTCCTCAGCCTTCTGAGGAGCTGAGATTATAGGCGTGGCCCACCACACCTGATTAATTTTTTAAAATTTTTGTAGAGATGGCGGCTCACTTTGTTGCCCAGGCTGGTCTTGAATTCCTGGCCTCAAGTGATCCTCCCGCCTTGGCCTCCCAAAGTGTTGGGATTACAGGTGTGAGCTACCACACCCAGTCCCCTAAAACACTTCTGAAGTGATTTACCAAAAGTCATAGTAAAGGAAGGTTAAGTAAAATCAAAACAATAAGAGTATGGAAAGGGGAAGGAAGTAAATACACTAATCACAGAGACAGAGAGCTGCACTGTGACTGAAGATCAGCTTTGACTCAGAGTTTCCTTGAGCCAAAAGGGGAACAAGTTAACGGCCATCTTCATCAGAAGGGAAAAGGTGCAAGTTCCACCCAGTCCTTCACACAATTCTGAGACACTTGCTAAATGGAGTGTTTCGGACAGTCAGGATCATAAGAGATGATATTTTTTTTCCAACAGCATTGTGTAACAAATGGAGACGTGAATTTTTTGTGTGTGTGTCTGGTAAAAGCCCCTCCATAAATGTTCCTGTGTCAAATACTGTGGGGAAAGGCTGGTTTCATCCAGGTGAAACAGGCTGGTGCCTATGAGGCCTTGCTTTTCAGACATTTGGACATGCAACTCTGCATTTGGTTGATCATAAGACTTTTGCCGGTGAAAGCCTAGTAACATCCAGCAGAACTGGGGTTCCACAGAAGATGCTGGGGAAACGCTGTATTAGAGGTTCTTCCTTTAGGCTGTTTCTCTTCATCCTGGATTTTGGTCTGGATTACACAGCTGGCAGGATGAGATCACACTGTCTAAGGAGGCCAAGTGTACTGCTCTTCCAGGGCAGAGAGGTGATTAGCAAATCGGTGAACTGGCAATCATCTGTGGAAGTTCTGAAGCCGAAACAGTCTTCTTGCCCTAAAGAGAATGGAGTTGGCTGGGCATGGTGGCTTATACCTGTAATCCCACCACTTTGAGAGGCTGAGGCAGGTGGATCACCTGAGGTCAGGAGTTTGAGACCAGCCTGGTCAACATGGCAAAACCCTGTCTCTACTAAAGATACAAAAAATTAGCGGGTCGTGGTGGCGGGTGCCTGTAATTCCCAGCTACTTGGGAGACTGAGGCAGGAGAATTGCTTGAACCTGGGAGGCAGAGGTTGCAGTGAGCTGATAATCCCGCCATTGCGCTCCTGCCTAGGTGTCAGAGCGAGGCTCTGTCTCAAAAATAAAATAAAATAAAATAATAAAAGAGAGTCAGACTGATCTTCCTTCCCATAATCTCCTCAAATCTCTTTGTAACACTGTTTCTAAATCTATTTCCACTTGGATGTTAATAGGACACCATAATTTTGGCCAACATTAGATTCAGCTAGTGAAATAAGGATAAGTTAGAGAGTTTTATTTCAAGAGGATAGACTGAAAACATCTGTTTTTCTTCACTCATTACCATTACATATATATATATATTTATATGGAATGAATAGAGGGAGTGGTCTTCAGAGGACTTTACATGCTTCCAGGAGAAGAAAAGTGGTTAAGAGAACGATGTTGGAAGAAGTTGAGTAAAGGTGGCCGGAGTCAAGGTTGTATGCAAAAGGAGCAACAGGGGCCAGGGAGATCTTCCTGGAGAAACTCAGGAGCTCCGACCCAGAGGTGGTAGGTGCCAAGGGACTGGCCATCCAGTGTTTATCACCAGGCAAAGAAGTCGACAAGCTCTCCTCTAGAGAAATGGACCCAGTTGGGTGGTAATGAGATGGTGGTATAGGAATCCTGCCATTTTAGAGATTCCCAGCCAAACGGCTGTCATCTAGCTATGTACCCAGAGCTCCCCTTTGGCTGTCCCATTCAGATCTAATGATGAAACAAACCTACTTGCACAACAGCAGAGGAAACTTACATCAACCACCTATAAGCAATCTAATCCTAGGAAAACCTACACTCATCAGACATATGTGGACACCCGAGTGAGAAAAGGTAAACAAAAAAGTGGACCTGGAAAATCAAGAAATGTAAGTTAAAAGATTCTAATTTATATCACCATGGAGAAGACATACACGCATAAAACAAGAACACAATGCTATGTAAAAAGAATACACATCTATAAAGAGCTCAAGAAAATAATATACAATGCTTTTCATATTGTGTTGAAGAAATCTTTACCTGCCCCAAACTCAAAATATATTCATTTGTCTTGTACTTTAGGAGTGTTATTGTTTTACCTTTCACATACAGAACAACATAGACTTTGTATACCATGTGAGGTAAGGGTGGATATTTATTTTTTCACATGTGGATATAAAAGTGACTCAGTTCCATTTACTGAAAAGAAAACTCTTTTTCTATTGCTTTGGACCTTTGTCATAAATTTCAGTGTCCATATAAGTGTGAGTTTATTTCCGGATTCTTTTACTTCTTTGGTCCAATTGTCTATTATTGTATCAATACCACACTGTCACTTTAAAATAAGTTTTGATATGTGGAGTGGAAATACTCCAATTTTTCATCTCCATCATTATCTTGAATATTCTTACCTGCATCTCAATATACATTTTAAAGTCAGTTTGTCACTTCCAAAAACATCATGCTTGGATTTTGACTGAGATTGCATTAAATCCACATAGATCAATTTGGAGAAAAATGATGTCTTTTACATTTTTTGATCAATAAACATAGTGTATTCCTTTATTTGTTTAGTTGTTTAAATTCTTTAAAAGTTTTCTGTGTAGAGGTTGTGCACATTTTTCATTAGAATTACCCATAGGGTTTTTTAAAGCTATTGTAAATAGTATATTTAATTATTTTTAGTTTGGAATCTTTGCTGCTGAATAGAAATATAACTGATTTTTAACTACTTCTTATGTTGAAATAATTATAGATTCACAGAAAGTTGCAAAAATAGTAGAGGGATCCTTTGTACCCTTCAAGTCAGTTTTTCCCATTCATAAGATCTTACCTAATTATAACACAGTATCAAAACTGGGAGACTGACATGGCTACAATTTATTCAGATTTCTGTTTTACACATACTTATTTGCAAGTATGGATGTGTGTATACTTCTATGAATTTTGTTACATGTGTAGATTCATGTAATCACCCACCACAATCAAGAAACAAGAACAGTGTCAGCTCTGTAAAGGTGTCCCTCATGTTTCTTTATCGTCACACCCACCTACCCCTATACCCCTCAATCCTGGCATCCATTGTTGTGGTCTCCATTTCTAGAATTTTGTCACTTGGAAACTGTCAAATAAATGGAATGATATAGTGTGCGATCTTTTGAGACTGGCTTTGTTTTCCGCTTGGTATAATGCCTTATGTATGCATGAAAAAACCACAGCCTTAAAATACTTCAAGCAAAAATTGATACAGCTGAGAACAATAGAGAAATAGACAAAGCCACAATTATAGTTGGGGATTTCAACACCACGCCCCTCAGAAACTGGTATAACTAATACACAGAAAATCAAGTATATTGAATAACAAAACAATACTATCAATCAACAAGATCCAATCAATCTCTAGACAATACTCCAGCCAATAACAGCTGAATACACAATCTTATCAAAAGCTGTGGAACACTCACCAAGACAGATCATATCCTGGGTTGTAAAATTCACTTCAATAATTCACTTCAACTCCATGATTTAAAAGAATTGAAATCATAGAGAGTATGTTTCTTCACCATGGTAAAAACAAACTAGAATCAATAACGGAAGATAACAGAAAAATCTCCAAACATTTGGGAATTAAGCAACATGCTTCTAAATAATCTGTTGGTCAAAAAGTCTCACAGAAAATTTTTAAAAATATGTTGAACAATATAAAAATGAGCGTACAAAATATTAAATTATGTGGAACATGGTTAAAGCAGTGCCGGAAGAGAAACTAATAGCAGTAACTGTTTTCATTAAAAAAGGAAGAAATATTTCAAATCAACAACTTAAATTGCTAGAAACTTAGAAATAGAGAAACCAGAAATAGAGAGCAAAATAAACCCAAAGCAAGTGGAAGAATGAAAATAACAAAGACAAGAAACCAATTACACTGAAAACAGAAAAACAACAAAAAAAAAGTCAATGAAACAAACTACTTCTTTGAAAAGATCAATAACATTGACATACTTTTAGCAAGACTGATAGAGAAAAAGAGAGATAGCACAATTTGCCAATATAGACATAAATATTAGTACAGATCCAGCAGTGAGCAACATGGTAAGAGAATATTAAGAAAAATTCTACACACATTAATTTAGCATTTTAGAATAAAATAGACCAATTACTTGAATTGCACAAATTACTAAAAACTCATGGAATAAGAAATAGATTATTTAAATAGGCTTGTAACTAATAAATAAATTGGATTGTTAAAAATAAATGAAATTGTCAAGGTCACAGGATATAAGATCAATACAGAAAAGGCAAATGTGTTTCTTTATGCTAGCAATGATTCTCCTGCCTCAGCCTCCTGAGTAGCTGGGATTACAGGTGCCCACCAGCATGACCAGCAAGTTTTTGTAATTTTAGTAGAGACTGGGTTTCACTATGTTGGCCAGGCTGGTCTCGAACTCTTGACCTCAGGTGATTTTCCCATCTCGGCCTCTCAAAGTGCTGGGATTACAGGTGTCAGCCCGGCACCCGACCCCAGTCCCTACATTTTCATAGTAAAACTAGATGATTTATATTTAAGGTAGTCATTTATATTAGAGCTATTGTCGGCCATTTTATTACTTATTTTCTGCTTGTATCCTCTGTGTCTCATTCCTATTTCCCTTTTGTCTTCATGGGGGCGATTTACAGTTTTTATGTTTGTTTATTTTTAGAATTGTTTAGACTTGTAAATTGTTTAGAATTGTAGAATTATGTTTAGAATTGTTTTTATGTTTGTTTATTTTTAGAATTTGATCTTGACCTATTTATAATGTTTTGAGTGTATAGTTTTGCATAGTTTTTTTCTTAGTCTTTGTTATGGTTGGCGGAAAGATTTTTCAACAAGTTCAATTTCTTTAGTAGATATAGGACCATTCAGGTTGTTATATTTCTTCCTGAATATTGGTAGCTTTTCTCTTTCAAAACATCGGTTTTTTGAATTTTGAATTCAAAAAGCCAAATTTGAATAAGTTTTCAAATGTGTGGTCATATATTTGGTTATAAAATTCCTTGATTATGCTTCTAACATCTGTGAGGTTTCTAGTGATATCCCCTATTTCTTAATATTGATCATTGTGTCTTCTTTCTTTTTTTTTTTTCTTGGTCAGTATTGTTAGAAGTCTATACATTATATTAATTTTTTTCAATAAACCGGCCTTTTGCTGTATTTATTCTTTTCTATTCTTTCTGTTTTTCATTTCACTGATTTCTGCTTCTATCCTTATTATTTCTTTCCTTTTGCTTGCTTTGGGTTTAATTTGCTCTAATATTTCTAGTTCAATAGGGTGGAAGAAACTTTATATTTTCTAATAGAAGCTTTAATACTACATATTTTTTTCTCTAACCACTGCTTTAGCAATACCCATTTGTGACTAAAATTCTCAATAAGATAGACAGAAACTAATTCAACTTGATGAAGAATGTCTACAAATATCTACAAACTACATTGTACTTAATGGCAAAAGGCTGGATATTTTCCCTTACAATTAAGGGCAAGGTAAAGATATCCACTCTCACTACTCTTGTTCAGCATTGTACTAAAACTCTAATCACTGCAGTTAGGCTATAAAAAGAAATAAAAGGCCTGCAGTTTTAAAAGGAAGAAATAAAACTGTTCCTATTTGCAGATGACAGAGCTGACTACATAGAAACCCCAGTGAATCTACACTAAAATTTCCTGGGAGTAGTGAATTCAGAAATGTTGTAGGATACAAGATAAACACACAGTTATCAATCACATTTTTATATACAAAACATAAATATGTGGAACTCAGAAACAGAATACCATTAACAACAATGAAAAACAATCTCACACCTGTTAGAATGGCTAAAATCCAAAACTCCAGGAAGACCAATGCTGGTGAGGATGTGCAGCAAGAAGAACTCTCATTGACTGTTGGTGGGAATGCAAAATAGTGCAGCCACTTTGGAAATAGTTTGGTAGTGGTTTTTGTTTGTTTGTTTTTGTTTTTACAAATTAAACATACTATACAATCCAGCAATCATATTTCTTGGTATTTACTTAAATGAGTTGAAAACTTATGTCTACACAAAAATCTACACACAAATATTTATAGCTGCTTTATCCATAATTGCCAAAAACTGAAAACAACCCAAATGTTCTTCAAGAGATGAACAGATAAAGAAAATGTGACTCATCCACACAACGGACTATTATTCCTCAATATGAAAATGAGCTATCAAGTCACAAAAAGCCATAGAGGAACCTGAAATTGCTGAAGAAGCCAGTCTGAAAAGACTGCGTATTGTGTGATTCCAACTCTGTGATATTCCAGGAAAGCAAAGCTATGTACACAGCAAAAGGATCAGTGATTTTCAGCAAACTTTTAATGATGTTTTCATGTGTGTGTTTCTTTGTTTATTCTCTGACTTAAGGATTATAGAACTTCCTGAATTTATCACTTAATGTCTTTTATCAGTTTAGAAAAATCATTGTCTAAATCCTCTTCAAATATAGCTTTTACCCCATTTTCATTTTCCTCTTCTTTTGAGACTTCAGTATCCACCAATGTTAGATTTTTGGACTGTGTCTCATATGTCTCTTATTCTCTTTTCTGTGTTTTCCACTCTTTATTTCTCTCTGTGATTCATTCTGTGTATTTTCTATTGACCTTGCTTTCAGCTCACTACTCCTCTATCTTGCTGTACGTAACCTGCTGTTAAGCCCATCTGTGGAGTTGAGTTTTAAACTTTTAATTTATTTTCTTTTTAAAACATATAACAAAATTTATCATCTTAACTATTTGTAAGTGTTCAATAATGTTAAGTACATTCACATTGTTGTGCGGCCCTCCAGGAACTGAAACTATAACCATTCATCTTGCAGAACTAAAACTATAACCATTAAACTACACTCTATTTTCTCCTCCCCCAGCACCTGGCAACCACCATTCTACTTTCTGCCTCTATGAATTTGACTACACCAGATAGAAGTGAAATCATATATTAATTGTCATTTTGTAACTGGCTTATTTTACTTAGCATAGTGTCCTTGAGGTTCATCCATGTTTTAACATGTGCCAGAATTTCATTCCTTTTTGAGGCTGAATGATATTTCATTGTTGGATAGGTCACATTTTGTTGATACATTCATCTGTTGATGGACACCTAGGTTGCTTCTGCCTTTTGGTTACTGTGAATAATGCTGCTATGAACATGGGTGTACAAATATTTCTTTGAGACCTCACTTTTGGTTCTTTTGGGTATGTACACAGAAATGGAATTGCTGGATCATATATGCTAATTATGTGCTTAAATTTTTAAGAAACTGCCAAGCTGTTTTCTCTAGTGGCTGAACTATTTTACATTTCTGCCAACAGGGCACAAGGATTCCAATTTCTCCAAATCCTTGCCCAAATTTGTTATTCTTTGCTTTGTTTGTTTTAAGAATAGCCATACTAATGGGTGAGAAGTGGTATTTTATTGTGGTTTGGATTTGCATTTCTGTAAAGATTAGTGGTGTTGAACACCTTTTCACATGTTCACGAAACTTTTTTTGTTTTGTTTTGTTTTTTTTTGAGATGGAGTCTCGCCCTGTTGCACAGGCTGGAGTGAAATGGCGCAATCTCTGTTCACTGCGACCTCAACCTCTCGGGTTCAAGCAATTCTCTACCTCAGCCTCCCAAGTGACTGGGATTACAGGTGCACACCACCGCGCCTGGCTAATTTTTTGTATCTTAAGTAAACACGGGGTTTCACTCAAACTCCTGACCTTGTGATCTGCCCATCTCGGCCTCCCAAAGTGCTGGGATTACAGGCGTGAGCCACTGTGCCTGGCCCGAAACTTTTAACAGTAGTTTCTGTTATCAAATTTCCATTTGATTCTATCTCATTGATTACATTGCTCTGCATAAATTTTCAATCTTTTCACTTATTTTCTTTAACATAATAATGAAGTATTCCAATATAACTCCAGTATCTGTATCACCTGCAGGTTTCTTTGTATAGTATTTTCTTACTTGTTAATTTTTGCCATTCCTTGAGATGCCTGATAATTTTTTATTGCATGCTGGATATTGTATATGAAAAATTATAGACAAAATTTGCGATTCACTAACATTATCTTCCTCCACAGAGAATCGATTTTGGCCCCTGGCAGGCAGTTAAAATAGAGGTGGAACACCTTAACCAGTCTGAGATTGAGTTGATTCAAAATTATGTTTTAATTCTGAAGGAGAGCTGGCCTTTTTCTGCCTTGCCCTTTAATCCCAGGTTGCACCCTTTTCATGATACTAATAGGAAACCTAGGGTGTTTACCAGAGCCCCACCTTCTAAGTGGGCTCTTCACTATAAGTTTTGACTCCCCAGACTTATATGACTACCAAAACTCTTCATTATTTTCCAGGTTCTTAGCTTCTTGAATTCATAGTATCTATGGTGGAAAAAATGGAAAAAGATGTTGGTTCATCTCAATTTGGCTTCTCTTTCTCTGGGATCTTAGACTTCCAATCTTGGCCTCCTTGGGAGCTCTGACATCTACGTTTTGTTTCCTCATTTACTGCAAGGCTACTGAAAGCTGAACTCAAGTTCCCAGGCTTATTAGCTGCTATTTCCTGCTCTTTCGCACAAACCACTTTCAAATTAGCAAACCTCTCAAAGGTAGACGCACTATGGAATGTAGGGCTCGCTCCTATGCCCTTCCTTCCCTCTGGTATCCCCTTGAGTCCAGTCTTCATGAGTGACTCTCCAATGCTTTCAAATAAATTTTTTTTGCCGGGCGGGGGGCGGAGTTTACAGCATTTCTAATTGTTTTTGGTGGTCTGGAACATGTAATTCTATCATTACCTCATGCCTTTTCTGGAGCTTAAAAACATAAAATTATGATTGCCAAATGAAAACATAAATGAGTAGACAGGCTGAAAGTCAAAGTCAAGATTTATCAGTAAACAAGCAGAAAGAGTGTCATAAACTTTAGTCAAAAAAAAAAAAAAAAGAGAGAGAGAGAAAAAGAGTAAATTTACCAGATAGAACATCCAACTAATAGGAGATCCTGCAATGTCAGAGTTAGTGAAAGTAGGGATAGGGCAGAAGACTTCAGGTTAAAAGAGACTACTAAATGTCAACTAGGATAATTGAAAAAATCCAATAAATGAATCCAAAATGTAATGAAAGCATTCAGAACACCAAAGATTTTTTTGTTTTGTTTTTTTAGTGCTAGATGCTTCCAGAGGGCAAAACTTCCAAGTACCAAGTAATAAGTCATTCTGGTAGGAATCCTCACCTCAGCAGCAATCAAGTGATAGAAGACAATGGAACAATATCTTCACAATTCTATGGGAAGCTTATGTTAATATATAACTTTATTCCCAGGTAAACTATCAATTAATTATGTGAGATGGAATGAATATAGACATTTTCAGAAAGACAAGACTTAAAGTTTTCCTCCTATGTACCTTTTCTAAGGAAGTTACTCAAGGATGTGCTTCAAGAAAATAAGGAAGGAAAACAAAAAACAGAAGGAAGTGAAATTCAGAAAGCATTTGAAATCTAACCCAGGTAGGGGGAGGAACAGTGATCAGTGAAGGGAATTTCCAGAATGATATCTGGCCAGCAGTCCTAGATAGCAACCAATCCAGGCTGGTACAGGAAGTGGCAGTTGTCTACAAGGGATGTTGCTAAGAAAAGTGAATTGCATTCAATAGGGAGTATTAGTGAAAAATTGGATGATTTTGAAGATAAGATGAAGACATCTTTTTTAAAACTACTTCAGGATTCTAGGAAAAACATGCTACTTAGAAAAAACATGGTTAGGCCGGGCGCGGTGGCTCAAGCCTGTAATCCCAGCACTTTGGGAGGCCGAGACGGGCGGATCATGAGGTCAGGAGATCGAGACCATCCTGGCTAACACGGTGAAACCCCGTCTCCACTAAAAAATACAAAAAACTAGCCGGGCGAGGTGGCGGTCGCCTGTGGTCCCAGCTACTCCGGAGGCTGAGGCAGGAGAATGGCGTAAACCCAGGAGGCGGAGCTTGCAATGAGCTGAGATCCGGCCACTGCACTTCAGCCCCGGCGACAGAGCAAGACTCTGTCTCAAAAAAAAAAAAAAAAAAGGAAAAAGAAAAAACATGGTTAAAATGTCAACCAAGATCTGAGCAATTAAAATAAAGGAAAAGATCATTCATTTGATCCAGATATCAGATATACCTTCCTCTCAGTGGTATAGAGGTCATAATGTTTGGTGGTAGAGGGAAAAGGAATTCTAGCAACCCCTTGACTAGTCAGAGAATAATGTGTAGAATTAGAATAATGTAAATACTATGTATCTACTTGAAACTTTCATATAAATATCTTTAAATAACTTTAAATATAGTAACAGAACAAAATTCAAAAGTTATCAAGTGTGAAATCATAAAGATAGAATTTGAGAGGTGGAAAAGGGAAAGAAGTGGCAATGGGTAGGGTGTGGGGCTAATGCATGCATCTCATTCCATGAGGAGTTAGCACAGGCTGACTAAATTGGATGCAACTGAAAACAATGTCTAAATGTTGTTTATTTCTATAGGCTTGGTAGTTACATAGGTATATGTTGTCAAAACTCATCAAAATGTACATTTTAAATGGTTACATTTCATTGTATGTAAACTATACCTCCACAAAGTTGATATCAAAACATTATTTTAAGAATTAACTTTTAATTTAAAACATAACCAATAAAATAATAAAAATATATAATTGTGAAAAGTTGGGAAGAGGAATAAGAAATGAGGGATAAATTAGCCAAAGCCTTCTTTTCCTTAATAGGGAGTGAATAAATATTTAAAGGTGATTAATCAAATAAAACAGTGGTGTAAGATATAAAGTCCCTACCATTAAAATACGGTGACATTTGTGCATGATTGACTAACCAATGGAACAAAATAGAAGGTTCATAAATAGCCCCAATTACATAATCAAATGTAGTATAGGATAAAGATGTCATCTTAAATCAGTGGGACTAAAATGGGCTTTCTGATATATGTTATAGGCTATTAAGAATGTCATATGGAAAATATGAAATCACATTTGTTCCCCAAGCTGTGTATCACAATCAATAAAAACAAATCATAAAATGAATGTTAAAAAAGAAAGAAAGAAACCATACCAATACTAGAAGCAAATATGAGCCAATTCCTCTCTAACCAGAATTGAGGAAGCTTCTACTGACTTAAAATCCAGATGAAATAAGGGAAAAGATTATTGACTACATAAAAACAACATTTGCTTTATTTAGCATACAAAAAGAATTGTAGTAAATAAAATGGATAAATAACAGACTAGGGTAACTGCTTGCGATGTATAACACACAATAAAACCGTTATGGAAGGAAGGTCTTGAGTGTGAGTTGTCCAGGTCATTGGCATTTTGAACAAAGAATTGGACAGAACACACAAAGTAACAAAGGAATGAAACACAGGAATGAAGCAGCAAAAGCAAGGATTTATTAAAGCGAGAAAGCACCCCACAGTGTGGGAGTAGGCCCCAGCGAGCAGCTCAAGGGCCTGGTTACAAAGTTTCCTGGGTTTTAAGTACTCCTTTTGAGGTCCCTGATATGGTTTGGCTGTGTCCCCACCCAAATCTCATCTTGACTTGTAGTGCCCACAAAACCCAGTGGGAGGTAATTGAATCATGGGAGTAGTTACCCCCATGCTGTTGTTCTTGTGATAGTGAGTTCTCATGAGATCTGATGGTTTTATAAGGGGTTTTTCCATCTTTTCTCAGCACTTGTCCTTGCTGCCATCATGTGAAGAAGGATGTGTTTGCTTTCCTTTCTGCCATAATTTAAGTTTTCTAAGGCCTCCCCAGCCATGCAGAACTGTGGGTCAATTAAATCTCTTTTCTTTATAAATTACCCTGTCTTGCGTATTTCTTTATAGCAGTGTGAGAACTAACTAATACAGTAAATTGGTACCACAGAGAGTGGGCGCTGCTATAAAGATACCTGAAAATGTAAAAGCCACTTTGGAACTGGGTAGCAGGCAAAGGTTGGAACAGTTTGGAAGGCTCAGAAGAAGACAGGAAAATGGGGGAAAGTTTGGAAATTCCTAGAGACTTGTTGAATGGCTTTGACCAAAATGCTGACAGTGATATGTACAATGAAGTCCAGGCTGACATGGTCTCAGATGGAGATGAGGAACTTGTTGGGAACTGGAACAAAGGTGACTCTTGCTCTGCTTTAGCAAAGAGACTGGCAGCTTTTTGCCCCTGCTTAAGAGATCTGTGGAACTTTGACCTTGAGAGAGATGATTTAAGGTATCTGTCAGAAGGAATGTCTAAGCAGCAAAGCATTCAAGAAGAAGTGAGGTATAAATGTTTTAGGAAAATTTGCAGCCTGGCTGGGCGCGGTAGCTCACGCCTGTAATCCCAGCACTTTGGAAGGCCGAGGCGGGCGGATCACAAGGTCAGGAGATCCAGACCATCCTGGCTAACACGGTGAAACCCCGTCTCTACTAAAAAAAAAATACAAAAAATTAGCCGGGCACGGTGGCGGGTGCCTGTGGTCCCAGCTACTTGGGAGGCTGAGGCAGGAAAATGGCGTGGGCCCGGGAGGCGGAGCTTGCAGTGAGCCAAGATCGCGCCACTGCACTCCAGCCTGGGCTACAGAGTGAGACTCCGTCTCAAAAAAAAAACAAAAAAAAAAGGAAAATTTGCAGCCTGATGATGTGATAGAAAAGAACAACCCTTTTTCTGGGGAGAAATTCAAGCCAGCTTCAAAAATTTGCATAAATAATGAAGAGCTGAATGTTAATCACCAAGACAATGGGGCCAATGTCTCCAGGGAATGTCAGAGACTTTCATGACAGCCCTTCCCATCACAGGTCCAGTGGCTTAGGAGCAAGAAATGATTTTGTGGGCTGGGTCCAGGGCCCCCTGGTCTATGCAGCCTCAGGACATGGTGCCCTGTGTCCCAGCTTTTTCAGCTCCAGATGTGACTAAAAAGGGCCAACCTATGGTTCAGGTCCTTGTTTCAGACGGTGTAAGCTCCAAGCCTTGCTGGCTTACATGTGGTGTTGAGCCTGCAGGTGCACAGAAGTCAAGAACTGAGGTTTAGGAACCTCCACCTAGATTTCAGAGGATATATGGACATGCCTGGATATCTAGGCAAAAGTTTCCTGCAGGGGCAGAGCCCTTATGGAGAACCTCTGCTAGGGCAGTGCAGAAGGGAAATGTGGGGTGGAAGTCCCCACACAGAGTCCCCACTGGGGCACTGCTTAGTGCAGCTATGAGAAGAGGGCCACTGTCCTCCAGACCCCAGAATGGTAGATCCACCATGTGCCTGGAAAAGTTGCAGACACTCAACACCAGCCAGTGAAAGCAGTTAGGAGGGGACCTGTATCCTGTGAAGCCCCAGGAGTGGAGCTGCTCAAGGCCATGGAAGCTCACCTCCTGCATCAGTGTGCTCCGTGGATGTGAGACATGGAGTAAAAGGAGGTCATTATGGAACTTTAAGGTTTAATGACTGCTCTATTGGATTTTGGACTTGCATGGGGCCTCTAGCCCCTTTGTTTTGGCCAATTTCTCCCATTTGAAAGGGATGTATTTTCCCAATGCCTGTACCCCCATTGTATCTAGGAAGTAACTAACTTGCTTTTGATTTTACAGGATTGTAGGCAGAAGGGACTTGCCTTGTCTCAGATGAGTCTTTGGACTTGGACTTTTGGGTTAGTACTGAAATGAGTTAAGACCTTGGGAAACTGTTGGGAAGGCATGAGAGTGTTTTAAAATGTGAGGACATGAGATTTGGGAGGGACCGAGGGTGGAACGATATGGTTTGGCTGCATCCCCACCCAAATCTCATCTTGAATTTTCACTCCCATAATCCCCATGTGTCGTGGGAGGGACCCAGTGGGAGGTAACTGAATCATGGGGGTAGTACTGCTGTTCTCATGATAGCGAGTGAATTTTCACAAGTTTTGATGGTTTTATAAGGGGCTTCCCCCTTTGCTCAGCATTCATTCTTCTCCTTCCTGCCATCATGTGAAGAAGGATGTGATTGCTTCTGCTTCTGCCATGATTGTAAGTTTCCTGAGGCCTCCCCAGCCATGCGGAACTGTGAGTCAATTAAATCTCTTTTCTTGATAAATTACCCAGTCTCGGGCAGTTCTTTAAAGCAGAGTGAGAACAAACTAATACAGTCCCTATATGCTACTCCTTATCTAGATGAAGGATTTGAAGCTGAGGTGAATTGGTGCCCTAAGCAGATGATGGGATGGCCCCTGCTTGGCTCACAGCCATCCCACCGCACTCTCCCTTTTCATCTGAGACGTGGTAGAAAGGGGAGGGTTGTAGAGAGAGTAGCCTTTGATCTTTTGCTACTTTGGTGTGGAGAGATGGGGTTTTTCTTTTTGGTTTAGCTTTTGGATGTTGGAGTTAATTGGCCTTAGGTTCCCTGCCCCCAGCCCCAGGTGTTTTCTCTTTTATGGGGTTAGCAGGATTTGGCTTCACATTCCCCGCCCCCAGACCTTGCTGTTTTCCCTTGATTCAGCTTTAGGAAGTTAGCACGAATTGGACTTAGGTGCCCTGCCTGCAGACCTAGTCTCCTGCCTGAAAACTATTCCTAATGTATAAAGAGTTTCTAAAAATAACCAAGAAAAAGACTAGAGAAATGGGCAGGAGATAGGAGCTGACATCTCACAAAAAAGGTAAAATCTAGTCAGATTATTCAAGCTTCCCTGCCTCCTCCAGTGGAGATGCATTTTAATGATTATTATTTTTTTTAAAAAAGCATCATGAATTTATACTGAAATTCAGGACGATAGAATTTTTCTTTAACTTCTTTCAGTCTCATTGTCTCTATCTCCTTTCTCCCATCCTGAGGGTCCCTGTTCCCAGTAACACCACCAACATCATGTGTTGGCTCTTAGGCTCATGAAAAAATGCTCAACTTCCTTGACAGTAAGATAAATGCAAATGGAAACTATATTGAGATACAATTTCTAAGTTTAACAACATATGCTGTTGCTGAGGCTGTGGTGAAACAGACACTCAAACATTTTTTTGCTGGGAATAAAATGCTTCAGAGGGGTACTTGGCACTATTTAGAAGAATTACGTATTCATCTACAATTTGACTCAGAAACTCTTCTAGGAATCTGTTCCAAAGATATGATGGCAAAAATGTAAGCAAGACTTGTGTGCCAGGCTATTCATTGAAGGATTATTTAATTAGTAAAAGACTAGAAACAGCCACATGCCCATCAACAAGCTGGCTGATAAAACCATAGTACATCCACCCAGAGGGATACTGCACAGCTCTTCATAGCAGTGTGCAGAGAGAGCAGCCCACTGAGACCAGAGGGTTGGCTGCAAAGAGGCAGGAGGGGCCTTCCTGGATTGTGGCAATGGTTGCATGACTCTAAAACATACTATTGCTTGTCCAGCTGGACCTTTCAGATGAGTGAATTTCATGGTATGTAAATTTTACCTAAAAATTGTTTTAGAAAACGAATGCAAAATATCTTTATATAAAGTGAGCAATGGAGTGGTCTCTAGGGTATATTATTCCATAAACAAAGCACGGTGGGGAAAAGTAAGGTCATCAAAAGGTGAACACAAATATACAAACACATTTGTTCATATATATTTTAAATGGAAGGATAAACAAAGAACTAATAAAGATTGTTACTTACAAAGATAAGGTGGACACTGGTGGAGAAAGGAGGGAAGCTTGAATACTCTTGACTAGATTTTGCTTCGTAGATTTAGCTTTAGAACAAGGTAATATTTTACATAATAATAAAACAAAGTTAAATTTATAAAAAGCAATCCCTAAAAAATCCAAACCAATATGAAATACTTAGTTGGTGGCATAACCACTCTAAGAACAAAAGAAAAAACAAAAACTAAACAAACTCATCTCTTAAACAAGCCTCAAACTGTTTTCAGTCCTCACACTGTTGGTGGTTGGTGATAGTGCTGATGATACTCTGAGCCTGTGGTGTATGTATTGTGGCAAACCCATGATGTTAGTGGTCTTATCGGGAAGGGGAGAAAGGAAATATAGATGATGAGATTGAAAGAGGTTAAAGACAAATCCTATAACCTCGAATTTCAGTATAAATTCATGATGCATTTTCTATAATTAAAACAAATGGCCAGGCGCTATGGCTCATGGCCTATAATCCCAGCACTTTGGAAGGCCGAGGCAGGCAGATAACTTGAGCCCATGAGTTTGAGACCAACCTCAGCAACATAGTGAAACCCCGTTTCTCAAAAAATTCAAAAATTAGCTGGATGTGGTGGCCATGCTTGTAGTCCCAGCTGCTAGGGAGGCTAAGGTGGGGGGATTGCTTGAGCCTGGGAGGTGGAGGTTGCAGTGAGACAAGATGGTACCACTGCATACCAGCCTGGGCCACAGAGGGAGAGGGAGGGAGGGAGGGAGGGAGGGAGGGAAGGAAGGAAGGAAGGAAGGAAGGAAGGAAGGAAGGAAGGAAGGAAGGAAGGAAGGAAGGAAGAGAGAGAGAGAGAGAGAGAAAGAAAAGAAAGAAAAAGAAAAAGAAAGAAGGAGAAAAAACTTTACATTGAAAAGATGAAGAAAAATGACCTTTGCAGCAGTGAGCAACACCAACACCAGCTTGTGATGGTGAAATACCATTTCCCATGAAAAAAATCCTAATTCCTGGAGAGATGGCTGACTCCAGGGCTAAGGTGGCAAATGAACAAAATGAGCCTGGAACTTGTCATATCAGAAAGCAAGAAAGCTATCAAAGACTACTAACAAACTCATATCTAAACACCCAAGAGCCAATGTGAAGAGATTTCTACTGGCCAAAGCTGGGACTATTTGAGCATCAATAATCCTGATTTTTTTTTTCAAAGAGGCATACATCAACCAATTACAATGTGTTTTATTTATTTAGATCTTGATTCAAACATGTTGTTTCAAAAAAACACATAAGACAATCAAGGACATTTGAATAATGAATGAATATTTGATGAAATTTAAGGAATTATTGTTAGTTTTTTATGTATAATAATGGTTTAGTGGATTTAGAAATGAATACTGAAATATTTGCAAATAAAATGCTATAACGTCTGGGTATTGTTTCAAAATAAGCCATGAGGATAGCGGGGTGGGAGAATAGATTCAAAAGATGGCCGTAAATTGATAATACTTGAAGTAGGGGGATGGATACATAGGGGTCCATTCTTTCTATTATTTTTGTATCTACTTAAATTTTTTCTGTAATAAGAAGTTTTAAAAAGTTCTATACGCTTGACCTACTATTTATATATACAGTGTGTAGTAGATATGAGTTTGCTTCACAACTTCAGGGCAAGAAGTGACACATTATTTTTAAGAATCAGGTCCAATCTGCTCCAAGCCCCCACTGCTTAGAATGTTGAGGACTCTAACCTACAGAGTGTTTAGGGGATGGCTCCTTCCCTGTAGGGTTGCACCAGAACCTTTGGGTCTTTAAAGTCATCTGGAAACAGGAGCTAGGTCTGGAGCGTCACTCTATGGAACACTCATTGTTTCAGCCTATGGGATCTGCCTCTGTGACTGCTCACTTCCCAAAACATTTCACCTCTCCGAGGTCCCTTCACCTGGTGAAGGACAAACTGGACAAGTCTCTACTTGCAGAACCCCCTTCTGAACTTGTCTTCATCTCCAGCTTCAGGAGGCTCACACTTTCACCTTGGTTGGACCCTGTGTAATTCTGCTTGGGCTGCCAGAACCAAACACCACAGTCCAGGTGGCTTAAACACACGAGGAATTCATTGCCTCACAGTTCTGGAGGCTGGAAGTCCAAGATCAAGGTGCCTGCAGGGGTAGTTTCTCCTGAGACCTCCCTTCTTGACTTGCAGAAGGCTGCCTCCTTGTTGTGTCCTAACGTGGCCTCTCCATGTGCATGTGCATCCTGGTGTCTCTTCCTGTTCTTAAAAAGACACCAGTCCTATTGGATTAGGGCCCACCCTTATGACCTCATTTAACCTTAGTTACCTTTAAGAAGGTTGCAACTCCAAGTGCAGTCACATTGGGGGTGAGGGCTTCAACATATGAATTGGGTGGGGGGAGGGGGCCATTCAGTCCTTAACAGATAGCTCTTTTGCCTCTCCAGGCCAAACTTCCTAAATGGACCTGGCCTCTTAAACAGAGGTGTTGGCAGTGAAATTGTCTTCCAGGGACCTGGAAACTTGTTTTGGCCCTGACATGCAAAACCCATCACTATTCTGGGAGAGAACTGGGCAGCAAAGGCTTGGCTGCCTCTGGTGAGAACCAATACAAGCGTTCCATGTCTCACAGCTTCCAGAGCAAAACTCAGCATCCTGTTGTATCAATCAATGGGCATGTACAAAACAGGCAGGGACAGACAAGGGAGTCAGGTGCAAGTCTCCAATTCCTTCTCACTAAGGAATTTTCTAATGAGGTTTAAGAAGTGTGGATAAGTGACAGCCTGCACTCTCCCCTCTGGAAGTTGTTTCTGATCTTGAACTTGCCTCATATGGTTATGCTTATCTTAATTTATTTTCCAATGTCCTTAATTGTCCTGTTTTTACTAACAATTTCTATGGAACAGTGGTTCTCAAAATGAGATCCCCAAACCAGCAGCCTCAGCACCACACGGAAATTTTCTAGAAATGTAAATTCTCTGGCCCCACATCAGATCTTTAGAACAGAAACTCTGGGGTGAGGTCCAGGCATCTGTTGTAACAAACCCTCTATGGGGTCTGATGCATGCTCAAGGTTTGAAACCACAAATCTAGAAAGCTTAAAGGTTCACTCCTGGAAAGAGTATGCAGCCTTGCAGTTAGTCTTTCTCGCCTGAGTCCTGGGCTGCACTGTTCTCAAGTATTCCTTGGGGTGCTCTGTGCACTATATCTTTCTAATTGCTTATAGCGAACTTCCTTTTGGAATCTGTACTCAAATCAGACCCTCTAACTTTTTACAATAACCTCAGCATGTAACACAGTGGCTTGTACACAGTTTGGTACTTCGTATTTGTTGAATAGGTAAACAAGTTAGTGTATACAATCATAAAACACTTATTTTGATGCAGATCCTTCATGTTCAGTTTTATGTATGTTAAAAAAAACAAGGATTCCGATAGCTAAATTTGATTATCTGAAATTAAGAAGAATGTTGTCTAAGATTCAGGTTCAGTCCTAGGTGATAAATAACTACTTCTGGTGGATTCCAAGATGAGCATCATCCTGTGTTACTCTCAGTTTACAATGATAGCTTCCCCATCAACTTGGCAGAAACACCTGCATCTAGCTCTCTAGACTGGCATCGAAGCATTAAAGGTATAAACTAAGACAATGGGGTTGCACTTCAGTAATAGGGAGCTTCAAGCCTGGACTCTTAGGAGATCTCCTGAGCTTCTCCTGCAGTACAGAGTGATGCAGGAAGAATGGGACACTCAACATCCTCTCAGTCAGTGACTAGGTTACATATGAACATGCCACGAGGACATCAAGAGTTATTGTCACCTTTCTCAGTTTCTACCACGAGTCTGTGTTCCTTTCCTTCTTTTACGTGTTATGCGACAGGCACCAGTAACTATACATAATGGTGGAGTGGGATTTTCCCCCACAACTCTGAGAAGTCTCTGACAACTTCATTTCCAGGCAGGATGGACTCCACCTCGCTCCCATCAGGTGACTCAGAGGTTGCTACCACCTCTTCCCTGCACAGGACACGGCATCCTGTCTACAACACCCACTGCCTGCTGTGGGAAGTGCAACCAATCGGCTGCACGGATCCTACAGCGTGTGGCGTGCAACTTCTCGTGGGGACATGAAACACCTCAGCTGATACCCCTCTTCCTCACAGCATCAAGGAAATGAAGCAAACACTGTACCATGTCTGTCTTCAGAGGGGGAATGAGGTCTTCCTAGGCTCAGGCACTACCACATTCACTCCCTTGAGATTTGCAAACTGTGTCCTCCACCTATTTTTGACTCTTTTGCATTTGTTTTATCACAGGCAGGGAACACAAGCTTTATATATGAGGGCGTATAAAATCTATTTTCTAAAATCCAGGTTTCTTGATGAAAAGTGAATGAATGAAATGAGTCAGTGGATTTATCAGGATCACACCCCAGCCTGCATTCCAGGTAACATTCCAATGGAACCATGTCTGAGTCAGCAAGCCTTTGACTCAAAAAATTAGTGTGTCGAAAACTCCTTGAAAACACTAACCAGACTAATGTGCACTGAAGTACAGAAAAATTAGCCCTTAAAGATTAGCAGACTAGGTTCTAATCCTGGCTCCTCCATTGATAAACTCTAAAACCTCCAGCAGGATATGTAATTTTTAGGAGCTCAGTAAGATGTAGACAACATTTACCTCCAAAGACTCCAGCAGGGAGTAACCATAATAATGTACATAAAGCCTCTGGCAAAATGGTAGCCTTGTGTGGCTACTGAGTGCTCAATGCAGCTAGTGGGACCTGGGAAATGCTGTGTAAGATACATACCAGGTTTCAAAATTTAGTATGAAATGAAAAAAGTCAATTATCCTATTCTTTATAATACTGATTACATGTTGAAGTAATATTTTGGAATATACTGTGAAATATATTACTTTTTAAAAATGTACACAATTATATATTTTATCTTACACCAGAAATCAAGAAAAATGATGTTGACAGGTTGACTTATTTTTGTGCCTGTCTGAAAAGCTTCTGCTACTACTGAAAATCATTAAAAAGTATCCTGAAATCACAGACTTCATATACTTTTTAGGTTCTTATCTTGCAAAGTTAACTGTTTAAAAATTGTGATCATATACCTGTGGGCATCAGAATTTTCTCCATATTAGACAACTAAAAATTAGATACAGACATTGATAAATATTATCTATAAACTCTAACAGCCAGGCAATATCTATTCTCATTGCTTCACCTTTGAATTCAAACTTAAAATCCACACTATTTCTTTAATTGGCCTTATATAATGGCACTCTAAAAATTTCTTCTGATTAAAAAAATATATGGACACTCTATGCTTAACGTTGGAAATCTAACAGATTTGGGTCTGGGTACATGCAGCCATTTCTCTTTTGCCACCTGAAAGGTTGACTACCTGTGGAAAGCTCTCCAGGGCCAGACAGAACTGCCTGATCTCTGATCTAGCAGGATCCACCCATTTCCTGTGGTGGGAAAGCCTGTAGATTTCCTAACCTGGTTGTTGTAGGGTTCCCTGGGGAGCCAGCAATAGTACTGGGAATAAAGAATCAAGTGTAGCCAGCCTTCCACAGAGAGGTCCCAGGGAGTGCGCTAACTGGGCCAATGAGACATCTATGTGTCCTGAAGAAGTCTCCACCTCTAGACAGTCCTCATTTCTGCTGCATCCAGAGTCCATTCACGTTTACAAAGAATACCGAAGCCATTTGATGAGTTCAGAAGTGTTCTTGAGTGGCTCATGAATTGCTCACCACCTGATATGGTTTGGCTGTGTCCTCACCCAAATTTCATCTTGAGTTGTAGCTCTCACAATTCCCACGTGTTGTGGTTGGGACCTGGTGAGAGATAATTGAATCATGGGGGCGGTTCCCCTCATACTGCTCTCATGGTAGTGAGTCTCACGAGCTTCGATAGTTTCATAAGGAGTTTTCCTTTTCACTCAGCTCTCATTGTCTCTTACCTTCCGCCATGATTGTGAGGCCTCCCCAGCCACGTGGAACTGTGAGTCCATTAAATCTTTTCCTTTATAAATTACCCAGTGTTGGGTATGTCTTTATCGGCAGTGTGAAAATGGACTAATACACCACCCTTACACATATCTAGTCCCAACTTACCTCAAGGTAGGTGATGCTAGAGGGGGCTGAAGGGACTTCAGGTCCTCTACATCCCAACAAAGCCTCCCTCAAGGGGCCTGGACCTGGCAAGCCATTGAAGTTGCCTGTTTCATCCCCTTAGGCAGTTCTGATCGTCCCTTTCATAGTAGAGGCTGATTCTGCTCCCGGGGCATTCAACCCACTTTTCCTAGCTCTAGCTTCTGGCTCCTGCATTTGTGTCTCTACAAATAAATTTAAATTAACAAATGGGTAGCCGGAGTCTCCTCTTCTACAGGCTGAGAAGGCAAGTGTAAAAGCCCTTAGAACACAGGGCCTGGTGCATAGCAAGTATACATAAAATCCCATTGCTCTCATTGTTAATTACCCCAAAGCAGGATGGATTGATCAGAGTTGAATGATATTTTGAGTTTTAAAGGAATATATGCTTGCTTCTACCAATTATTTTCTTTTCTTTTGCCCCATCTTCATTGGATCTAATTTGAAGCCTTGTCCTGCTGTGTCCCTCTCCTGCGATGAGGCTACACGTGGTCCCTGTATCTAAGTGTGACCTGACCACCAAAGGGCGTCATCTCTCACTTCAAAATCCACGCAGGTCAAACTCACACCAGCTATTCTGGCAGCTGCATGCTGTTGTAGCTTAAAAGTGTAAGTCTCTTTTACACACACAGTTACTAAAGGCTCTGCTTTAACATCTAGAATATACTAAGCACTGTTCCAAGTAGCCCCTTTAGTTAATTCTGCATTTCCCCAAAGGAGCACCATACCTTAAGACTGTCCTCAGCAGACAGTGGTTGCTCAACTTGCTAGATTGACCAGAAAGCCACCAAGTTCCCAGAAGTTTACTAGTGTCTACACGTACTCAATGAGATATCCTGCAAATGACAGTCTGGGGACAGTTAGGCCTTCCAGGAGGCAGCACTGAGGAAATGTGCTGTATGCCAGTAAGATACATGAGGTGCCGACAGGACAAGGCCCTTGTGAAATGTGACAGCTCCATGTGTTTGCCAAGGATCAGAAAAGGATCCCAGCTCAGCAAAACCAGCTCTTATGTCCCTTCCTAGGGGTGAGCCACGTAAGTTAGAGGGGACAACCTCAGAACCCTGATTTAGGATTTGGACACAAAGAAAGCCCATAGGTCCCAACCTTTCCGGGTTGGAGGTCTGCTCTCCGCAGCAGGCGGGGCCTGTGTTGGCGACTGTGCTTCCAGAACGATCCCTCATTCCAAAACTTGACTTGCTGCATCTGACTTATGAGAAGCCTACATTTGGCATCAAGATCATCTGTGGAAAAGGGATCCCTGGGTTTCTAGGAGCTTCAGCTGAAAACACACCTAGCAGGAACCCATTTCTGCAGCCGCTTCTGGAAGTGCTGACACGTGCTACAACATGGATGAGCTATGTGACAGGAGCCAGTCACAAAAGACCACATGGTGACTGGCTCCATTTCTGCAAATGTCCAGAACAGCCAATCTATAGCGAGAGAGAGTAGAGTAGGGACTACCTAAAGCTTGGGCGGGGTGGGGGGGAAGGGAGGGGGTGGAGGGAGGCAGCGATTGGAGGATAACAGCAAAGGGGTATGGAGCATTATCTTGGGGTAATAAAAACATGTGAAAATTGTCAGTGACGGACTCACAACTCTGAAGAGACTACAGGCCACCCAATTGTCTACTTAAATGGGTGACTTATGCAGTATGTGAATTTTATCTCATGAAGCTGTCAAAGAATCAGGAAGTACTCAATACCATTCATTGTGGAACGGCTGCTTAATACTAGTTTCTAAAAGCTGTAGTTCCATCAGGATAAGAGCAGAACGGCATTGGTCAGCTCTGTCCGCATCCCTCCACAGAACTCTGGTGAGCAACCTACCTGCATTTTACACTTTTGGCCAAAATAGAAATGAGGATTTTTTTTTTTTTGAAACGGAGTCTTGCTCTGTCGCCCAAGCTGGAGTGCAGTGGCCGGATCTCAGCTCACTGCAAGCTCCGCCTCCCAGGTTCACGCCATTCTCCTGCCTCAGCCTCCCGAGTAGCTGGGACTACAGGCGCCCGCCACCTCGCCCGGCTAGTTTTTTGTATTTTTTAGTAGAGACGGGGTTCACCGTGTTAGCCAGGATGGTCTCGATCTCCTGACCTCGTGATCCGCCCGTCTCGGCCTCCCAAAGTGCTGGGATTACAGGCTTGAGAAAATGAGGATTTTTTTAAAGTCATTTTGTGGTGGAGTATCTAATTCAAATTTCTTAGAAACAAGCAAGGATCCTTGCAGTGTTATTCCAGCACTCAAGCTCCAGCTGGAGGGACTGGTGAGTACCAGGAACCTGTTAAGGGACAGGATGGCCCATGCACAGTGCAGTGGAGCTCTGTGGCCCTCCTGGGGCTGCACTTCCCCAGCACTTCCTGGAAGGAAGACCTGGAAGGAAGGAAGACCAGAGCACTTCCTCGCCCATCCCACACTGCACAGGTGGGCTGGTTTTCCCTCGGATTAGCATAGGAGTTATTTCATGCTACTTAAGCAAATAGCCAGGGAATCTGAGTGCCTGCTCTGTGCCAGCCATTATAATGTTTGGTAGTTCAGGAGGAGCAGAGTTTGAATTTAGTAAGTGGTTAAATCTGAGAAACAATCTCGGCTAATGTGCAGGCTATGTATCCTTTAGGAAGCAGTGAACAAGATAACAGCAAAGAAGCTGGGCAGGACAGAGGCAAAGATGAGCCCGTTTCAGGAAGAATGTGACACATGGATACAGTCTGATTCACCTAAGGGAGAGGTAGACCAGGTATGGGAACGTAATATTTGAGTGCCTATCTTCTCCCATAAGAAAATATAGTAACTACTTTCCCCAAGTTTTGATCCCTTAGCCATTTTACTTTACAGAATACATTAGCTACTTCTGCTTAATGAAGCATTTTTTTTTAAGTAGATGCCAGAGAATGCACCATTTTACTGTATTTTTTAATGTGATGCCAAAGACACAGAGCTGGTGTTGGCTGAAGGGTCTTGATTGGATCCCCCGTTGCTTCCTTTAAGTGAAATCTCAACCAATGGAGGAGAAAGTTGGAACAGGAGGAATGCATGATGGTCCCAAGAAAACTCCACCAGATTTTTACTGCTAATCATCCACCAACTGCAACACATCAAGTAGGAAAAGAAAAATCTTACTCACCTGACAGCCTAAGTACTTACAGTTTTATTTTCACATTAGAGAGAGAACATGTTTCTAGGATGAAGCACGACGTGGTTTATTAATATACCTAATTGATGACGATGTAGCACGGGCAGCCGCGGAGACTAAGGCGAGGTGCCCATACTGCGAGCGTGGCCCCAGATCTGCCTAACGGGGATCATGCCTACCAGGCCTATGGGGGGTTGATGGAGAACCCCAGCGCTTAGACACAATGACCTTACATTGAAGGGGCTCCAATTATTAGACCCAAGTTAGTATTTATGCGCCAAACTGAGAAAGAGCTACTTTAATTGTCCTATTACAGACATCATGCTGTTTTACTTTTTGATGCAAATTCAAAACTGCAAAAATGCAACATTCTTTCTTTCCTAAGGATAAGGACCAGCTTTACTCCATATTGGCTTCAGGAACATGGTGATGGAGGTTCATCTCCCACTTCATCTCTGAGATCTTGAGACAAACATTGGCTACTTTCATAATCTGCGCCTGGCCTTGGAAAAGCCCCTGTTGTCTGAGATAGCAGAATACAGGAGCCTGCTCTGGTGCGGGCAGCTCAGGGGAGGCAGGTGTGTGCATAAAATATGGATCCTCACAGGAAGGAAACATTCTGAAGGGTCAGAACATATTTGAAACTCATGTCACATAAAATAGGTGTCATTTTTACTTTATTTAAGGAAAAAAGGTTGGGGGGACAACAGTAATTTTCATAATACACAGTAGACAAGTTAGCACTGCAAAAAAAAGGGCTGTGTACTTGCCACCAGTCTGCTTTGCAGCTTTTATAATTAGTAAATTTAATGCAGTTTGTCATTTGTATTACTATTTAGCAAATTAATAATTGGCAAAATTAGGGTAAGTGTGCTACAACTAAGACGAAAACCTAAATAACCCATAAAAAAAAAATCACTTAAAATAAACCATAAATATGTGGTGCGCATTAGTGTAACAAAATCATTTTTGTAAACATTTTCTCCAACATTAACATGTGCATGAGAAAAAAGTAAGAACACTGCACTCAATACAGAAAGGGTTACTCTGATTTCAATACAGAAAGGTTATTACTTACGAAAGCTTTGAGTAAACCTAGAGACATTTTTGTTTTGTTTGGAAGAGCACTCCTGTAACAGTTCAATGTTCCGTATGTAATGGTATCATTACGATACTGTTTTCTCGTGTAATTTTGCCATATTGGCACTTCTGTGGAGAAGTCACTACCCTGTAAAAGGGGGGAAAATAACTCCTTTCCTAAAAGAATCTAAACATTTCAACGACTCCCAATCTTTTATGGAGAAACTTCACTGGGTACCTGCATCAAGCTATAGCAACTCAATCTGGTTTACAAGGGGGTGAGGCTAAAAAGGGAAGGAAAAAAGGCAAGTAAAGCACAGACCAGGAAGCCCCCACCTAGAGGGACAAAGGGTGGTCCAATTTCAGTAACTTAAGTCCAACAATGGATTCCATTCAGTTCACCACAAACACCAAGACAGTGCCCACGGGGTGCCTGGAGCTACACAAGCAGGGCAAGCACAACTCGGTGTGAGCTCAGACCCCTTCACCACCTATGGGAAAGCGAGTTTTCCTCAAGTTCTAAGCACTTGGTAATTCCAATGAAACACCATTTGCATGTTTTGTGTAACCCTTGACTTACAGATGTGCAGCTTCAAGTCTCTGGATAATGTAAGACCACGATGCCACATTCTTTGTTCTCTGCCTTCTTCCACTTAACATCAAACACTGAGCATTTCTTCAAAGACATCTGCCCACCTTTTATTGTTCTCTAAAGCCAGGAAAGGAGCCACAGTCACCTGTGCCTTTCCTTCTTCTCTTGATATGTACACAAGTGTGTTCACTGTGGCATGTTTCATCTTATGAAAAGCCTAAACATGGATATAAATCACAAGCAGGAATTTAATTCTAACTAAAGTCCTGTGGCGATGGAATCCAGCCTACCTCAAATCCCTTTAAAGGTAGGATTCACTTTTCAACCTTCTCTAGGTTAATTACAAACCAGTGGGCGGCTTTGGCCTTCAGCACTGCTCCAAATTCATACAAATGAAACATCCATTTCCATCTTCTTTTCCCTCCCCAAAAAGTAAGGCTTCTCAGCTTATCTTGCCTTTATGGGTATACACAAAACCACCAGCTGCTGTGTCTGCATTCACGGGGGGATGTACTTGTCTCACCAGATGTTTGTAGCTCAAAGGAGGGCCTTTTTCAAAAATACTGAACCAGGAAGAGGAAACTGACAGGGGCCAGAGTGGGTGCCAAGTGGGATGGGAAGCAAACAGGTACAAATGGCTGCTGTGTTTAGGTGGGTGGGGGCAGAGGGGAAATCCCCCATTTTCACAATATACAGGAAAATTAACCACAAAGGAAGAAGATTAAGCCTAAAAAACAGCAAGTTTCTTTTGATGACTGAGGTTCAAGCAGCCATAATGCAGTATTTCCACTCGGAACTCGACAAGAGGAAAGAAAGATGGCAGGACTGGGACACAGAGCCCTGATCTTTTTCTGAGACGGTAACATCCTTAGGGGAGCTGAGTGATGACCATGAAGCCATGAAACAGATTCTTTCTCAAGACATTTATTACAAATGTCATGAATATATTCATAAAGTAAAATTGGTTTAAAAAACAGAGAACAAGAGAGCAAGTGAGAAAACGAGAAAAGCCAGGACTTCGGTATTACACCTAAAACACAGAAGATGCCGACTTCATGAATAAGCAGAATTAACTACATTCTTAAAATAGTTTTAGTGCATTGCATTTTTAAAAAAGGGAAACTCCCCCGCCCACAAGAAAAGGTTCCTGCAACACTGAACAGTTTGTGTGACTATTCTAATGTGACCACCTGTCTGCTACCACCCACCCCCCACATCGAGAACAATGAGATCTCTTGTGTCATGGGCTGCAGTTGCCCCATCAACCTTTAATGCTGAATCTGGTGAAAACAAAGCATTCTGCTTTCTAAACTTGGAAGTAAATTGCATCAGCCTTAAGGCTATTTCCCATCTTCATGGACAGTTCTTGTGCCTGCTGACTTGTGACAATAAAAGTCAAACTTCAATCTGGTCGTTTTGGTATTAAGATTAAATTAAACATTAATGGTTTCTTCCAAAAACATATAAACTAAATCACCTCTCAATGCATTAAGAACAATGAGGTAGGCAAAAAAAATAAACACGTGGTTTGAACTTTTTTCTTTCTTCTGCAAGTGCAGACTGTGGTAAAACTGTTGTTGCACTTCTAGGTTTAAACAAAAATTAAACCTTTAACTGAGGCAGTGCTAATACTGTCACACAACAAAGTTCTGGCCATTATACAAAATGCACACGTTTTCTTTTTCTTTTTTTTTTTCCTTTTTTTTTTTTTTTTAGAACCATCTGCACATGATTTAGGCAACCTGGTACACAGAAAAATGACTGAGTTCTTGGCCAGGACCCCCCACCCCAAATCCAAAGAAACAAAATGGGACCCCTTAACCCACCCCACCCCATCTCCCAAGCCCCACCCACAAAAAAGTTATCCTAGTAACTGTGTCTTTCACATTTTATAAATATTAACTTCTTAAACCTGCATCTTCTTCTTTGTCCACATATTGTCACATTACAAAAAAGAAATGTCAATTAAATACACTGTTAATGTTACTATATTAAATCTGCTCTCTGCTTCAGCACTCTGCTCCTTTTACCACCACTTCTCACCTCCTTGTGCCCACTGCCAATAAAACCAACAGCATGTTCATCGTCGCCACTGTCAGACACCCACAAGACAGAGTCATTCAGAGACAAGGAATTCTGGAGCTGGAGGAAAGGTGTTTGCTTTCCAGTATGATGCTCAATCCCAAACACTTATAGCACCTGATGGTAGAATCTGAACAGCACCAGCTGCATTGCAGCCTTGATTTATTTTGGAGTAAGAAAAAAAAAAAAAAAAAGAATGGGGATAAACTGGTAAAACAGGAACAGGAAGGAGGGGAGAGAACCCAACACATGAGGTCTGCACACACAGCTGTCCTGGTTGCCCTCGGTGCAGCTCCAAGCTCCAGTTACAAGGAATTCCAAGTTCTCAGGATCTTGAAGACTCTGGAGGCCAGTAATCCCTGGATCGCACTGCTTCTACCAGCTCAGAAGAGAAGTCCTGCCTAAGGTCATGAAATAAACCTGACTGCTGCCACCAGACCGAACAGAGGCAAAGAACACCTGCAAAAGCCAGAAAAGAGAGGGCATGGTTACCACGGTCATGCAGCACTTCCAGCCAGGGAATCTAAGCCACCCTCATCCTCAACACTGTACGAGAAGCTCAGACCCCCAAAGAGCCTTTTCAAAAGAAACTCTGAGGCCAGGCACAGTGACTCACACCTGTAATCCCAGCACTTTGAGAGGCCAGGAGTTCCAGACTGGTCTGGCCAACATGATGAAACCCGTCTCTACTAAAAACACCACGTGGTGGCACACACCTGTAATCCCAGCTACTCAGGAGGCTGAGGCATGAGAATCAATCACTTCAACCGAGGAGATGGAGGCTGCAGTGAGCCAAGATGACACCACTGCACTCCAGCCTGGGCAACAGAGGGAAACTCTATCTCAAAAAAAAAAAAAAAAAAAAAAAAAGACTGGGCGCAGTGGCTCACGTCTGTAATCCCAGCACTTTGGGAGGCCAAGACAGGTGGCTCATCATGCGGTCAGGAGTTCAAGACTAGCCTGGCCAAGATGGTGAAGCCCCGTCTCTACTAAAAATACAAAAAATTAGCTGGGCATGGTGGTGGGCGCCTGTAATCCCAGCTACTCAGGAGGCTGAGGCAGAGAATTGCTTGAACCCAGGAGGCAGAGGCTGCAGTGAGCTGAGATCACACCACTGCACTCCAGCCCGGGCAACAGAGCGAGACTCCATCATCAAAACAAACCACCAACCAACCCACAAAAACCTCTGGGGCAATTATCAATTTATACTTTGTAAGGAGTGACCATCTGCAGCCAATTTTTATTACAACTCAGGCTTGTTACTACTAACAACTTATACATTGGCATATTGTGAGAACACAAAGAAAAAAATGGATGTTTCTGAAGAGTTATTTCTTTCTGCTTCTACTGTTAACATCTTCTAATAAATAAATGTCTTTAAAAAACATAATGAGCAACAGGGAACACTCCTTAACAACGAATTTCTTTTTAAAAATCAACAAAAAATGTATTAATTCTTCATATAATCCATAAAGTAATAGAATTTTTGTGCCTTTTATTAATAAATCTTAAAGGACATGACATGCATGATAAAAATATTTAAGTGCCTGAAATTCAAAGAATGTTATAGTTGCAGCTACGGTAAACATACTTAGGAAAGTATAGGCCAACAAGCTGACAAAATCCTGGATTAGGTCTGAGCTATAGAGATTTTCAAGGTCACAGATTTGGGAGATAATCTGTAGGCAAAACTCCACTTGAAACTGAGTTGTAGGGTTGCAGAAGACAGTGGGTAGGGGTGAAGCGACTTTGTGTTTGGGATGTATTGGGCAAGCAGGACCAGCTGCCAAGGACAGATGTATAGTTTCTTCTTGCTCACATTAAATGATTAAATGTTTAAATCTGAGAACTGGGCTGACTACTAATCTGTCAATGTGAGGCAAAAGGTGGAAACGTTCTTCAGAGTCAAGTTTCAAAGGTCTGACTGGACAGAAGAAAGAAAGGGTAGGCTTAGTACAAATCAGTTCCACCCTTGATGCCTTCTCCCTTGGCAAACAGGGATGGGTCATCGCCCCTGGCCATCTACCTGCTCCACTCCAAAGCCAGTTTGAAAGGGACTTCCTGGGAGGAAGTTGCCACAGGAATCGTCCCTGGAGTGATATGGCCAGTTCCGAAAAGCAAAGGGGGTGTGATGCCATGGGGTCTCAGGCGCAGGAGGTCATGTTATGTCTGCATAAGATGATTTCTACTGTGAAACATTTCTGACATGCAAACCTAGGAAGCAATTTCACTGCTCACAGACTAACAAGGGGCATCTTCTTGACACACATCAGGCGAGAGGAACCTTTCGATGTAGGCAAATCGCACGGTGGTTCCTTCCACTCACAGAAGAATTTCAGTCAACTAAACTGGCAGCTTTTATCTTCCCTATCTCTAAACTAATTGTTATGGCCTAGACAGGTCATCTAATAGAGTTAAAAATATATATACAAAGCAAAACCCAAATATGTTAATTTCTACAGAGGAAAAATATCTGTATCCCCTCATAGCAAAAAGCAAAACATACCCCAATCCTCACAAACATGACTAAAAAGCAAAGTTTAAAAAGTTCCTTGATTATTTTTATCAAAACTCCAAGGAAATAAATAATCAAACTCCATGTAAAACAAGTCATTACTAAGACAGAGTAACTAAAAAGAATCCATAACAAAACCATTACCTTGTCATTGCGTTCACACAAGAATTTTAGTCTTTGAGCCCTTTTGTGCATGAACACACCATCCAAGTGACCAGTTTCCACAGATCGGATCTCTATGGCCTTCTCTCCCCAGCCCATTGTCTGATTGGATCGAATATATGCTTTTGGGGAGGGAAAAATTACAAACCATTAAAGATAAGGAAACAGCCCTGAAAAGATGTTGCTTATGTGATAAACAAATATTTTTATACTTTTAAATCTTTTTAAAATTTTAAATTTAAATGCCTAGCATTTAAATATTTGTTTTCAAGGAACTCTGCCTTTGTAACCACCTTGTTCATTCTGTGAAGGAGTGACTTGCATCAATGGTTGATCTATTTCATTTTCCTTAGGCCTTTCATGCCTATCTAGAAAAATGACCCACTGAGTTTAGAGTTTAGTGCACAGATTTTTATCAATCCAATCACGAGAAAAGGCAGGGAAGAGAAAGGATGAGTGACCAGAGACAGTGACTTAACTACAATAAAACCAAAATAGTTTTGGAATAGAAACCTATGAAAATGTCAAGTATCAGTCTTTATTACTGAATGCAAACTAGAAAACTATGCACAAGGCTGTTTGTAGTTACGGTTCTACCATTCTCAAGTGCAAATAATTTCTTTCTCTCCGTCTCCCTTTACCAATTCGTTACCAATTCTCTGTCTCCCTTTACAAAGTGGTCAACAAAAACATGTCTGATTTTCCTCTGGATGTTTTAAGGATTAAATGAGAGATGATGATAACAGGATTTTTAAAGTATAAAATAATTTCTTGGATTTTGTTGTAAAATAGACCTATGACTATTTCCACGGCCTGCAATCTAACTTTCCACCATCTACTGCCAACCACTCTGTTCAATGGTAGCCAAAAGGTCTGAAGGACATATAAAATCAGCATGATAAATACATGCAGTCTCAGACACAGCTCCACTTTCACAAATGCTGCCTTTCCCCAAGTTCTCCATACCTACTGACGTAGGCATCTCTCCCCATTGTAGAACTACATCCTTAGTGATCCTTCCATATGTGTTTACATAAACCCCCTCATCTTCATAGCACACCAAAAGCTCCATTCCATCTGTATTGGGGAGGATGATGATTGCATGGGGTTTGATGCTACACTGGATCTAGAGAACAGGAACAAAGTACAGGGAAGAATGTCTGTGGTTATTTCCAGCCCTGTGAAAGTGCTCAGTAAGAGTCTTGGTGAATGCACTGGTACCATATCCCTGGTGATAAATACAGCAATTAGATAACATTTTAGAATACTCATGCAATATATATCCCCAAGTCTGCTTTTTCCCAGTAATATACTCTACTGACTCACATCTCCTGAGGCCCATGAAACATATTTGGATGCTGGGCTCCAATTGAGAACCACTCCCAACCCAGGGATGTTCTGGCCTGCCAGCAACTGCCCCAAATCCATCCCATGTTAGTCAAAGCAAGGCTAAGAGGTTTTCACAAGGGCTCCACAGAGCCAGGAAGGTGGATTTCCACTTGTCTAAGAGCATGGAGCTACTGAAAATTGCTTATCATTTAAATACTCACCCCCACACCAAGGGGAAATGAAGAATCCCTGCTTGTGTTAGTTCACTAAGCAGAGTAAAGAAAAAAGTCAAAACAAAATGAAGCCAGTCAACCAACCATAGAGTGTGGGTTCTTTCTTACGTGTGTTGGTAGATAAATGTCATAGACTGATCCGGAATCCACATCAACAGCATGGAATCCAGCACAGGATCCATAGATCACTTTCAACCTCTGGCCTTCCTCAACAGTGAGATCCACCAGTAATGGCTTATGTACCAATTCTCCAAATGACTGCAAAGAAGCCATAAGAGAGAAATGAGAAGATGAAGGAGAACTTACTTTTAACAGATCAAACTAGAGAAGACCCAACATACTCAGTTATTCAATTACTGAGCCACACTGGCAACAACCGTAAGGCAACAATACTCTACAAAATTAGTCTTTATTATGTTTTTGCCTGTTAATTAGCATCTGGAAGACACTTCTTCCAGAAGTTATGTTCCAAATCTCCCTATCCAGACCAAGATTTCTGCTCTGTCACTTACTGTGCTGTTGGCTGCCTTGATCAGAAAAGCATGCACAGTAAAATAGCGAGGACTTTCCTAAGCATACTACTCAACTATTCAAATGCACAGGAGAGTGACAGGAGCTGTAGGAGTCACACACTGAAAACTGTATCACTATTACCATACTAATCTCTATTTGAACTATAAAGATCTCTAATTTTCTGACTAGACTAAAATGGTGAAAAGACTGTACGTGCTACAATAGCTTGGATTGTGCTGGTGGTCCCCGTTTTTCGTCGACATCACTACCCACAGTTCACGAGACTAGGATAATGAAACAGCAGCTTTAAATCAGGTAATATGTATAAAACCAACTAGTACGGTACCTGGTATATAAAGAATATCAAGGTCAGATCTCAGAAGATAATATAACTGTATAACCAATTATCTTTACTCAGTAACACTTGGATTTATTTTTTAAGCAAATATTGTAGCTCCATTTATCCTGCTTCACTGGGAAATCAAGCACTAGGCAATCCAAAAATATAAGTTTTCCAAATAAATGAAACTTACCCCTTCAATAAAATAAAATAAAAAAACTATTCTAACAAGCCAATCACCACGCAATGTGAGGTATATTTGTAAATTCCATGAGTATTTTTGTGAACTCACAAATGAAAACAGTCCTAATTTTAACACTAAGTACTCAATCATTTACTTTCCTAAAACTGTATACATGCAAAATGGCAAAAACATCTTAATTTATACATGAGTTCAGATGTTATACCTGAGTTTTTTATTCAAACAAATGGAATCATATGAAATATTTTAACGTTTTTCACTTACTATATAATGTTCTTTGTCATTAGAATTTCTGTAATTTAATTTTTAATTAGTATTTTATGAACAGATATACCTTAAAACTGCCCATCAGACACAGTTTTGTTATCAAAAACACATCTAAATCTTTATACGCATCCATGACTCAGGTGAAGGCCTTTTTTTTTTTTTTTTTTTTTTTTGAGACGGAGTCTTGCTCTGTCGCCCAGGCTGGAGTGCAGTGGCCGGATCTCAGCTCACTGCAAGCTCCGCCTCCCGGGTTCACGCCATTCTCCTGCCTCAGCCTCCCGAGTAGCTGGGACTATAGGCGCCCGCCACCTCGCCCAGCTAGTTTTTGTATTTTTAGTAGAGACGGGGTTTCACTGTGTTAGCCAGGACGGTCTCGATCTCCTGACCTCGTGATCCGCCCGTCTCGGCCTCCCAAAGTGCTGGGATTACAGGCTTGAGCCACCGCACCTGGCCTGAAGGTCACCTTTTTAACTGGAGGGTGGAAGTGCTGTTCTCTTTTCCTCTGTTACCACATTGCCACATCAATTAAAGTGTCTACCCAACATTTATCTCTCTCTCCTTCTCACTCTGTGGGCTTAGAAAGCAGATTAACTAAGTTTATTACATTACATTACATTAGAAATGGTTTCTTATGATAAAGTTATATGCTATATTAGCACATAGCTTTTATATTAGCAATTTTAACAGTTCAGACTTTTTAAACGTATTCCCTGACTCTTGGTTGCAGCTTGCATGGCCAATACTATTTTTAAATTCACTTGATGTTGTTACTTACCTTAAAGGCCATAAATTTGTGATATGGCTTTGGTGCCCACGCATAGACTTCCACAGAACTCTTCAAAGCAATCACCAGAAATTTGATTCTTTCATATTTTACTGAAAAACAGTAAATAAAAAAGCAAGAGAAGCACAGTCAGTATCAACATAGCCCTCTAAACTGTTTTAGTTGTCTTCTACAAACTTTATAAATATGCCTTCTATTTATTCATCCAAACAAACAGGGGAAAAATTCAGAGACAGATCACACCTCATAGTTTCCTTTTCCAACTCTTTAATGTAGTTTGACAACATCAATGAGTACTTTCACTAATGATCCCCATCTTCTTATGAGATTCCAAGATATTTTATAATCAAGGACAATGCCAGGTATACCACCCTAAAGTCTTCAAGGGCTCAGTATCACTCCAAATGAATAACAACATGATTAATCAGCCAAGAGACTTCTGAAACATACAGAGAGACCGAGGTACTCCTTACAACTTTCTCTAGTCCTGCATGCGGCTCACACAGACTGAGGAAGAAAAAAGGCTTATACTAAAATATTCAGGAGTCTTGGATTCTACCAACAGAAGTATCTGTGCACAAGTCCAAGTATCACTAAGACCATTTCCTGATCTACAGAAGGAGAAAAACTGCCTCCTTCCCATAGCTATTTTGGTGCCCTTACTGCCAGGCACCTCTGACAAAACAGGTACTCCCAGCGGTCCCTGAGTACATGTGACTTACTAATGCAGATCCGTGATTTCTTTACAAGCTGACATCACACCACTACTTGATTCCTTCTTTGCGCACGAAAGAGAACTTGTTAACTGATAACTCTCCTTGTCAAACTCTACATATTACCACTGTTTAAATACATCAATAAACGAACATTAAGACACAAAGGTTTCTAAGAGTTTGACAAAACCAGTACTGTTTCTTAGACATCTGCGATGACAGAAATTCTCTGAATCTGTACTGCTAATATGATAACCACTACACACATGGGGCTATTGGACATCAGAATGTACTAATGATATTGAGGAGCTAAATTGTAAGGTTTACTTAATTTTTATTAATTTAATATACATTTAAATAGCTCCCTGTTCTTGGTGGCAACCATAATGACAACGAATGAATGATATTATCCACACTTATTTCCTGAAAATACTTATGATTCATTCTGTACGAGTGACAGGCGAAAAGACTACTGTTTCGTTCTGGGGAGAAGCCCAACAGACTTTTAACACATCTGCCTCTTGCTCCCCCTGTAGGATAATCTATTCATGTACATTTCATCTGTTACGAGCTGTTTCATTACATTTAGCCTTACATGATTTTAGTTATACCTCAACACATAAAAATACTTTCCATAAACACAGAAAATCCTAATCCTAAAATCTATCCTAAGCAGATAGTTCTACTTTCCCGTATCATCAGAATAGTTTGACATACTGAGGCAGCTCCCACAATCACCATTAACCAATGAGCTGAGGGGTGCAGACAGACTACACGAAAAGGCAACGCCAAACATGACAACATCCCCCGGAACAGAGGAACTGATGATGTACAGATTTTCATAAACACAGAAAAAAGAAAACACGCAAGCAGAAACATTCAATAGGTCCATAACATTAATCAGTTTTAGGTATACAGAAAAACTTCCTGTTTAAATTCTGTTAAGAATATCACATCTTTCCCGTAAAACTTTAATTTAGCTAAGGTCCATTTTTTCTCCCGTATGTCTAACATTTGTCCCAGTATTTTGGTTTTTTCCTATGTAAAAAAAAAAAAAAAAAATTGTTTTGATTAGCTGGGCATGGTGGCAGGTGCCTGCAATCCCAACTACTCAGCAGGCTGAGGCAGGAGAATTGCTTGAACCCGGGAGGTGGAAGTTGCAGTGAGCTGAGATCGCACCATTGCACTCCAGACTGGGCAACAAGAGCAAAACTCCATCTCAAAAAAAAAAAAAAAAAAAAAAAAGTTTTGGTTTTGTTCCTGTGAGATTTTACTTCATGAGAATCACTGCTTCATGCCAAGGAGAAAAAAACAATACAATTGCCATAAAACACTGACTGGCCAGCTGGGCTCACTTACTAGTGAGGAGCACAGTAACTGTGCACAGGCACTTAACTCAAAATGGCAGGCCATAAGCCCTGGAGTCAAACTCTCAAACACTCTTATCAGTGCCTGCCAAGGACCTTCAGACATCTAAGTGGAGAATAAGCCTGGCATGTAAAAAAGGACTCAAGTCAGCTGGCTTCCACTGGCAAAATTTCCTTAAAGAGGGTACCGTGAACCACATCTTACAGAGGACAAGAATGTGGACTGTCAAAGAGGAGGAGTGGAAAGACTCTCACAAGATGAACAGTGTAGGGGAGACTGAGGGTGGAGTGAGTTGCAGGGATGGACTCTGTTATGCATATAGGTGCACAGAGGGAATAAGACAATGTCTAGATGAGACTTCAAGATTAGAATGTGCCTTGGAAACAGAACACCAGAAATGATCCACGTATTTCAGAAACAAGTCTATTACTACAAAATTCAAAAAAACCCATGAAAATTTAAAGTTTAAAATTCAAACTGAACTCAAATTAAACAAACAAAATATGACGCTTCTAGAACTTACCAACTTTATAATGTACACATCCTTCCAAATCCCCTACGGTTGTCCATCCCTGCTTCTTCTCAACTTCTGGATCATTGTGAAGTATTTTATTTCTTAACCAGGACAAATAGTAGACACGTAACTTATCCTTTTTGCCTAGCAAAACAAATATAAATATTTTACATGCATATTCAGAAGTAGGTCTCATCATTAATAACAATAGTAACCAAAAGAAACTTCTACAAAGAGTAAATATCATTTCCTCCAAGAAAACCCCTTTGTATCAAAGTTTTACTAGAAACTCAATTCAAGTTGCTCAGATGGACTTTTGAATCCCTACAGAATTATCACTGGGTACAGGCCTGGGCTAGAGGGAAAGTTTTTAAAAAATAATAAATTCACACTTACGTAGACAGGTAGTATCAATAAACTACAAAGTAATACAAATATCTGCATAATACAACCAATAAAGCTTATAAGATGCTTTCACATGTACTATGCCATCTGATTCTCAAAACCCTCTAGAGTAGCTACTATCTCCCATTTGACAGATGAGCACAAGGGTTAAATCAATCACTTAATGCCAGCACTTAAACCTAGTGAAAGGTGAGTCACAAGTTGGAGATGTGTACCACAGAAACAGCTGACAAGGGAGCCATATCCAGAATATGTAAAGAACTCTTACAAATCAAATAGAACAGGAGATAACCCAACAGAAAAACTGGACTTGCCACTGTAACCGGAACTTCGCAAAAGAAGTGATCTCAGAGACCACAAAAAGATGCTCGTTCTCAACAGTAATAACGTGTTAAAACAATAATGAGATGATTTCATACACCTAGTGGAATGTCTAGAATTTAAAAGACTGACAATATCAAAGGTAGGCAAGGTGTGGAACAACTAGAAACTTCAGAAACTAGTGTTGTAAACTGTTAGAACTGCTTTTGTAAGTTTGGCATTATCTATTAAAATAGGACATGTGCGTATCTTACATATGATCTGGTAATCACTCTCCTAATGTAAATGTATGTGTATGCCCCTAAGTACACCAACAGGAATGTTCACAGCAGCATGGTTCCTAATAGCCCCAAACAGGAAACATTAATGTCTGAATGGATAGTAAAATGAGTAGATACATTGTGGTGTAGTCATCTAAAGAAACAAAGAGAAACTACAGCTACAAGCAACAGCAACAAAAACGATGGTGGGCAAAGCCAGCCACACACTCACATCAACAAGCTAAGAAGAAAAATCATATGATCATATCAACAGATGCAGAAAAACATTTAACAAAACCCAACACCTACTCATAATAAAAACTTTCAGGAAAATAGGAATAGAGGGGGAACTGCCTCAATTTGATAAGAAACATCTACCATAAAACCTTACTGCTAATGCCATACACAATGGCAAGAAACTAGATGCTTTACTTATAAGATAGAGAACAAGGTAAAGATTTTCCTTCTCATAACTCCTAGTAAATGTTATATTGGGTGTCCCAGCTAACGCAATTAGGAAAAAAAGGGAAATAAAAGGTACAAGGACTGGGAAGGAAGAAATAAAACTGTCTTTCTTCACAGAAGACATGATTGTCTACATAGAAAATCCTGAAGAACCAAAAAAAAAAAAAAAAAAAAAATCCAAAACCAACCAACCAACCAAAAACCCTGCTGGAACTAACAAGCAATTATAGCAAGAATTATAGCAAGGTTGCAGGATACAAGCCTAATAAAATAAAAAGGTTGGTCACTTTCCCGTATTTCCTGTTTACCAGCAACAAATCACTAGAATTTGAAATTAAGACTACAACACCATTTATACTAGTACTTAAAAAAACAAAATGGGTACAATAAATCTAATAAAATTAGTCCTTTGCTGGTTTTATTTAAGGAAAACTGCAAATTCTGATGAAATCAAAGAAGAACTAAATAAATGGAGAGAGATTTCCATCTTAATGGATAGAAGATTCAATATTGTCAAGACATCAGTTCTTCCCAACTTGATCCACAGAGTCAATGCAATTCTAATCAAAATCCCAAGTTATTATGTATGTATCAATAAGCTGACTCTAGAGGCAAAAGACCCAACACAGTCAACACAACATTTAAAAAGAACAAAGTTGAAAGACTGACAGTACCTGACTTCAAGATTTACTATAAATCTACAGTAATCAACACAGTGTGGTTATTAGCACCAAAAGAGAAAAATGCATAAATGGGAAAAAAAAAAAATAGAGCCCAGAAATAGAACTATATGCCAGGAGCGGTGGCTCATGCCTGTAATCCCAGTACTTTGTGGGGCAGAGGTGGGCGGATCATGAGGTCAGGAGTTCGAGACCATCCTGACCAACATGGTGAAACCCCATCTCTACTAAAAATACAAAAATTAGCCAGGCGTGGTGGCACATGCCTGTAATCCCAGCTACTTGGGAGGCTGAGGCAGAAGATTCGCTTGAACCTGGGAGGTGGAGGTTGTGGTGAACCGAGATCTCGCCAATGCACTCCAGCCTGGATGACAGATCAAGACTCCATCTCAGAAAAAAAAAGAAAGAAAGAAACAGAACTATACAAATATAGTAGTAATCTTTGACAAAGGAGTATAAGCAATTCAATGGAGAAAGGCTGGTCTTTTTAACGAATGCTGCTGCAACAACTAGATACCCACATGCAGAAGAAAACACTACTACACAAACTTTGAAACTTTCGCAAAAATCACTTCAAAATGGATCGTGGACCTACATGTGAAATACAAAGCTATAAAGCAGATTCTAGAAGGTAACAGAAGAAAATCCAAGGGACTCTGAATTTGGCAATGACTTTTTAGACATAATACCAGAAGCACAATTCATGAAAGAAAAAGCTAGTAAGCTGGACTTCACTAAAATTAAAAACTTCACTTCTGTAGAAGACATCTTTTCACAGCATGAACAAGCAAGCCACAAACGGGCAGAAAGTATCTGCAAAACACATACCTGACAAGAGACTTAAATCCAAAATAAAACTCAACAATAAGAGAGCAACAATCCAATTACAAAATGGATTAAAGATAGAAGAAATACCTCACCAGAAGATATACATAGGAGATGTACCATACATCACTAGGAAATTGCAAATTAAAGTGAGATACGCCTATTAATTCCTACACCTCTTCAGAATGGCTAAACTGCAAAATACTGAAAAAACGTTTAGAAAAAGTCTCCAAAAAAAAAAAAAGAGAAACAGCCGTCACTAGAACTCATACTGTTTTGTCATTATATAAAATTAGTTCAATGAAGGCAAAATCAACCTAACGTGTTCAAAGTCTGGACAGTGCTTGCCTCTGGGGGCAGTCCCTGGGTGGCTTCACAGGGCAGTTTTGGGGTGCTGGCAATGTTCCGTGTCTTCAGCAGGGTGGGGCTATCTGGATGGATTGTGTGTGTCACAGCTCATTGAGCTGTATGCTTATCTGTACTTTCTGTGTATGTCATACTTCAGTATAATCCTTTTAACTTTTGGGGAATTGTTTGCAGGAAAATATTCAATATATATTAAGAGAAGAAAAAGACCACATAGTTTTACAGATAATGTTTTGTTTCCATCCTGTGAGATATATTTACAGAAAAGAGGAGAGGGAAATACAAAATGTTAACAAGAGTTAGCTCTGAGATTGGGGTGACATTTTGTTTTAGTCTTCCTAAGTGTTTTCTATTTTTGAAGCTTCCTACAATTGACATGTACTACATTTATGATTGTGAAAACCATTAAAAGCTAATAAGAAAGGAAAAAAAACTAGAAAAGTAGAACAAAAAAATGATTACTGGTATCAGCTGATCATAATTGTTAACTTTTTTTTTTTTTGAGACAGGATCTCACTCTGTCACTCAGGCTGGAGTGCAGTGGTGCTATCACAGCTCACTGCAGCCTCAACATCCCAGGCAAAAGCAATCCTCCTGCTCTGGCCTCTCAAATTGCTGGGATTACAGGCATACAATGCCGCACCTGGTCTCAGCTGATTACTGATCCCCGTGAACTGTCTAGTTTCACTGGATCACTAAACGCAGATTTGTTTTCTCCAACTTAAATAACTACCAGCCATCAGCACTCTAGTTTTAAATGGCTGTTTCCTCATTTAAGTATAAATAGTGAAATTTTTGCATTTCAAGAAACTCCTTTACTTAACAACCAAAAGCATATATGAGAAATAAAATAACTACAAGCAAATATGTTACATAACAAGCTTGTACTAACAAGCAGATAATTAAATCAAAATTATTGGTGGTATCATAAGTGATTATAATATCGTAAGTGACTGTAAGTGGTGGTATACAAGACCCATTTAAAGTCTTGTAATTTTGCATACCATTTGACCAAGCAATAACACTAATTATTAGGAAATTATAATCTATGCCACATGGTATGTGCCTAAAGGTTAAGTAAGCTACCAGGATATCTGTGAAAAATGTTCACATGAGGGGGAAAAAAAGGGAATATACCTAAAGGGCAACAAGAGAAGATAAGTAAATACATTTTAATATATCTATGCAAGGAAATATCCTGTGGTCATATAAAATGGAGGCCATGGAAGGATGTTCAATGGCATGGAGAAAGCAGACTACATGTTTGGGACAATCAGGCCTGGATGGGATACACCCCAACTTGAGGACAGAGGTTGCCATGGACAGGCAGATGGGGGAGGAACAGGGATGCTGACCGTATGTACAACAGTATACTGCAACGACTGTTCAAACCAGCGAGTTATAGTTAGTACGTGGGTGCCATTATTCCTATTATCCCCGTATGTTTGAAATATTGTATAACCATTTTTATGCAGATTTTTTCCCTTAAGTGTATAGTGTGATGTATGCTTAAAAGACTGGAAGTTAAAAACTTACAAAAGTTAAAAGATATGATCTCTGGATGATTTTACTTTTTATTTCTCCTAGTGGTTTTCCTGTAGTAGTTTATATTATACAAGTTATACTAAGAAAAATGCTCTTCTTAAAAAGAGACGTAATTGGCCTGGCGCGATGGCTTGCGCCTGTAATCCCAGCATTTTGGGAGGCCAAGGCTGGTGGATCACGAGGTCAGGAGATCGAGACCATCCTGGCTAACAAGGTGAAACCCAGTGTCTACTAAAAATACAAAAAATTAGCTGGGCGTGGTGGCAGCGCCTGTAGTCCCAGCTACTCGGGATGCTGAGGCAGGAGAATGGCATGAAGCTCCCAGAAGGTGGAGCTTGCTGAGTGGAGATCATGCCAATGCACTCCAGCCTGGGCAACAGAGTAAGACTCTGTCTCAAAATAAATAAATAAAAATAAAAATAAAAGAGAGACATAACTGTGTTAATTCACATAATAAAAACCGTAATACAATACTTTTACAATAATGGCAAAGAATACTTCCTTTTGCATGTACCAAAATTAGCCAGGTGTGGTGGCGCTCGCCTATAGTCCCAGCTACTCAGGAGGCTGAGACAGGAGAAATGCTTGAACCCAGTGAGCCGAGATCACGCCACTGCACTCCAGCCGGGCAACAGAGCGAGACTCTGTCTCAAAAAAAAACACAAAAAAAAAGTCTGGTGGAAAGGAGTGGCCAGAGACCTACATATTGGATAAGGCAAATGAAATCTAACAAGCAACTGGGCAGAGAGGGCAGTGAGAGATGCCAGTGAGAAAGCACACATTCGTATGCTTCTCAAGACTGCTTTTGGAGGAGCCACAGATCAAATGTGCGTGTGTGTGTTGCATCTGAATACATCTTCAGCTCACGCTATTGTCAAGCCTCGATGCAGCTGTATCTTATTTAACCAGTACATCAGAGAATGAACTAACTGAAGTTTAGTGTGTAAAGCTACAATACTGTTAAGATTGTTTAGTGTGTAAAGCTACAATATTGTAAAACAATCTTGTAAAGCTACAAGATTGTTAACAATAGTGTTAAGATGGTGTCACATATTCTGCTTTACAAAACAAATACTCACCAGATATTGTCACCAAGACATTCAAGCCCTCAAGTACGTCCATTTGTTGAAATCGTCTTCGGTTAATCAGAGGATAGACCTTCCCTTGGCCACTTCTGTCCAGCAGCATCAGGCCACTCTCTGTACCCACTAGCAAATTCACTCCTGTTTCAGGGACACAGAAAGGCCTCAATTTTATGCTATGCTTGGCAAACCTCCAGGTTGTATAGAAAGGATAACATCATCTATTTGGAAAAAAAGTGCAGCTTCCTTAATTCACCCAGAAGAAGAAATCTTTAAAATAGAGGTTAAATAGTTAAAGTAAATAATCCTGTAACACATCACCATGTAGCAATGATGCTGACATATTTAAACATAAGAAAGGATAAGGGAAAGAAAAAGAAACTCTTATCCCATCAATTTCCTTAATAATCCATTAGTTTCTAATTCTTCCTCAGTTCCTCGAGAATGTTATATGCTGATTATTTCCTGTCTTTACAGATTCTATGTCTAATTAGCCACATCACACATTTGAACAAACCTTCACCTGATACCATGATCTCTTTGTGCTTCCTTATCTTTCATTGGCAAATCTCTGGAATGGGCCACATACAGCCCTCAAATCCTTAACAGCTTAAGATTTGGCTTCCATCACTCACGTTTAACCTTTTCTTAAAGATTACTTTCCACCATCATCAAGAAACAGCTGCACTCAGTTCTCCTGTCCCTCCATTTCTTACGACTATCAAAATATTGTGATCTCCCCAAGTGACTCACCCTATTTCTCTAACCTTGTACTGTCACAGTCTCCACACTCTACTGCTGTGATGTGACATCTCCTTCCTTGTTTCCACACCTGCCCTCTGCTTCTTCGGTGGAGACATTTCCACTGCTGTCCATCTGGTGACACACACACACCTGTGTGTGAGCGTGCCTCAAAACTAGTGACTCCTAATTCCACGCTGCTACTTTGCCTCCTGCTTTCCACCCACTGCAGATCTCTACTGAAACTAGCCTCATGACTTTTGCCATTTCTATCAACAGCTCCCAAGCTGCTCTGCAAAACTAGCTACCCACTAGAGCCAGAGAACACCTCATCTCTGTGCCTACTTTTCCCTTTCCTCTGCTCTCACAATTGTTCAGGCTTTGGCAACCTTGGAAGTGATGGATAGAAACCTTAATTAAAGTTGTTAAAGGAGCTTCTCTCCACTTTCTCATGATGTACAGCCAATCAATCCTAATCTTGCTAAATACTCAAGTTATGACTACCTTCAAAAACTGCACATTCCATGTAGAAATTGTCCCAAAGGCCTTGGGCTGGCATCTAAGACTGATTACCGCTTGACCAAAGCACTTCTCCCTCTTGATCATTCATGTATTTCTCCAAATGCTCTTGTTCCTTGATCTAGAACCTTCACTGTCAGAATCACCTTTGTAACATGGAGCACAGACGACCTTACGTTCCTAGGGAATTGGATACATATATGTATGTGCTGATTTCCTCAGTCACAAACTCATCAAGACAAGGAATAAAGTATTTGTGTAGAGGGAGTGAGGGGGAAGAGTATCATGGCACATACACGTATGCCCACACCCTATTTCCAGATAATTTGAAATAAATAATTGTGACGGCACTGAGAGAACAACCCTCCTAGAGCTGTCTCTCAGTTCGTGCCTGGTCCTCATCGAGTTGACCGAGTTGGGATTATCCCAACACTCGGAGGAGAGTATCTACCCAAGCAATGCTTGTGGGGATACTGATTTAATGCTTAGAGATTAAAAAAAAAAAAAAAATGCTGTACAATTTAAGAAAAATATTTAAATATGTAATACGCGATTTTCATACAATTTTACTTTTGAGGTTGGCCATTCTGCCCTGACTCTATCCGTGTCAAGGTGGAACTTATTTGAATATTATGCTTAGTGTTTTCCCTGCATATATCTAGGCAAGTTGATCTAAAACAGCTTAGAAATTATTGGCAGAAAAGACAGATATTCATTGATAGAACTGCTGCCAGACAGATACCATTTCAAAGGTTCTATTTTACACAATATTTTGTTACTTTCCTGGTCAATTTTCAGTATCAAGTAGATTTTTTAAAACTCCTGTGTCAAGAATCTGATAATAACTACACAAAATATGAGACTTGTGAAGAAATACTATTTGCATTTCTAAAAAAAAACATATAAACATCAACCTCAAGATTTTACAGTGAGAAGGAATGAGGGAGTAACAAGATAAGCTGAAGACACTTTTTAAAACACAAAAGCTGAAGGTATTGTGGCACTTACATTCTATCATCTACTTCTCCATGATATATTTCCACGTTGTATAATTGTACAGCTGTATAATTTTATAAAGTACTGAATGCTCATAGTCAAAAGAATACAGTCACTGTAAAGTCCTTGGAAATTACGAGCATGAAAAATGAAAAATGCTGGGTTGCCTGTTGCAATAAGTTTTTATAAATATACTTCTCCAACATTTCCACTGCTAGATATGATTGAATTTTATAGTGATAACAGTCAACTTCAGGGTTCAGGGGTACAATGTACGCTACTGAGTATAACGTGCACTATTTTCACCACTATACAATATATCCATGTAACAAAACTACTACTAAAAATTTATTCAATAAAAATAAAATGGAGATTAATCATTCCGATATTTGACAGTTAAAATGAGTCAAGCATATACGTGTGCCACACCAGTCTGCACATGACAGGAGATGGGCATCACACAAGTCTTCCATCCTGTCTATCCACAAACTATTCAAAGCAGTACTCCTCTAAAAGACCAGCCACTGCTCAGAATAAAAATGAAAGTGTTAAGAGTAGTGGCTAGACACCTACCCCATAAGGCAGCACACAGAATTTCAGAGTTAAACCTCTTCTTGTATTTACGAATCTCTGGGGTATCACTCTGTGGCCTAGTGTTGGTAGGATTCACATTGACCACTGAGCCTTTCCGGGTAGGATCTTGCCTTATGGCTTCCGGTCTTATCCCATCACAGGAAAATCCCACTGAAACACAATACATTTGAAATCATTTTCTGTACACACACACACCATGCCTGCCTCCCTCCCCCAATACACTTCAAGTAAATATTCATGTGGTATAACCAACACTTTGTCAAAGAGAAGAAATCTGTAAGCAATATATATGGAAAAAGGAAATGGACTCTGCAGAGCATTGCAAATAAGGCAATCCAACTGGGATGGGAAGTTTCTGTACCTGAGGTCTGTGCCTGTGAACAACCAGCTACACCTAAGCCACCCAAAAGAGCAACTCAAAGATAAAGTCCCATTTGTCACTGCTTTCTTGTCGCTACTGTACTTACCCACAGAAGTCACTGTTGTTCCACTAGATGGAGAAATCTGTAGTAATCTGGGGTCTATAAAAGGTGTAAAGGAGGAGGAAGATTTGTGTTTCTGGAGTGTGCTACTAGCGGACTGAGTCTGCAATGTAAATTTCAACGTTATTAATACAACTGGCATTTTAAAAATGAACATTAAAAATACACATTTCAATTCACTTCTACGTTGCACTAACTATATCCCAATACTTTGTTCTATTTCTCTTGTATCATTACCCCAAAAAATGCTCTGCAGGGAGCTTCCACATGGCATAGCAACCCTCAGGGCAGGCTGCTTTACCTGGAACCACTGCAGGAGCCATATCTCTACCAGAGACATTGCTCATTTACAAAGCGGTGCTGCAAGCTACCAATGAAATCTATACTTCCTGTGCCTAGCTTTAAAACAAATTAAGTAAATACTTAGAATGAAACTCCTAAAGGAGGTCTGAAATGTCTATCTCAATTCACCAATTTCTGAATTTATTCTCCTACCCAAAAGAGTCCAAATAATCTATGCTGGAATATTGGCAATTATTAATAATTCTAGTTATTTTAAATTGAGCCTCTTGCCAGAAAGCTACAGAAGCTTTGGCTACTGTTGTTTTAGGTGCATCACCATTAAACCCATACCAAATGGGGACTCATTAGTGAAAGTGTAAATGACAAAAGAAGGCACATCCTTTTGATCTTTTAGGAGCACTAGTGTTTTGGTTAATAATGTAACTTAAGACAAAAAAACACAAAGAAAGTGAAACAAATTGTTAAGTGGAAATGTAATGACAATTAAAAACAAAACAAACAGAAAAATAAATTTGCCGGTTTAGTGAGTTAAGGGTTATAGTAAAATACTGCACATTAGAGCGAAATGGAGCAAAGTTTAAAATATAAATATAAGGAGGAATGTGAGTGTAGGTGGGAAATAGATCTCAGGGGAAAAAAGGAACATGTCTGATCAAGTGCTTTTGTCCTGTACCATTGAACCCTCCACGGACACCGAGAGTCACCATGTCCTAGAGCCCATACCCTCCCCGAAGCTTCCCACCTGAACATCTGTCCCCTGGCAGCTTCCCTCCCTGTGCCATGAGTCAGTGGCCAGTCCAGTCGATGCCAAGCCTGTCTAGGAAGCAGCTGACTTGCCCCTGCTCCTCAGGAGGAAGGATTTTTCTGATTCTTTCTAACCTCCCTCAACTGGTAGATAAAGGCACTGAAACCAAATCTTCTGTGGAATCAAATCACTTGTTTAATTCAATACGGGTGCTCAAGTGAGCTACGTCACTACACCTGGAGTATAACCCTGTTCAAAGAGCAAAGAATCACCCAGACTGAGCTAACACCCAGACTGAGCACCACAACCAAGCCTTCAAAGGAGCACACAGATTTCCCACACAAAATTTTAAATTAAAAACAAGCTCAAACCTTTGCCCTTCTTGCTTAACATCCTAATTTTTTCTAGGTTTCCCAAAAATAATTTGGCTTCCAAACCACTGAGTGATTATAAATTTCAAAGAACGAAATCCTTAACAGGGTTGGTGAAAACAAGTAAGAGTAATCAACCAACAACCACCCCCAAAACAAGGAAAAAAGAAAAAAACAAACAAACAAACAAACAAACAAACAAAAAACATCAGCTCTGTTTGAAAGAGATTCCTGTACAGGATAACAAGTTTGTCCAGATAAGGCCAAGCCTGCTGAACCGAATCTTCCTATATTTTATTTATTGGATAAAAAGAATGAAAAAGGCAGATTCCACAAATGACTATAAGAATTTCATGCCAAATACATAATATGGATCTGAGGACACAGCATTTTATTTAGACTTAAAAAAAAAAAAAAAAAAAAACTAGATAAAGAAAGCCATGCAACTATACTTATCTAGAGAACAGTAAACAGCGAACTGGCAAGTTTTGGGGAGCTGATCTAGGGTTAAGGGGTTTATATGCAGATCTGAAACATGTTACTTGGGGTTGGGGAGAAGGGTAGGTGACAGAGAAAGCAGGGTGGGAAGGGAAGGGGTGAGGGTGTTGGAAAGGTCTCCTTTGCAAACTAACTCCTAGGCAGTGCTGGTCTAACCCCAGGAAAGCAGCCAGCTGTGGTGCGAGACATACCTCATTAGCAGTGAGCTTGTCCTGGGGTGTCTGTGGGGACATGGTGGGTGTCGGCTGGCTGGAGGATGGGGAGGAGGAGGTGGAGGAAGTGGAGGAGGAATGGCTTTGCTGTAAGAGATCTGGCAAGAGGTGAATGCGACCGGCAAAGCCATTGCTCTCATGATGGCTGGCACGCTTTTGGTCAACTGTACTCTGTAGAAAAAACAGGCACACTTGTCTCGCTCAAGCGCAGCTAAAATTGCCTATGGCCCTATTGATAACTGCTTTGTTTAAGGTGCTGTGTGACTTATAAATTCTGCTAAATTACCAAGGAAAAACCAAAGAAATTAGCCTGAACTGCTCACACTTCCTCACCAAATGCCTAACTTGAGCCAACAGAATTCAAAGTACCTCATCTGGTGGCTGCGGAACAAGAGCAGTGAGCGTTTAATCTGGTGTATCTGTTGCGCTAGCTTCTGTTACCAAAACCAGTATCCTTTTTTTTTTCTTTTTAAATCTTTCTTTGTAAAGCTCCAGAAAGTACCTGTGGATTCTCTGAATCCTGGTCTTTTCCATGTTCTTCCTACTTTCCATCCGAATGCATTGCCATAGCATGAAACACAATTAGGGCAAAGTCCAAAATACTAAATAGGTGCCCTGTTCTATTTAAATGAGAAGCGCATCACTTTAATTAAGTCTAAGCTAAGAAACGAACAGACAGTTAAAAAGCTTAGTGATCCAAACTGAGCGTATCTGGGTGGCACATATTTAATTATTCAACAAGTGAGAAAACTAACATTTTGGAACATAGAAGAGAAACCTCCCGAACTCTTCTGCTCTCCGAGTCTCTGGGCCTGTGATGAGGCTCGTCCTGCCTGCCTCACCCGCTCCCGCTGTGGCACTGCAGACACTCAGAGCCAAGCGTGCTCTGCAGAGCCAAGGTGGTTACTCTGCCAGACTCCAGACCTGCTTCCTCACTCTGCGAGCCTGTTTAAGGCCTCCCTGTGGCTTCTCTCCCACTCAGACATAGACTGTGAGACTCAGCGCGGTGCTTGAATGAGGGCTGCCGCAGACATGCAGAGGAGCAGCGATGTGGGGTGGAGACTACTCGCTACCTTCCGGGCATGCAGTACACACCTGCCTCCCTAGCCCCCGACACTTGACACTTGACCCTCTGGGACTTGTTAACATGAAAACAGATGATGATGGAGAAACAGCATGAGTGAGTGAATGAGCAAGTGGGTTAATGACCACAGGAGAAGCTCAGCCTCTGACGACAGAGAAGACACGGGTACCTGGCGGACGATTAGAGTGCCCTCCTTGGATGGGGTCATGGCCGGCTCACTTTCTACATCATCATGGACAATCATGGTTTTCACAGATTCCGTTTCACCATTGCTCAAATTCAGAGATGACCTACGGAGGCAAAATCCAGAAGTGAAAGGCCTTAATCTCTGGAGTCAAGGAGATCCTGTTTAGGCTTTCTGCCTTCTCAAAATCAAAACATCAGAGGAGGCTACCGGTATAAAGCCTCCTCCAAAAAAGCAACTGCTTAGCTTTCTCCCTTTAACAAAGAACTTCCTTCCAGTGCCATTTGTTTCTGAGCAAAAACTTAGAATGAGTAATTACAGCTAATTAAAGTAGTTATATCAAACTGAAATTTCCCGTGGATCATATATCCTCCAATCAAAAGCAAAAAATAAAGTACACGCTGGGGTGCTGGGGGAAGCACTGACACATGCACACACCAACAAAGAGAAGGGGAAACACAAGGCGGCCTGCTGCTGAATCCACGAGAACTACAGAGTAAGTGCTCATGGGGTCACGCAATAGTCTAGGAACAACTGGGTCCCAGCGGAAAGCAGGCTCTGAGAGAATACTCTCATCCGCTCTAAAAGAGGCCAGGGACTGACGCTGCTCTGGTGTCCTCTGGTCCCGAGGTGGACTCGTCGGCCCCTTCCTGCTCCACATCGTCGTCCTCCTCATCCGTCGTCCCCGACTCCTCACTGGATGAGGAGTAGTCCGTCACTTTGTGAGGGGGCCGTACATCTTCCACCGCTCGAAGCTCTTTGGCCAGTGCGGTCAGATCCTAAAGCAAAGGACAGAGTTAAGTAAGGCAACGGGGGTGCAGGGACAGGAGAAGATGAGAAGTTCTTTAACCATAAACTGCCACAATGTCAGTTTTGTAAGACTTTTGTAGAGTAGTTACCCAGTTTCATAAGAAAGTGAGCTCCTACGGCTTTTAATAGAAAAAACCAAAGAAAGTCAAGAGAGAGATAAAAAAAAAACAGAAGACACCAAAAAAGGTCAAAGATGTCATATACAGTTCAAATCCCATGACAATAAAAACACACAATGATCTGCTCATAAGCTCACAGTATTGTTGTTGTTTTTTAATATGAGGTAAAATTCTAGATCAACAAATGTATATACACAGACCCTGGGCTTTGTTGTAAGGATATCTCCCTATATGACGAAGTCTTCTTTAGACTTAGCAACGCTCTAGTTAAACAGGCCTGATATAAAAGGTTTTGAGGGACACATTTTTATTTTACTTCAACTTTTATTATTAAAAACTTCAACGCTCTAAGGTTTAATATTTAATAAATGTTTATAGTTACTATCTGTAGGATATTTATGAAATTTTAATAAACATTAATATTTTACTATAATCAACATTTTAAGTTTAATATTTTATTAGTAAAAGTTGTAGAAACATAACTTTCCTCCCACAACTCTTATTTAACTAGAGGCTTGCTTTCTGGACTGCCCCCTTTAAAGAAGACTCTGTCATACAGGCATGTGTCTTTTCACCAAAGCTCAAGGATCTGTGTATATACATTTGCTGATCTAGAATTTTACCTCACACTGAAAAACAAAAAAAACAAAAAACTTCAAACCTACATTACAATGAAAGAGGAGTGAAGTGAGCACCAGGATGCCATTTACATCTCACTTCACTGACTGTTCACGACCTGCCACTTTCATGGACAAGTCTGAGACACATGAAGAGACAGTGGCAACCCTGAGTGCGGGGGACAGGAGGCTGTGGGCGTCCCTATCGCCCTCCTTCAAGCCTTACCACATCTCCCTGTAACACCACCTATGAACAGGAATATCCGAAAGAAAAGAAACCAGTAGTGGAATTTGTTCAAAAGGCTTCGTTTCCCTTTACTCTTCCACACTGAGATATTCTTAAGAGTCAATCAATCCACCAAATAATAATTTTCAAGAGTGATTACTATTTATACTCCACATTTTCATATAAAACTCCAAATTCATCTTTTTTGGGGAATTTTATTTAAAAGTAACCACTTTTTTAAAAGGCAGTCTATGTAACTCTTTTTGTCTTTTATTTCTAGCAGTTCCAACTTGGTTTTCTTTTTTTTTTTTTTTTCCCCACAGTTGAGAATATTTCTTTTCTTTGAGCTTGAGCCTCTGAAATTACAGTGATTGGACTCTGAGTCTTGCTATTAGTATTTCGTGGTTATAGCTGCAGCTTTTTAAATAGTTAGTCAAAAAAGCTACATTTAATAACAATAAATACAGCAAATGTTATGTTAAGAAAGCTGGAGTAAAGTTTAAGGTTTTTAAATTCCAGAAAAGAACAGGAAGTCAAGTTGAGGAAAAAGCAGGACCGCAGCCTGAATACAAGCTGAGCTGACAGGCGGTCAGAGTGCTGCTCTGAGGCAGAACTTTTCAGAGATGGCGCTTACCACTTCGCCCTTCAGTACAGCGCAGTTTCGTGTAGTCCGAGAAGCCATCGTTGATGAGGAATGCACAGTACAAGGAAGCACGGGAGAAAGAAGGGGAGAGGGAGAAGTACAGAAATCAGTTCAAGCAGGAAATGAAAACTCTGACAGGCTTAAAATTCCGCAAAGTGTGCACAATTACGTGGTCAGGTAACATCAGAGGGATTAAAAGAGAAGGCTGAGGAGCAGTCACCCCAGGTACCAAAAAGCAGAAGCTAGGCAACCAGTGAGTTTAAGAAGGTGATTTTTAAAAACTTACTCTAAAAGCCAGTATTGTAAATGCCGGACCAGAATAAATAAAGGTTAATGCCAAGAAAGAGATAAAAAACCTTTTCTTTTGTATTTTTTTAAAAACATCAGTTTCCTTAGAAGGAAGTTTCACTAAATAAAAACTATACTTTGTTCTGCATTATTTTGTAAGGCTGACTGTACACCAAGTGTATGGCTGGAACAACAGAACATAAAGTTTCACCCACTTGAGACTTTATGCAGGGAAAGCAGATGACACCAATGTAAGAGGACAAATATGTCTGGGGTTTAGGTCATTCCTTATAATTCCTCAAATCTGTGAGGGGCCCTCGCAGAAGAGACTGCAGGCCTCTCAACCACATATTTTTAATAGAAAGATCGCATTCAAGTCTGAAATAAGTAAAACTGATTTTGTACAATCCTTACAGCAGGCTTGAGGGGTCTGAAAACTTCTTTTTTATCTTCAGGTTTTTTCACTGCATTTTCCAGACGCTGAGATGGAGAGCCTTCAGACTTGGATGACGCTATTGGGTTTAAAATGGACAAGATGGATGGACACATATCAACATACGGATGTGTATTACGAAGCTGCCCTGCCCACCTCGCCCATTCCTGTCTGCCCATTCATGGCAGGCTCTCCACATGCAGGTATGAACTACAGAGCAGAGAGAGCCCAAGGAGGGCTCCAGCAGCCTTCCTAACTCTTTTACTTAAACCCTCCATCATCACACTCACTTTGACACGTGTTCACAATGTATACCTTGTCACAGTATGTCAGTAATACAATAAAGGGAATATTCACTAATCTATTACGAGTACATTAAAATAACCAATACTGATGACAGTATAGGCTCTGCAGCCCAGACCGTAAGAAATGGGTTCAAATCCTAGCTCACATATTAGCCCATTACCTTGGAAAAGTTAGTTAATCCCACTAAATTGTAAAGCACTCACAGTGCTAGGTATATATAAAGCTCTCAAAATTTAGCTCCCTTATGATTAAAATCAGGATGACTATTATTGTCACCAGCAACCTACGCTAAAACATTGTTTTGTGATGTGTGGCTACACGCAAACCACAGATTAAGACGAACTTCCAATATATGGATCACAGCCCAAAACATTAGCAGGGAAAAGGCAAAGGAAAGGCAGCCTACATCTCACTCTGAAGCGTTCCCCGGAGCCACTCTGAGACCCAGGGTGAGACCCGGGCTGGGATCCTGAGTTGCTGGACCCTGAGGAGCTGCCACTGCCAGGTCTGGGCACCAGCTTCTCCACTCTCTCCCACAGAAGCCTGGGCTCAATACTGCTGTGAGAAAAGAAGAAGTGAGAACAGCTAATGCATCATCTCTAGAGGCAGTACCATCGTGTGTCCATCCAATGTCTTTAAAATGGAGGGAGGAGAAAAACAGTCTATAAACAGCATTCAACATTAAATTCACCAAAAGATAAAATGACATTATTCATGGATTTTTATCTCATATATTTTTAGTTTGTATGCTAAATGATATCCTACCATTACATCTAAAATCATCAGGTGTGAGATATAATGCTGCTGTTCAGTATAGAAGTAGCACCATTTCTGTCACAGCTACATGTCAGTTCTGAACATTAGGAAAACACTCCATATTTGTATAATCATATGCATAACTATATTCTGTTTCTAGGCTGCTGCTCTTACCTGCCTGTTGCTGTTCTCAAAAACTGACATTTACAAAGAACAGTCCTTTGTATGGGCTGTTGGAAATGGTACAGAAAGCATGGACGGGATGGATTTCCTGCTATGGATGAACCCAAAGCACACATGTGCTAGGTAAGGATTAATGACGCAGACTTGGTCACAGAAGACCACCACAGTCCCCCTGCCACTAGCAGCGCTGAGGATTCTGTGCAGCTTTTGGGCCATCATCCATCTGACACTTCAAGTCAGACCAAGGTTCCATGCGCAGAAGGCTAACTTTAGAGGTTCAGTGATGATCAAGATATAAAACTTTCAACATAATCACCTTTTCTTCCCTATGATAGTGCTGGTCAATGAAGCTTTCCGTTATGATGAAAATGTTCTATATTTGAGCTGGATAATATCATAGCCACTAGCTACATGTAGCTATAGAGCTCATGAATATACCCAGTGCACTACAGAATGAAGTTCCCACTGTATTTCATTTTAACTAAATTTAAACTTTAATTTAAATTTAAGGAAACTTCTGTAGCTAATTGTACTGGATAGAGCAGCTCTAGGACCTAAAAAGGATATGATTTGGTTAAGTCACTTGCTTACTACAGACGTCAGTCAACCAGTGACTTCTTCAGTAACCTGTTTGTGATTTCTGTTTTATGCCACAGGCCTTACAACATCCCTTAGATGAAAAGCTCCCTCTGATCACAGTTCTCTTAGAACCTCTCCCCCTTCCTTGGTGCTCCCTCCATTTACTCATACAGAGAAAAGTAGTTTAAATTTCAGTTACTATATTCATGCACATCCGGATTCAAACCCACTTTTTACTACACATCAACTTGATGCCATCCATGCTGATGGATTTTATGGCAGCTTTTCCTTTTATAACTAACAATCTCCTTGGCCCAGAACTTCTGTGTTTAAGAGCATTTTTATGAAACAGACAATGTAAGGCTGTGGTAGACCGCACAGGAAGCCTGTTTTCAGCGCTCACTTGTCTTTTACCTGGTGGAGTTTCTCTGTCCTGCCTGGCTATTCTGCTGCCCACTGCCCTGCAGTGGGGAATCTCGACGGGACAGAACAGGGGAACGAGATGTTGTTCTCACAGGAACCTTTAAGTAGAAAATATAGCAATTAAATTATTGAAAACATGAGAAGGAAAAAAAAATATTTCCCAACCAAAATATATTTTTAAAGCAGTCCTAATATTTAAAAGCAGTCCTTCCTATCACCTCCACTCCCCACCCCCACTCCTTCCCTGGTCCTACACTGATACATACAATCGGAGAGAAAATTTAGTCACAGGCATCCAAGAAGCCAGTACAAACAGCCTTTCTATGCTCCTGTAACATTTAAATGATGTTTGGACTGAAGCTTGGTAGCAGGGACATACAAAGCATTTGCTGAGATAATGTGAGAATCAGGAAATAAGCTCAAAGAAACCAAACAATGGTCTATAAATGGATTGGCAGGAAGCAAAGACTGGCAGGAAGCAAGAAAATATTCAGAGGAAGCAAATTCCAAATGAGGAAAAATAAATTGACATTGGCTCTTTTGTTTAATTTCACCATTATGTAAACACAAAAACAAAACAAAATCCCCTACATTTAAAAAGAAAATAAAATTTTTCTTGTAAGATCTTTTCTAAAAATTTTGACATTAATATTGCGAAACTACATAGCTTCTGCATAAACATACAGAAAAACTGCTAAAATAGATTATGAATTTGTTTAAGAAGCCTATTCTTTGTAGACTTACTCTTACATCATTTTGCTGCCTTATTTAGGGTTAACAACAGTAAAACGCTAACTGGCCACTGGCTGAATAAAATTGTCTAACTATGGAACTTTATCCTCACCATTAAAAAGTCCCTTTGAAATTTCAATGCCCCTTTAAATTTGGTAAAGTTGCATACCCATAATTAAAATAAATAATCTTAAAAAAAAATAACAAAAAGGAAAAAAGCAGCACACGTCTGTCTTTCTGCTCCTTACCCTTGGAGGCACCTCGTCACTGTCTGATCTAGACCAAGCCTTTTGGGTAGGGTCAGGCGTCTCTGACTTAGAGTCAGAGCTCTGACTGAGCACCTCACTGCGGGAAGGTGGACATGGGTCCTGAGAACGAAGATGGTGGTGTGCAAATTTGGGAGGAGAAGGGTCACTGAAGGAATGGGATCGCGAGACAGGGGAAACATTGTTCTTGAGAGATGCCAGGTGGGACCACTGTACCTTACGAGAAAACAAAACACAAAACATTCAATGCGTTCTGCATAAAACTGGCTTTTCTGGTCAATACCAAATCCAAAGCAGGAACTGGCAGAGGCAGAATACACACCGGGGTGGTACGGTGTTGGGTCAGCCACGCAGTGAAACAGTTACACCTCAAAGTGAACAAGTGGTCTAGGAACACAGTATGTAGAAAAGAACACATGTACATTTACAAGGAAAACTCTTTGTCATATCCAGACAAACATTACAGATAGCAGTTAATGTGAAGACTTTTTTTTTTTTTTTTTTTACAAAGAGGCTTTCAGAGCCCAAAGCAGGTACGATGTGTTGCATGCACATCCATGTCAAAGCAGAGACTGAAAAGGCAGAGACAGGCAGAAAAATCGTAAGATAAAGGGCACTGCCAAATGTGCAAACCTACCTAGCCATCCTCACATTACCTGCAGTGTCAGATTTAACACCAGACTGAGTAACAAAATGGCACGTTCAATGAGCAAAGACAAACCCCTCATGTTTTGGCAGACTGTATCTCAACAACAGCTAAGTTTTCAACTATACCAACAATTTTTCTTATTTTTCCCAAGTCTACAAACACCCATAACCTAGGTATCTCCATATACTTTCATATTAGTGATGAAAATAAAGAATTGTGATTTCTTTAAAAACATTCAGTACCATGGATTCCCTGAATTGACTATTGTTGGAGTATTCCTTCCACTTGGGAAATTACAAAAATATGACAATTACTTGTCAACTGAGTTTATCTGGTTGCTTCTAAATTGGGAAAATGATCTCTGAAAAAATCCATAAAATATTTTCATTAAATTATGTTTTACTGTTCCAAAATAACTGTTCAATATGGCAATTGAAAAAATGATGGCTACATATCCATTACATCAATGTACCTGACAAAAACTGAAAATACTAAATCAATTTGTTCAACCCTTCCGAATACAAGATGTGAAATTAGTTCTGGTGTATGATTTCTACAATATACAGGTGAGAGATTTGTATAATAGCAGATATTGGTATAATCCCAGACTTCTAAAATGTTTAAGATTTTCAGAGGTAAAGCATGTACTTCAAAGTATTACCTGAAATTATAATCAAAAATGAGCTTTAAAATAGAGTCCTACATGAGAAAAGTTTCCCCCAAAGAATGAACAGGAGAAGGAAATGGGAGACTCTTTCTAGGTACTGCACAAAATTCATAACAAATGCAAAAATTCGTATAGATAATTCAGAAACTCCTATTTTCTAAACTATTAGTGGCCAAATAAAGATTCTCCACTTACGGCAACTTTAATTTGCAGTGTGAAAACTTTTATCCTCTGATCTTCAAGCAGTGTAAAGTTGTTAAAGAACACGAGTCCTCAGACCTATTCTAGTAGTCTCTCTTCTCTTCCCTTTTTAATTGTGTCCATTTACCCTCTCCTGCTTTCCTCTTTCCTTTCTATCCCCTCCTCTCTGGAGCTGCCCATCTGTTAGCTCTCCTGGGACTCAAGAAACTGCTGGTCCCATGGAAATCCTCAGCCTCACATACCCCTGGCCTCAGTCCTAGCTATTCTTTCTTAAGATGGAGTCTCACTCTGTCACCCAGGCTGGCATGCAGTGGCGCTATCTCAGCTCAATGCAAGCTGCAACCTCCACCTTCTGGGTTCAAGCTATTCTCCTGCCTCAGCCTCCTGAGTAGCTGGGATTACAGGTGCCCGCCACCTCGCCCGGCTGATTTTTGTATTTTTAGTAGAGACAGGGTTTCGCCATGTTGGCCAAGCTGGTCTCAAACTCCTGACCTCAGGTGATCCACCCGCGTTGGCCTCCCAAAGTGCTGGGATTTCAGGTGTGTGCCACTGTGCCCGGCTTTTTTTTTTAAACTCCTCCATCCTGCAGATCCCACAGTTTCCTGCCACAAGAACATAAACTTGTCTCCCAGACATGCAAACACCGGTGAAAAATAAACTCAAGCATAAGAACTTGTTCCTAACATTATGGATTACAGAGTGGCAAGTGGGAAAATGTCTAAAAGTCAGTAATTTTCAGCAAGAGAGTAGAAATCGGCATTTTAAGGATCTCTAAGATCCTTAGCCGTAATCTTCATTGCCTGCTCTCCTCTATGGACAGCACTGTGGGTTCTGCTCCAGCCACACAGCATCAGCCCAACAGTTCCCCTCACCTAGCCAAGGCTAGAATGCTGCAGCAGACCCAAGGAGAGGTCACAGCCTTTTCCCTGGCCTACATCAGAGAAATTCACACCTAATCTGCTAGATCTAAACTTTTTTGGATCTTGAACCTTGTGAGAATCTGATAAAAGGTCATCCCCCCCCCCCCCACAAAAAATACACATTTAAACAAATAAAGACATTTTGCATGGAATTTCAGGGGCATCATCTAAGGCCCATTCATAGGACTGGCCAAGAGCCAGGGATCACGTGGTAGAGCACTTACTTTTAAAATACTTCAGAGAAAATTTCTGGCTCTCCCTCTATGTATTTATAATCCCAGTTCTCTAAAAACTAAACTAAAAGATCTTTGTATTAGAAAAAGGAGGCACTTAACAGCTGAGTTAGGGCAGGCAAAAAGTTAGAAGAAATCACTCACTCTAGATACTCTTAATGAGTACACAAAAATCTCAAAAAAAAGAAAAAGGAAAAAAATATTTCCCTATCAACTGAGTGTATGCCTTCTTTTAGTCTAAAGTCACTCCTGCTCATCTCTCTTCTTTTTCAATGTGGTGACAAACTAAACTGTGATATTACAGTAGGCCTGTGGCTCAGCGAGCCGTTGCGTGAGTCTCCTCAACCACAGCAAACTGGCTGTTGCTACCTGTGGCTCCGCTGGTCTCTGCAGGGCGGGATGCACAGACTCGGAGTTGCCATTGGAAAAAGACTCTGATCGGGAAGGCACTGGTGGCTCCAATACTCTGCCTGTCTGCTTAGACTGGGCTTCAGGGGAGCTGTGGTTAGTTTTCCTAAATCTATCTTCCACCTGCATCAGAGAATTAGAAGACATAACTCAGTGTTAGTAGGGGAAAAGCAGAAATATCAAAGAAAGTCTAAAAGTGGAAGAAATCTAAAGATAAGTGTTCTGTTTTCTTCTGCCACAAGAAAAGAGAGGGGCAGCTGGAAAACAGAAGGTAGATAAAGTAGTGCTAGGATTAGATTCAGGGAAAAGAAAATATTTGTGAAGATAAAAATTAGCAAGGCAGTCTCTAAGCTCTCCTCCTTGCTCAGAATTCTAAGACTGTATATGATGATAAAGTAGAAAAATGTAATCTGTCACAAGCAACTAAACCAACAGACTAAAAAAAACTATCATCAGAAATCCAGAATGCATTTCACTCCATCAAAAATAAAAGCACTCCAGAACAAACAGAACACTTGTTTCTAGAATCTACTGCCTGTGAGGGCAGACACAATAGAAGGCTGCCGCCACCTGTGGGCCAGGATTCAATACCTCTGGAGGCACACCTGTCGTCCACCTTGCACCTCCAAGCAGTCCCTACTCTGAGGCTCTGGCTAGCCCTAACACACCAATCTAGCAGTGCATCTTGACATCTGCGAAGTCAGAAAGTGAAGCCACGGGCACTCTTTAGCTTTATACTAGCTTGGGAGAATAGTTCATCAGACCACTCTTTCATCCACATTTTTAAGAAGGACTGTGTCATGTAATCTTCTTTTTGTTTAGTTCAGTTTCAAGTTCTTCTGGGATATGTTAACTGAGGCACTCTGGTCCTTTATGGAAAAAGCACTGCCTGGATCTGAAACCTTGGGCAAGGCCCTCCACTCCTCTGAAACTCAATTTCCTAGTTAGAAAACGAAGAAACTAGATAATTAGCTAACCTCTATGGCCCGTTCTAGAATTCATATGACACAGTTCTGAAGAGTCATTGTACTGCTTTCCAGAGCAATGTCTAAGTGACAAAGGAAAGAGGATACCTCTCGCGCTCGGTCGGCAGGCTCGTAGTGGACTTTGGGCTCGGGAGCATGGAAGCTTGGCTTGCTCCTTTCCTGCTGCGGTGGTGGCGGCTGCTGCGAGTGCTGCGGGTGCGGCCTCCTATGGTCATGCTGTAGAGACAGGAGATATGCTTGTTCTTGTTGCAACTGCCTCTGGAGCCTCTCTGCCTGCCGGTGCTCCTCCATCTCCCGCCATCGGCACTCCTTGGAGAGGGAGAGGATAACACTAAATCTATGGGACACTGGAGAGCTCGCCTCTTCTCTGGATTTGTTTGGCTTTTTAAAAAAGTGACCATACATTTTCCCTCAGTGTTTTATAAGAAAGCAAAATAGCTGGGATTTTAAATAGCACATTACCTGTGGAAAAATCTCACCGCTGTTGCTAACCATAATTATCACTGGACAGAGTAAGAGATAATTCAATTAAATGTGAGTATTAGTGGTATAGATACTAGGTAAAAATTCTGTGGCATGTACTTTCAACCTACTGCCCTCAGCATTCTAGTGTGTTCACTGAGTGCCAAATTCTGTTTAAAACCTTGTTGATCTACCAAACAAGAACAATTAACTTATTAAAGAGAAATAAATAAAGACCACGTTGCAATGTGCTACCAATAGGATCATAAAATGGGCATCTCTATTTCAGCCTGGCTGCCCACAGCAAAACCAAAATGGTCTGGTGACCACCACAGCTTGCTCGACTTGGGGGAAGGATGATGGAGCCCTGATGCTACAGAATGAAACAGAGGCGGGGCTTTACCAGTAACATGGCCTGCTCCTGGAGCAGCTGCTGCTGAAGGACTTCCAAGTGCCGCTGCTCCTCTTCTAGCTGTCGCCTGATATACTCCTGTCACACAGAAATCACCCAACAATCAATTTATCCCAAAGAAAAGCATCAGAACCACCTGAATGGAGCACCAAGAACTATTTGCTCCAATCATCTTTAGTGACAATTCACTTACTGGTAAATACCTAAAGAAAATCTATTGCTAAAGATTTCTCCAAGAACTTCAAATTGGCCAGTAAGACCTAAGGAGCCTAACAAATGATGATATGTATTCCCATGATATACATGAAGGGATCTAAAAGTATTTCTGTTAGAACACAGCTGTTGCATACAAATGCAGAATTTTAAAAGAGTATGCCATTCCTCTTAAGGTTGGTAAACCCCAGAGAAATCAAGAGTTTAATTTAAAAGGATCAGAGGGTTCTGATTAGTAAACATCTGCTTATTAGTCATTATTTATAACAAGCACAGATCACCAATTTTTGAAACCTAAAACCAAAACCTGCTTAATATTAAAATACAACAAACATGATTCATGCTTTCACTGACAATTCCAAAGCCACCTGGAATGACTATATTCCAGACTTGGGCAACTCTCCTCAAACGGACAGACCGAGGCTCCATGATGACCTTGTGTGTGTGTGACAGAGACAGAGACAGACAAGGACAAGGGGAGAGAAAGAGAAGAGGAGGTGCAGATGGGGTGGTTTTTCTTTTCAATAAGAAGAGAATGATTAGTCTTCATAACAACGAACACAGGTAAACACATCCCAAATATGTTACGGAGAGGGGTAAAACCCTACTTCGAAGCTGCATGCACATTATAAAGGACAGGGATACCAGGAGGCCTCAGTCCCTGTTCCATTGAGAACTGGCTCTATGATCTCTAGCACGCTCTAAAGCTCCCCTTTTCTCAGTCTCCTCATTTGAGAAATGAGCATCCAAAATCTTCTCTCCCAACCCTCAGGAATTTTTTTAAGGTTCAGAAATGAGATCGATATGAAATAACCTTGAAAAACATAACACATTTTACAAGCAAAAGAGGCTTCCTTTTTTTCTAGAAGAGGAATAGACTAAGAAGGACTCTGAGGAGATATTTTATCCTGAAATTCAGATTCCCTTTTCAGAGTGTCCACTCCTGACCGTCCCGTGTCATGGTGCACACCTTGAAACAAAAATAGCCATCAATACAGGCTGAACAGAAGTTTTAGTTAACCAATATCTCTGGGAGAATACTGAAATTACAGCATATAAAAATCCTAAGAAATCCTTACTTTACAAAGAAAACTGAGCCAAAAAAGCCAACTGAGGGGGTGTGGGCAGTGGGCGGAGAGGGGGAAGGTGGACTTACTCAGAAGGCCACTGACTAACTTATCTGGTTCTGACCTGGGATCGACATGTCTTGTGTCTACGCCTGACCCTCCATGGTATATGCTACAGCAATACCTCCCCTAGCAAGGCTTGTGTGGCCTTAACCCACCTGTGACTGAGCAAAGGAACCTGACTTCCAACTCATTTTCTTCTTTGAACAAAACAGAATTAAATCGTCACTTGAAAGATCAAGTCAGTACACTCATTTGTTTTCTGCTCTCAAACCACACGGACAACTGGAAAAATCATGTCCTCTCCAAACCACAAAGGTCCTAACACATAGTCAATGAACATACGCAACACAACATACATCTGCACAAACATACACACTTATGCTGAAAGAAATGTGTCCAACAGCACTGTTAACATGGGAATTACTATTTCACAATAGAATGGGGAAAACAGAATAAAACTGATTTTAGAATTTTTTTTTAAAGTGGTGCCAAATACTTGCTATTCACAAAATTTAATGACTGCCACTAGAGCATTAAAGATGAACTGCTGCCATCACACCCTCCTCTCACAATCGAACTGTAATCATTATTTCTAGGTGATTTAATTCTTAAAAGCTTGAGTGTTTTCCTCTTTGCAGCCCCCAGGTATAAACAAAAGTGGAGTGTTAAAGCACATGCACAACACAGTTAAATGGTTGACGATGTCAATTAGGTAACACAAAAAGCGTCACTGAAATTCCTGGGAAAACACTGAGGAGCACGCAGACCCAAGGCTCAGAAAGCCCAAGACACATGCTTAGCATAAAGGACGGCAGCTGAACAGTCACATTTGAAAGTCAACACCATGGTTTATAAGTTTAAAATACAGATACCAAATGTTATTTAAATTGGTCCTCATGTATCATATTTTCTTTATTCCAAGCTCATAGCAAAGAGATCAATTCAAAGACAAGAAAGGCAAAGAGGCTAAGGGCAATTTTTGTTTGCACAGGCGGTTCAGGAAACAAACAAACAAAAATTCTAAATAAAATCATACCTGGCATTAATAAAATGCTGCAAATATTATTAAAACCTGATCTTTTTTGGTTGAACTCATCAATGTTAGTTTTTTTAATGCACCGTGTATATACGGAATGACATGCTGATATATATTACAATATTCACTTAGCCACTGGATATTCAAATATTTCTCATAAGAAATTTCTTACTGTTGGTTTTTAATTTCTTTTTTTTTAAAAAAGTTAATTATCACTCATCTATTTGGGGTCCACAGCATTTAAGCCAAGTCTGAGAAGATACATGCAGACATCTTTCAGATATTATACTATTTAGAGACCACTTAATTGGTTTCAAAAGGTTTCTAAAGTATGATGATTTATAAACCCTTTTTAAGATAACAGCCCCAATTTATTGGTGTCATTCTGATTGTGTTTCACCACGTTCATACATCTGAAGTTCTAAGTATATGTGTATGTGTGTACATGTGTGTATGCATCACATGTGTACTTTCTAAAAATCCCCCACCTCTGCAAAGTAATAAACTTCGCAAACGTAAGCCTGGTACGTTCTCTGTGAACTAACCTGTTCTCTTTCAACTCTCCTCTTTTCTTCTTCTGCCCGTCTCCTCTCCTCTTCTTCTTTGCGCCTTCTCTCCAACTCCTCCAGACGCCTCTTTTCTTCTTGTTCTCTCCTTCGCTGTTCACGTTCCTGCTGCCTTCTAGCTTCACGCTCTCTCCTTTGTTGCTATGTAAGTAAAAACGTATAATTACCAGGGATCTTCCCGCCATCTTTCTCATGATGTTATAGTGCGCTGATCAGTCAGTCACAGGTGCACACTAATGAGGTGAGGTTCACGGGCCTCATAGCTACCGGCCAATTATTTCCATACTGCCCTTGAACCCGTAAGTAAGGGCTTCCTCATGAATTTTGATCAAAAGTATTGTGATTCTGTGAATCCTTACAGGGTTTTGTTTCATTTTGATAACAATTATTCCCCACTGCTCACTGCACCACAGCAATTAGGGGACAGAAAATTCTTTATTCTTGGATATCATTAACAGGGTTATGCAGGACCCTTAAGTAAGAAGAAAAACACATTGAGAGAAAGAAATAAAGGGAAATAGAAATCCAGCAAAGAAAGAAAGACAAATAATTTAAAAAAGGAAAAAAAGAAACACACATCAGGAAAAGAGGAACTGACATCACACATCAGGAAAAGAGGAACTGACATCACACATCAGGAAAAGAGGAACTGAAAAGAATAACCATGACCATTATCATTAATACAAATATTTCAGAAACTGCCACTGAGCAAATGCTTATGACTATGTGCCTGGCACTATGCTAAGTATTTGATATTTCTATTCCATTTATTTTACCCAATATAAGTCTCCTAACAACCCAAGGAAGTCATTATTTCATCCCTGCTTTACAGATGTGAAAACAGCTTCAGAAAAGGTAAATGACTTGCCCAAAGTCACACAGCCAGCAAGCCCCCAGCTGGAAGAGCTGCTCTGCCTCTACAGCTCATACATACTCTTAACCACACTCTACCCTGCAGCCCATCAACAGGTGTAAAAGATGCTACTGAATTACCAGACTCACTCGGCCTTTCTAAACCCAGACTGTTCTATGTAACCCTACAGTACAGAGCAAGATGACACGCCAGGCACTTGATGACAACTCACTCTTATAGCCCAAGGCTGTCTGCCAATAAAGCACAAGCTAGACTCTGGACTCTCTGGGTAATAAAAATGTTCTGTCTCTGCACTGCTCCATAGTCACTAGTCACATGTTGCTAATGAGCACCTGAAATACAGCTAGTATGAATGAAAAACTGAGTTTTTAATTTTGTCGCACTGAATTTAAATTTAAATGGCCAAACGTGGCTAGTGGCTACTGGATAGCAACAGCTCTAGAGGACACACAGCCATCAAATTTCCCAGACACAGCCAATAATGTTAACACAAACTTTATTTGTGACACTAAAATTAACCATTAAACAAGAAAGCTTAGGGTAAAGCTATCAGGGATATTAGACATATTGATAATGGATATACAAAGTACACATTTATTATAGTTTAAGTATTCCTTCTGGGTCTTCTCCCCACTCTCAACTAGTATTTAATCTGAAAGCCGACACTTAAAAATGATGCCCTGGGAAATGTAAAGTAGTATCTTTCATCTGGAATAACTAGACAGCAACGATGATTTGGGTACTCCCGTCTCTCTCACTTGACTACTATACTCCCATTATTCTCAACGATGTTCTGAGTCTGCTTCTGGTCCCGCCTCTCTTATTACATAGGTTTTTCAATGGGAGAATCTTCTTTTCCCCCATTCTCTGCTCTTCGAATTCAATACACAAAACTCATCAGCCTCCCATGGGTGGAGATGGGGTCATAAAATGAATGGTGCTCCTGCTCTAGTGTCTAAAACCTACAACTTTAATGGCTATGCCATCTTTATTTATCAAGGTGTTATTACTTATCTCACTTTTCATTTGTTCCACTGGATTTCTATGGACCTATCACAAATAATCTATAAAGTCTCTTGCACTACCACAACACTCAACACGGTTAAAGAAATCAGGTATTCTTTCTTTATTCTTGGACACTGACTGCTTTCCAGTCATCCTATATTTCTGTCCACAAACTTCCTGGGAATCCTTGTCATCTTCTTTCTTACTTTGCTGGAACACATCCTCCAGCAGCTTCTTGAGGAAAAGAGAAGAAAAGGTAAAACAAAACAAAGCAAAACAAAACAAAACAAAACAACCTCTGGGAACTTTGCAAAGTTGTTATTTCCCCTAACACGTTACACACAATTTCGGCTGAAGAAAATTAACATTCCCTCCGAGTTTCGAAGGCATTGCTATGCCATCTTCTAGTTTCTGATGTTGCTCCTCGAGATTCTGAGACCGTTCAGATTCTTGATACTTAGTACAGGACCCATTCCACACTCCTCTACCTGCTCCCAACTTCAGCTTCTAGGATCCTCTTTTCATCCTCAATATTCTAAAGATGATGATGTATGTATATATGTATGTGCACATACACTATAATGTATGTGTACATACAGAATAATGTATGTGCCTTTGTGTGAACCTTTTTCATTCATGTGCTGGGTATTCAGCGAGGCTTTCAATCCAGAAACTCGTATTTCTTAGTCTGGAAATTTTGCTTAAATTATTCCTGTATGTTCTTTCTATAGTATTCAATTCCTAGAACATCTATTAAATAGAAGTTGGACATCCTGGATTGATTCTGTAAGTTTGGACATCCTGGACATCCTGGATTGATTCTGCAAGTTTTCCTTTTGTCCTATTATCCACCAGCTTGTCTTTTCTCCCCCACTTTCTGGGAGTGTTAATTTAAATTAAAAAAACTCAAGAATTCCTTCTTAATTTCTGAGTATTCTTTTTCCATAAATACAGTATCTTCTCTTTCCAAGGATAAGGTCTTGTGTCTGTTCATGTGTATATGTATATACGTATGAGATGCTTTGCTCTGTTCCCTGTCTCTATATCCTTTGAGTTCTTTTTCCTATTTGTTTCAAAATCTTTCATGTTAGAGATTTTCCCCAGTGTCTGGTAATCTTGGCTGTCCATTTACATTTAAGGTCCTAAAAAGCAAACTATAAGGACAGTATAGACAAAGAGCACCTGGCAACTACTTAGCAACAGAGTAAGGTGATTATGATTCACCCTGATCACTTCACTGGGGCCTTACTTCCTTTGGGCTGGTCAGTTATCTCCAGAGAGAAATCGTCACAATATTCTGGGAATCCTTCTAATATCCTACGGCATTGAGAAAGGGTGTATGAAAAAGAGAGAGCATTTGTAGTAAGTGCGTCTTCCAGCATTTTGGGAGCTGAGTGAAGTGAGCACGCTTGCAGTCACACTGATTAGTATTTACATTTTCACTTAATGCCCTTGTTTTAGTTCATCTTTCGCCACATACTCAGTGTTTTCCATGGTCCCAATCTTTGTTGTTCACTTTTCCCAGGTAGCATGTATCTGCTCCTGCTGGGGGCAGGGGATGCTCAGTAGATGAGCTGCACAGGACAGGGTAGTCTAACTGTGCATGTTCGTATGTGTGCAAACTCACTCTGTATATATGTACATATAATGTCAACATAATTACATTTTATTCAATTAATAAAAATGTATAAATTTAATTCAAAATATACTATCAAAGAAAAAATTGCAAGCAAACAACATCTTACAAACAGGATATGCTATATAAAAAGTTAAACTGTCAACTGAAACCTTCTGAGAGGCTTTTTAATTTTTAATTTCAGGCAATACTGCCATACCTTTGGTTACTAGATCAACATAAAAGAGACTCCAAATGTCTTGAAAGCAGGAACCATGTCTTATCTCTTTTTTTTCCCCTGTAGTAAATATCACACATTACCTTCAGAAGAGAAATTCAATACTTTTTTTATTTGAATCTAACCTTTATACCTAGCATATGACATCCAAAACAGAAACTGCTCTGAATTTACCCAACACTTAGCATTTAGAGTGATGACAGACTCACGAATCCATTCAGGTCTCTAGGTCCTATGAAATCCAATCAAATCCTAAGGCAATCTTCTTAAGATCACCAAGTAAGAGCACAAAGTCTTGAGCTTTAATTATTACACTGGGTAGAGCCTCATACTTTAAAAAAAACAAAACAACAACAACAAAAAAAACCACACCTCCTTTATGCCTCAAGATATCGTAAAAGGTCCTCTAAAGTACTCACTCTAAGGTGCCTCTGGTACTCAAATGAGAGATCTCAAGCCCAAGGGTTCATTTTCACATAGGCTTAAATTTGAATGAGCCCTTCCTTTGCAGAGACACAAAGACTACAAACAACGAATCCATCTCTTTGAGAAATACTTATTAAGCACCGCAGATATACAAAGATGAATTAGAAACTGCTTCTTTCCTCCAAATCTTGCAGGTCAGGTAAGTCATGTATCTTTAAAAAAAAAAAAAAAAAAAAAAAACCCAGAAGACAGTGTGGAAAGTGATAAATCTGCCAACACTATCCCACTAAGCAAGTCCTGGTTAGTGGGACCAAATAGTTAAGAACAATAGCTAAGGCAAAAAAAAAAAAAAAAGTACAGTTACTGACTTCTCTTCTACCTTATATTCTAATAGTTGAAGTGGTAAACTAGATTGAGAGCAAGAATTTCAACTACCAACCATAAAAACCACTACATTCAGAATAGGCCCTCAATTTGGCGGTAATTGGGGGCACTAAGAGGAATCATTAAAAAATAAGAAAGCCCTTAATATCTTAATAGGTAATGTGAAAAGCTGGCCTCTTGCATTAGAACTTCAAAAGAAAATATCAAAAACTGAAACATACACACCATCAACAAAATAACATCGGTCTGTACTGTTAACCTTATGCCTATGACTGCAAATAAGAAAGCCCAGGGAATTTTAATGAACATGCTTCTTCAGGCTTACCCAACTAAGAATGATAAACATGATATAATCTTTTGAAGCTTTTACAAACTGATGTAATTTATTTTCTTAAACTATCTTTTCTTTAAAAACAAAATAGAAACAGATAGAAAAACTGTGTGATGCCCTAACGTGATCACCAAATCTCTCAAACTATACAGATTTTATTACTTAAATTTTCCCAAGCGTGCCTACGTAAATATGTACTTTTCCAACTAAGCTTTAATTATCTAAGTTCCTATTCTAGTTTGGTATTTAAAAGCAAAGCTTTCATCTCACAATTCTAAAAACTCTTCTAAATAAAATTACACTAATAATAGTGAGATCTATTTAAATATACTCCACTGGATTTATTGGCTTCAGTGGAAACTAATATATTTTGATAAACCAGTTAACTCTTTGGACTCTGCTATTTCCAAGAACTTCTGCAGTCATGTTACTACACATATATATCATCAACCCTTGAGTTTTTTTATTTGCAAGTTCTGATGAAGTCACAGTGGAGAACTATTCGTTTCTTCCCCATCTTTAGATAATAAATCGTGTATGAGGAATTAAACTCACTACAAAATTTAACTGCAAATATAACCAAGCACCAGACTGGGATGCCAAGAGAATATTTAAGAACTTATAAGGAGTTCTTAAAAGCCAGCCAGCCACCTTCTGCATACCAATTGAGCTGCTAGCTTGACAGGAAGCAAGGCCTTAGCTGTAGGGGCACTGGCATTACTGTGTATATTAAAGCTGAAACTATTTTTTTAAGAAAGGTAGCATGTGCTAACATGTACTACTGATGTTAGATACTAATGGCCTGCAAAACAAAGAACTTTTCTGTAGGAAAGGAGGAGTGAGAAAATGATTCCTATTTCTTTCAAATACATGGCAACTGCTGCAAAGTGCCTCAGAGTAAAGGAGTTCACTGACTTCCTTCTAAATTTCAAAACCAAGAAACACACAATGCATGCATGGCACAGTTTGCTAATTTTTTAACTAAGAAACTTTTATGTTTTCCTAGTGTTACAATTTAATATCAGTACTAATCAAATTTCACACAGTTTTTTTTCTCTTGCTTCCCTTTGTTTTTAATGTCTTCTACTTCCACCACCCCTCTAAAATTTAACTTTGAGATTTGGAGAAATCACTTTGGGATTTTGTAGGAATGACAGAAATGTTACTGTGTGTCCTCTTGGTGGAAGAAAGGCCAAAAGAAACTGCTGGTGCTCACACTAACATTTACCCTCAGCTGAGGAAGCCGATTTTCCAAAATCACAAAGTGACAACTGAGAGTCCGGGGGTAAAGGCTTTGAAAGGAAAGACGTAAGAAATGTTTTCAAATACCAGCTAAAAGACTCTGAGACAGGAAAGACCCGAATATCCTTATCAGTACTGTTCAAGAATAGAAAGAGAATTACAAGTAGCAGGAAACTCATCTGGTTTTCTCCAGGACACCATCTTGTTTAATATTTTTATTTCCTTTTACTCTTTTTAAATTTTTTTATTAAATAGAGATGGGGTCTTGCTATATTCCCAAGCTGATCTCAAACTCCTGGGCTTAAGTGAGCACCCTATCTTGACCTCCCAAAGTGGCTGGGATTACAGGTGTGAGCCATCATGCCCAGACTATTTTTATTAAACTGAGACAAAGGACAAAGAAAACATGCTAACCAAATGTGTGAATGTCACGAGAGTAGAGAGGAACAGATAAAGGATGCCAAATCATGATTCAACAACAACAAAAAAGAGCACAAAACTATTGGTATAAAATGATACCACAATTAAGTAAGCTTCATTTTTTCCTAAAAAGCAAATAAATACTGGATGAAAGAAAAGGTTGGCTTGTGAACAAAATGAAAAAAAAAATTTAGTTAGATCCAAAGTCTTTTACGAGCCAAAGGTGTGATGATGCTCCAAATAGGAAAAGTAGTATTAAAACTTTTTGGTTGGGCGCGGTGGCTCACGCCTGTAATTCCAGCACTTTGGGAGGCTGAGGCGGGTGGACTGCTTGAGCCCGGGAGTTAAGAGACAAGCCTGGCCAACAATGGTGAAACCCCATCTCCACAAAACAAAAAATACAAAAATGAGCCTGGTGTGCTGGTGCATGCCTGTGGTCCCAGCTACTCAAGAGGCAGAGCCAGGAGGATCACCTGAGCCCAGGTGGCAGACGGTGCAGTGAGCTGAGATTGCACCACTGCACTCCAGCCTGGGTGACACAGCAAAACCCTGTCTCCGAAACAAAACAGAACACCTTTTTGAGGGAGGAAGAAAATTATCCTTTTCTGAATCTGGATAACTCACTTACAGTAAACTGACAAAATACGAGTGTACCCATAAGAGAAGGACCCCCGGGAGCACAGCCACACACACGAAGAGCAGCGGGGAGGGGCCGGGAAGAAGTGCTGAGACTCTCGGTACGAACTTGGCTGCATGAGCTCAGCATTCTCCCCTTTTCCTCCTGGAACTATCCAAACCAAACAAGAGAAAACAAAAACCTCATTTTCAGCAAAACTGAGAGACAAACTCCAGAAGAGTTGCAAGGACTTCCAAAGGAGATCCAGTTCACACACGAGATGAGGAGAAAGCAGAGAAGCAAAGGAGGGTGATACTAGCAGCAGCAGTGATCAGAGAGCACCAAGGGAGATAGGAGGTGGGAGTGTATGTAGGTCTTAAAGATGAAGGACCTACGAAGGGCAAAAGCACCATCCCTCACCTGCAAAAAGGGTGCAGAGACAGGAGCGTGTGGATGGCAAGAGAAATCCCCAACCCCAGTGGGCCTGGTTTTGTGGCATCTGCAATGTGTTTGTCCACAGCCTTTACTTTATGGACCATGTTTTGCCAGTCTGCTGACAGATAACAGTTATCTCCTTTCAGTGTTAATATCTTATGAGCGAGGCTGACCATCTTTACCGACTTTGTTCATAAAATAATCTCTGTTCCTCAAACAGTTCTGACTAAATCCTTAATGTCAGTAAAGGGCTACGAACCAATGATGGCTCAAATAGTCAGCCCTCTGTATCCACAGGTTTCACAACCGCATGGATTTGTCCAACCTTAGGTCAAAAAATATTTGAAAAAATTGCATCTGTACAGGCTTTTTTGGTCATTATTCTCTAAATAATACAGTATAATAGGCATTTGCATGGCATTTACATTGTACTTGGTATTAAGTAGTCCAGAGTTGATTTAAAGTACAGTCATGTGTTGCTTAACAACAGAGATATGTTCCTAGAAATGCGTCGTTAGGTGATCTCTTCATTGTATGAACATCATATAGTGTGCACACACAAACCTAGATGGGACAGCCTACTACACACCTAGGCCATATGGTGTGGCCTATTGCTCCTAGGCTACAAACCTGCACAGCCTGGTACTATACTGAATATGCTAAGTAACTGCAATACAATGGTAAGCAGTTGTGTATCTAAACACAAAAAAAGTACAGTAAAAACATGCTATAAAAGATTACAAATGCGATCTCACCATGAATAGAGCTTGAGGGGCTGGAGGTTGCTCTGGGTGAGTGAGTGAGTGAGTGGTGAGTGAATGTGAAGACCTGGGACATTAGTGTACACTACTGTAGCCTTCAGAAACACTGCGCATTCATGCCATACTAAATTTACTTTAAAATGTTTTTCTTCCTTCAATATTAAATTAATCTTAATGTAACTTTTTCTTACTTAAAATTTAAAAGTTAATTTTATTCTTTTATGAGTTTAATACACAAACACTTCAAATAACTGTACAAAATATTTTCTTTCTTTAAATTTTTATCCTATAAACTTTTCCTAATTGAAAAATTTTTTAGCTTTAAAAATGTTTTTGGTAAAAAGTAAGACACAAACATATACATTAGTCTAGGCCTCCACAAGGTCAGGATCCTCAATATCACCATCTTCTCCCTCTACATCTTGTCTCACTGGAGGGTCTTCAAGGGCAAATAACACACATGGAACTGTCAGCTGTCATCTCCTATGATCACAACGCCTTCTTCTGGAATCCTCCTGAAGGACCTAAGGCTGTTTTGCAGTTAACTTGGTTTTTAATGTGTAGAAGGAGTACACTCTAAAATAATGATTAAAAAGTATAATATAGTAAATACATAAACACAGTAACATACACTGTATATAATTGTACGTGCTATACTTTTATACAACCAGCAGTGCAATATGTGAGTTTATACCAGCATCACCACAATCACGAGTAACAGGTTGAGCTACAACCCGTTACACGTTACAAAGGCTATGATGTCACTGGGCAATAGGAATTTTTCAGCTCCATTATAATCTTATGGGACCACCATCATACATGTAGTCAGTTGTTGACCAAAATGTTGTTATGCAACATATGACTATCTATGGAACAGAGTGCACAGGTTATATGGCCACTTTGTATCAGGGGCTTGGGCATCCGCACTTCTGGTATCCATGGGAAGTCCTAGAACCAATCCCCCAAATAAGGGATCACTCTATTCCCAAATTACCTTCCTCGGACCTGGAGTTTAAGTAAAGCTTAATTACCCAGGCTAGTAACAAGCAGCTAGCTGACCAAAAATCCAAACCAGTGGAATGCTACTCATGTGACTTTTCTCATTTCAGCATTTTCTGAATCTTTCCTAATTGAGAAAAGAAGCTCAAAGAGATGACCCTGAGTTGAACTTACACTGAAAATCCATAATGGGCTAATTAAAACACGTCAAGTACAAAATTCTTGTTTTCACGGACACTCACTAGCATCTACGTAGCTTATAAAACAAAATGACTTTAAAACTTCAGCTCTTCCTTGTGAGCCATCGCTCACCTTCACCACCTACCACATGCAGAGGCTGGACAGCCACAGTCTCAAAATTCAAGCATTCTAATATAGTAAGTACAGTCCACATGCAACTTGAACAGACCTCGGAACTCATTCAAGAGTTATTAAAAAGAACATTGAAAAGGTCTTAACAAAAATACTACAAGGAGTTTGCAAATTAGCTACAAAAGCATTATATAAGCAGCGAAGTTGTCCCTACTACCGGGGAACATATGTACTGTTTTCTTCTAAAAGTCCTAGCTGAATATTTGCAGGCTCCTTAGTTCAGCAGGCACTAATTTTTCTAAATGAGTGGCAAATTATAAAGAGTTTTCAGAATCCAGACTACAAAAATACACAAAATGTATGAAAGATTCCATGCCAAAATGTGCTGTTAAATTAGTAGGAGAATATTTAACAGCATGTGTTGCTATTTAATAGACTAAATTCCACTGGATAATATCAATACAGGGCTTTACTGCTGTTGCGCCATTTTTCCGGAGGAAAAAAACAATATCTGTGAATTAAATAAAAACAGAAATGATAATGAATGAGAAATTTGGACCTGTGAGGCATGCAGCAGGAGCCAGTCAAGAAAAGAAAATCAAAAGACTCTTCTGACCCCCAGGTGAAATGGCCATGTTTTGGTCAATGATGAACTGCATATACAATGGTGGTCCCATAAAATTATAATATCATATTTTTACCACACTTTTTCTATGATTACATATACAAATACTTACCATTGTGTTACAACTGCCTACAGTATGAGGCACAGTAACATGCTGTACGGGTTTGTAGCCTAGGAGCAAGAGGCCATACCACATAGCCTAGGTGCGTAGTAGTCTGTACCATCTAGGTCTGGGTAGGTACACTCTATGATGTTCCCACAATGACGGATCACCTAATGATGCCTTTCTCAGAATGTATCCCCGTCATTAAGCGACCCATGACTGTACAGGGAAATAATATATTTCTGTGCATTAAAAACATGAAAGCTGTAAGGTAACCACATTACCAATGCTAGCAATATTAATGAGTTAAACGAGCAGGTGGTGCAAAATGTACTTCTCCACCAGAGGACACTACAACTTCCAGGTTCAAATTGTTTTCTGCATCCCTTAGTGTGCGTGTGTGTGTGTGTGTGTGTGTGTGTGTGTGTGTCTGTGTGTGTGTGTTTGACCAGTAGAAATTTATTTTCTGACAGTTCTGGATGCTGGAACTCTGAAATCAAAGTGTGAGCAAGGCCATGTTCTCTCTGAAGGCTCTAGGGAAGGGTCTTTCTTTGCCTCTTCCTAGTTTCAGTGGTTGCAGGCAATACTTAGCCTTCCTTGACTTGTAGACCATTATTCCCATATTGCCTCCCTTGCCACATGGTACTCTTCCTGTGTTTCTGCCTCTAAGTCCAAATCTTAGCTTTCTTTTAAATTTTGTTTAAGTTCTGGGATACACTGCAGAACGTGGTTTGTTACATAGGTAAACATGTGCCATGGTGGTTTGCTGTACCTGTCAACCCATCACCTAGGTATTAAGCCCTGCATGCATTAGCTATTTGTCCTCATCCGCATCCCCTACTCTTGAGTATACCTAAAGTTAAGGTATTTAGAGAAAAAAATAATTTTTCATGTGAAAAAGTCTGAAGTTTCAGAAAAATATGCACATACAAACTGGGACTCAGAAGCTGAGAGTGGAAAAGCAATCAGGTCAATCCTGAGCAAGTCAACTTAAACCATAATGCAAAGACGTCACAAAACTGGCCTGATGCCATCTTTGGGACACTTGCTCGGCATCTAACACAGTATGTTGATGAGTAACTGTGAGGCAGATCCAAGTTTTCACAAGGAAGGAAAACATTTATTTCTAAGGCCTCAAGGAATGTGAAGGCCTGCCAGTCCAAAGTGTAAGCTTTCTTTCACAAGTTATGTAAACAGCTGTGCCAGGGGATAAGTATTACCCCAGGAAGCTACGGAGGATATTCCTTTGAGTGGCTAACTACCAGTGTAAATGCAGAAAGAGAAAAGACCAACCAACTTGGACATTTTCCTTTTGCTACCTCTTCTAGCCGTCGCCTCTGTTCTTTCTGCTGCTCAATCCGCTTTTGTCTCTCCGCCAGCAGTTGCCTTTTATATTCTTCCTGCTCCCGGAGCTGTTGTTCCTGTAGTAACTGTTGTCTCCGAAGAGCCTCAGAACGTTCCTTGTTCTCCTGCTGCAGTCTCAGGAAATCTCGACGAAGAGTTGACTCACCAGGCACGTTCACAATGGAACTGTTGGAGAAAGTAGGGCTTTCAGGGGTGTGCACAGATCACACTGTCCTCTAAGTGAGAGAGCAGCACCAGCATCCTATTCCATTTCTACATTCATTCTCTGAGTTCCTCTGGCTTGAGGGAGGCAACTAATACATTCACAAAAATGACCATATCTACAATTCAATAGTCCCATATCTTCTTTTATGTATTTAGTAAATATCTTAAAATGCTGTCCTAGATGTTTGCTTGACAAGACATTTCTACTTAGGATTCTCATAACGATTCAAACTCAGTAAAAGGAAAGGTTGAAATCACCTTCTTTGATTTCACTAGTCCTTTAACTACCTTTTTTCTTCCTTCAGTAAACAGAACCATCAGACCACTCTTCAGTGTTTACACCATTCCTTTGTCTTTGGTCAACCACCAAGCCCTGTCATAATTCCCACCCACTTTCTCATTTCCAGGTCAGCAGCTGAGCCCAAGCGGGTCCTATGAATTAGCCACTGCGAAGATCAATTAAACACACCCTTCCTAGCTGACCTCCCCACCAAGTTACTTCTCTGCTGCCATGGCATCCAGAGCAGCACGGCAAACATATCTCCTTAAATTGCCTTTTTCATCATATGGTGCTCCTCCTATTCAAAAACAATTACATTGCTCATGAAATCAGTTCAAATTCCTCTGAAATTCTTAGTCTAAAATGGATTAAAATCTCTCCTACACAAGAAGAAAAAGAGATGATGGAGTAGCTTCAATAAATTCTCTTCTCTCTCTTCCAAGTCCCATTCTCTGGCACATGGCTCCCCACAGGTCTCTCGAGATGTCCTTCCACCCTCCCTTTGTTCACTTCATCAGCCACATCCTGCAGCATGGACAAATGCCAGGCACACCCATCTTACAATCCAAAAATCCTCTATTCTCTGATTCATCAGTTATTATGAGGTTCATGCAACCAATCTGACTCCTTAACCTTCTGCTTTACTGAACCTTGGGGAGCCATAGATAAACTAAAACACAGACCGTAAAATAAATCAGGACACACACAGTCCTGCTGGTCCATGAGTGGGACAATTCTTTGTGTGTAGCCATGTTCTATATACCACAGGAAATGGTGTTCAACGGCACCTTCACCGTCCGTGGCTTCTGGAACAATAAATGCTGGGGCACTCTCCCCTGCCCAGGCCCACACATTTATCAATGACTTGGGGAGAGGACACAATACAACCCTTGGTAAAGAATCACTGGGTAAGAGGATCCAGGGAAGAAAAATGTTTACAGGAATCTGTCAAGAATAGAGAAGAATGGAAGATAGTAAGACACTGTCTAACTGGCACTAGCAAAGAATTTAAGATTTGTTGCAGCACACAGGAGTCTTCTGAAATCCTGGCACAACATAAAACTTCATCCCTTCATACAGCAGGATACTGCACCGTGGCTTCGTGGTTACCTTGGCTCTCCTTCCTGTTCAGGCACTTCCTCCTCTTCTTCCTCACTCCCACTGTACTCATACTCAGTCTCATCTACAAAGAAAAGGACAAGAGCATCATGGCAGAAAATAAACCCATTCCCGGTGAAAACAGCAACTTGTACAGAGGATTCGGGGAGGAGGGACAAGACACCACATTCCCACAGTGACAGCATCTGTTCCCTAGTCAGCCTTACTCCCTACAGAAAACGCGATGCCACAGCATTCGAGCCAATCTTGCATGGGGATGCACTGCCGAGGAGGTGCAGGACCACGAGAGGGGGTCCAGCGCCCCTGACACATGAGAAAAGAACCCAAGGACACTAGCAAATTCACCAAAATCCACTTTGATGGCAAAATTCAAAAAGATATGTGACTGCTGAAACTAAGGCAACCAAGATCATTTATTTGGTGATTTTCTGCAATTACGGATCCACAGAGAGCGCAGCAGAGAGAAAAAAGCCTGTAGGATGGACACAGAGTGAAACATTAACTAGGTACAGGAAAAACAAGCCAAATGTACCCACAAACAAAGCAGGCAAAATCAGGGAAAACTAATTAAACCATATAGCAAAAGAACGAGACTAAAATTTGCTCTACTTAGGCCAGACTTCAAACAAACAGAAGTTTCAACATCAATAACTCACTGTCAGTTCTACAGGTTTCATACAGTTCTCCCAAAAGGCCGTTTTACTGGTCCCTTCACTTAATGTCAATATCCAACTTCCAGTGAGCAGTTTCACTCCAGAAATCAATAAAAAACCCAGACAGGCTGAAGAGATTTAAAAGCAAAGACTAGACACACACACCTCTATTTTTTTCAAAGATATATAAGATGAAAATCAGGCTGGGTGCGGTGGCTCTCACCTGTAATCCCAGCAATTTGTGAGGCCGAGGCGGACAGATCACGAGGTCAGGGGTTCGCGACGAACCTGACCAACATGGTGAAAGCCTGTCTCTACTAAAAATACAAAAATCAACTGGGTGTGGTGGTGCACGCCTGTAATCCCAGCTACTCAGGAGGCTGAGGCAGGAGAATCACTTGAACCCGGGAGGCGGAGGTTGCAGTGAGCCGAGACCACACCACTGTAGTCCAGCCTGGGTGACAGAGCAAGACTCTGGCCCTCCCCCCCAAAAAAAGATGAAAATCAGTTTCCTGGTTTTAAAGTGCCTGAGCAATTAAAATATGGTTCCGTACAAATTTGTCAGTCTGCACATATAACATAAGCTCTTCTGTATGCTAAACCATCAAAGCTATTTAATTTTAATAGACTCTGCTAGCTTCAAAGGGAAATTCCAGCTTAAATAATCTTCAGAATCCTTAAAATAGGTACTCTGCTATGTCTATAATTTTATACTACAAATTACTAATTATTGACAAGAGGCTGATGGTATCTGGAAGGTAAACCCGAAGAGAAGATAAAGAGGTCACTGAGACTTGAAGACTGAAAGGAAGGGAAGGTGTTCTGCTGTTTCCATCTGCAAAATGTGGGTGATGAGGAAAACATGAGACGACACAAGGTATCTGGCAAATGTTCCATGAATGTTAACTATTATTACTAAGTAAAGTTACGGGAAAATGATCCAATATGCAAATAATTTTTTCCTAAACAGTGCTTCCATGTCAATTGAGAGTTAAGGAAAAAAAGTCTTGTTTTCAAGTTTCAGTTAACTGTGTTACACTTGCATAGCTTAATAAACAAAGCCTAATTACTTTTATAACTAAGTATATCAGAAGGAAAAAGGTTATTCTGAACATCAATGATAACTTAACTATGAATACCAGTACAGGCAGAAAGGCCTCCAGACTTTGACCAATTCTTTTACTGCCTTGAACCTGCTCTTCTTAGTTTCTTCTCTGACCTTGAAATTTGAACCAAAAAATAATAGGAGACCAGTTATCCAAGTGTTGTTCTATAATGTTATTATAGGACCCACAAAACATAAAGATCAATCTGAGCCAACAGCCTCAGAGAAGATGGTTTAGTAAAGATGGTGATGATATTTGAACTGCACCTTGCTGGACAGAAGGAAAACGGAGAGCATTCCAGGAAGGTCGGCAAAGTATGTGCAAAGACATAAAACAAAGATACTGGGAACAGAAAAGAACCTTCAGTATTTAGCACAAGAGCATGCTTGTGCTGTGCATGCTGTTTAAAGCAAAGTCGTCTGACTATGCATGTGGCCCATGCTGCCACACCACTTGTAATAGAGTAGAGCAGTAAAAAAACCCCTGAGCAGAGGTTCTTGGGCAGGAGAATTATACAGAAACACACTGATGGAGATGCTCACAGCAGATGCTTACTAAACCCCAGTGAAATATGCCATGAACACATCCATGATGAAGTAAAATGGGCAGCAACAATGACGTCACCCTCGGGAACAAGAAGAGCATCCCATCATCATGCCTATTTATTCGCTGTAAGCTTGGTGACACACCACAAAGCTCCAGCCAACTCCACCTGGAGCCAGGCTGGACCCCAGGCCTAAGCACTGAACTGCAAGCAGAGAGAAACCTTGCAAGCACTGGCCAAGTGAGCACTCTCACAGCTGGGAAGGGAGGGACCTACTCTAGTTGGCAAGAACCTAAACATAAACATTTTAAAGGATGAAAACAAAAACAGGCTTAGTACCTTTCTCGCCTCTCTTCTTCCTGGTACGATCTATATGATCCTTAAGCTGGATTCTAACTTGCCTTTCATTTGGCTGATCCCTTATAAAAGGATGTTTCAAAAGCTGCTCTGTAGAGGGCCGCTGCATGTAATTCTTCACCAGGCACCCTTCTATAAAACTAAAAAATTTCTTCGACCTGTAAGAAGTGAAAAAGATCATCAAATTTCCACCACAAAGAGTAAAGATCCAAAATATCAGTAACTTACAAGCCTCAACATAAAGAAGAGCTTCAGAATTCACTGTGAACATTCTGCAAATGCATAGGAATAATGTATGAAACATAAATAGGAACTCAGGACTGTTGAGGATCAGGAGCCATTAATTTAGCACAGTTTAAGTGGTGCATCCCATCGCTAACAACACAACACAAATAGGGAACTAAGAAGGAAGTCAGATTTAAATGAACTGGGCTTAAATCTAATATTGCACATTAATCACTTAATTACAGGAGTGGCGGGGGGAAGGGGGGAGCGGGAGGTCTTTGACAAAATGAAGGCAGACGGGACAGATGTCCGGTACCTAGAAGACAAGGACAGACAATGAGATAAGAAAAGGAGCAGAGTCCATGACCAAATGCTGGGGCTCTTGAACCTGTTAATTCGACATTGCAACCAGAGTTCCAAACCGGTTGATTTGTCAGTTCCCTCTGTTTAATCTACAAAGGTGGAAATTACAGTTGTTGGAGTTTTTTTTGGAGGAAGAGATGAACCTGTCCTTTTTAGGGGAAGAAATGAATCTGTCACCTACATTTGCCATACTAGCCACTTTTACTTCTGCCTGTTTCTCCATAACCAGCTCATGAGGACCACAGCCCTAGCCTTGGTCAAGACACTCCTACCAATCACCTATCCTATTTTTTGAGACTCATTTCAAGAATCACCACTTCTGGTAAATCTTCCTGGGAACACTCGCCCTATGTGACCCCAAGTTAGGAACCTTTCTTCTGGGGTTATCTGCTTTTAACAGACTGCATGCTTTATGTTTCTGTCCCGCTGAAAGGTTGAAATGGTACAGGTCAAAAACTGGTTCCTACATCTCAACCTGTAGGCAATGCTCAACACTAGGGATGCACACCACAATAGGTATGGAATAAATTTTTGTTGAATGAATGAGGTATTCTTCAGTCTTTAAAAATGTGAGTCAGAAAATTAGTTCACTCTTTCTACTTCACTGCTTTTAAGAATCACTTCTATTGTCTCATATTTCCATTAAAACTTAACTTTTTTTCAATTCAACAAATATTTATGTATCAACTATTTGCATTTGTTTATGTTAGGCTCTATAACACATACACATAAGAAATAAAGTGGAGAAATTAAGATAGATACAACAGCAGGCATATATCAAACTTAGAGAGGAAGAAAAAACCTGTTACAGTGGATTGGACAAGAAGAAAAAGTAGGATACTTGATATTCATAAGGTAGGACAGAGAAGACAACATTCCAGAGTGAAGGAATGATATGAACTAAAGTAGGGAAGTGTTAAAGAATAATGAGTTATTTTCTGAGGCTAGTATGAAAAGTGAAAAAGAATGGAAAAGTAGGTTAGGGTCAGCTCAAAGAAAAGCCCTTAAAGTCATTCAAAGTCGCTGTTACTTTATTCTACGTTTAATGAGGAACATGGAAGATTCTACACAGGATAGTGAACTGCTTTAACACAGAGAATTCTAAGACCCAATGTCCACAAAGATCATTTTGGGGAGTTTATTGAAGATACAAATACCCGAGTCACTCCCCAGACCAAAAACTTTGAGGTTAGAGTCATCAGTTAAAAGATTACAAAAGGATTCCTAACCATTGTGTCCACAGACTAACATCTGGGAATCAATGAACTACAAAATATTTCCTAAAATCAAGAATCAAGTTCTGCTGGCAGAAGGACACTGATCATCTTTTGAAAGCCATTTCTCCAAAAAACAGAATTTACATCGGGTGGACAGTGGACAGCAACCACAAGAAGAAAGACTTTACGTCTGTAATTATCTCATCCTTTTAGAATACTTGGGTAACATGAGAACAGGGATATAAATGGATGAAATGTGTCATCTAATCCAGTTTAAAGAAAGTTTGGTGTAAGAAAAGAACACAGGAAGCATTTATTGCTGCCTACCACTGTATCTTTGTTATCACTGTATGTTGGACACACAGTGGTTAATATAAAACTATAGCTAATGGACAGAATAATCGGAGTGTGAGGTACCCTGAAGACAGTATTAACTTAGCAATCCTTCCAGTACAGACTTCTGTCAACAAAATCTGAGAGAGATAAAGTAAAGGGGAGAATGAGTACTACTTAATCAAAGCATGAACTGGGTAAAGAGTTACTCCAGCTCCATAGCTGATTCCTTGGTGATATCAGCTATACACATTGGGTTTCCCTAGGCATGCCACTGAGGATGTCCAGAGTTATTATGTCTTAATACAGAAGACTGACTGGAGCTAAAATCCTTATAACTCGGTGGCAATAAAAACCATTCTAAACACAGGTAAATGGAATCAGACAGCCACATGGAGCCAAATGTGGTTAAACACTGTATAAAAAATGAGAAAAATCCTGCCAGCAGAAGACAGAGGGGAAAGAATGGTGAAATGCGTTGGGGGCAAGGACAGTGAGATACAGGGAGAAGCATGAAGAAAAGTGGTATGAAGATGGGTGTTGGCGTGCAACAACATAGGGGAAAAGAGGAGTGCAAATCACCAGAAGGTGAGCAAACAAGAAAAAAAGCATAAACAGGAACAGCTAAAAGGCCAAATTCAGAATGGAAGCTTAACTCTGAGATGTTCTGCATATTTCAGAATGAGAGTCAAGAACCTAAGAGGAGGCAGCATCAATTGGAAAACTAGTAAGAACTGTTTCCAAAAAAAAAAAAAAAAAAAAAGTCATATAGCAGGTAGGAATCAGTTGAGTCCAGAAAAACAGAAAGAGGAACAACAAAAAGGAGGGAAGGCCATGCATGAAGAGCCAGAGTACAGACGAGAACAAACAGGAAAGGACCCAGAAAGAAATTCAGGAGGGAAAGAGGGGGCAAATTTCTCAGCAGAACCCAAAACACTGCTCTCTCTCTTCAAGATTTTACAACTAACCCAACAGTATGTTCCCACAATGCTGCAATCCTAACAGCTTCTCTCAGGGAAAGTCCTCCTCCTCTCTCTCTGTGGGTATCAGTATTCTGTCTGACAAATGTATGAGAGTTACAAGGAGAAGGAAAAGTGACAGCCCAAGAAGATGAAACCATTCTGTTAATATGCTATTCTGCAATGAAAGCTGGTATGTCTAACTTCAGTTAAAAAAAAAAAATAATTACAGTAAAAGCCTCTGTTAATTTTAAAATCCTACGACATCTGAGGAACTGCAAGTCAACACAGCTTTTTTTTTTTTTTTTTTTTTTGAGACAGTTTTGCTCTTGTTGCTCAGGCTGGAGTGCAATGGCGTGACCTTGGCTCACCACAACCTCTGCCTCCTGGGTTCAAGCGATTCTCCTGCCTCAGCTTCCTGAGTAGCTGGGATTACAGGCATCGTCACCACGCCCGGCTAATTTTGTATTTTTTTTTTCAGTAGAGACAGGGTTTCTCCATGTTGGTCAGGCTGGTCTCGAACTGCTGACCTCAGGTGATTCGCCCGCCTTGGCCTCCCAAAGTGCTGGGATTATAGGTGTGAGCCACCGGGCCCAGTCACTTTCTTTAATGGAAAGATGTTTAGATGTATATTACACTTAAAAGAATGTCTAAATATTAAAATAGAACATTTGTCTTTAGACATGTTATAGTGTTTCATTTGGTCATCTGTCACCGTTTCGTAATTCAGAGAGAATTTATCAAGAAAAATCTCATTTAAAAAAAAACCAACACACCTTTTAATTGGTGTTTTGGAGAACCAGCTCTTGTGTTCCCCAGAATTAGAAGGGCCAGAATTTTATCTCAAAGCAAAGTATAACTAAAAAGAAACAAAAAAAAAGGAAAAGAACAACAAAAAACCATATATAGCTTACCATTTTTTTGACTTCAGCCGGGGAGGAGGGTTTCTGGGAATGAGAAACAGTGCTCTCATTGGATGCATGTCACAGAGAGCTGAGGAGAGGAGATGGTTGTGTCAGTATGGCACTTATTTTACTCATTCTTGATTTCTAGGGCTCAGTCATAAACAACATGAAATGCTCTGGCCCATCGTCTGACTGATAGGCTTCATACTGAGCAGTCTAGACACCTAGTTATGAACTCCAGGGCATACCTTGAATTTCCCATTTAAAAACAGCACAGTGGGAGGATGAGAGCAACAAGAAGAATATACATTTTCAAACAGACATTGGAAAGTTTTCATAAATCTAAGTCTTATAGGAACTAACATTTAAGTTGTTAAACTATCTGTAAGATTACAATGAAAATGATTGCATTTTCACTGGGGTGTTGTGAAGATTAAGTAAGATATGGCTTGCAAAGGCCTTCACACAATGCCTGGAACAGAATGAGCACAGTTAGGCCCTCCAGAAATGCTGTTTGTTGTTATAGCTAAAAATACTAGAAAGAGCAAAAATTGAGCATGAAATGGATTTAATTCTGTGCAATTACTGTTTTTGTACTATCACTCACCCAATAAAGGTGGGTTAGGCACACACGTAGGCATTACTATGTCACCATAGGCAACGTGCATTTTCATGTGTTTCTTTACCTTCAAAAGGCCCTTACAAGGCATCTGGGCAATGAGGAGGGGCAGACAAGACTATTCCCCTTGTGAACAAAAACCGAGACAAAGGGTGAGGTGGTACTTCCCTGCCTTACTTTCTTAGAGGGAAGCACAGGGGAATGTATGGTGTTTGAGGCAGATCTCTATTTCTACATTGAAAACTAATTTTTAGCTGTCAATAATTACTTTCATTCATTCAACAAATATTTATTCAGCAGCAACTACATGCCATGCCAGACAGTTATACATTCTTTGTGTAGACCTTTTTTAATGGGGACAGCAGGAAATGCATTTTTTTTTCCTTTGTTCTCTGCAGTTCTACCTCATCCGTGATCAAAAATGAATTATATGAAGTTCTCATTAATTTAATCCAATGGAGAAGCAAACACTCACAAAATTTCAGTTAACACGCACAAAAAATTATTCTATTAATAAAGTTTTGCCTCCATTTGTAAAGTCAAAACTTAATACTAAAATTTCATGTGCTAGGACTAGTTTCACTGAATTATTCAATTTAAAATGTAAAGAGAAAACTTACTACTTATTATCTGATCTCAGCACTACTTCAGGTCACACATTTGAGTACAACTTAAATAAAATAAAATGTAGCCTATAGGCCTCCTAGAGATATTTAAAAGGAATAGTAACAGTGGTTGCGAAGAATTCCTTTTATATCTAAAACTTGAGTATATTGATGATGCCTTCATCTAAACAGTCTACCAGAAATGCCTTTATCCATGGAGCTGAGCTGTTCTTTTTGAAGTCTTGGGAGAGTTTTAAGTTACACATTAACAAGTGAGCTAAAAAGAAAAGAAAGTTACTTACGAGGAGCACCTTCTGCCATCTCGATGGCTGTAATGCCACAAGACCAAAGATCACTCTGCAAAAATAAAACAGGATATTATGGATACTGGAGTAGCTACAAAGCCACTAACTTATATGTCTGGCTATTCACACAACTTTGCTATATAAACCAAAATGAAGTTTGCCAGAAAATTAGAAGTACAAACACATTTGTAGAACTTATGGAAGGAGGGAAGGAGTGAGGGAGGGAGGGAGGGAGGGAGGAAGGGAGGGAGGGAGGGAGGGAGGGAGGGAGGGAGGAAAAAATTGATTTAATTAAAACCACTCACATCTATGAATGAACTAGAGCTGGTCCACTTAAAAACCTCTCTCTAACTCTTCAGTGAATGGTCTACTGTTCAATATGTTTCTTCATTTCTTCATAAGCATTCAGTACTTCAGACTTCTGGCCCAGATTGATGTGTATTGTTGGTAACTCAAACTTAATTAATTAAGATTTTAAAGTTTAAAGGCCAGAAACCATTTTTTACAAAGTGCTCACCACTGAATTCATAAAACCTAATGGGGCTCACTAATTCAAATCACGCCACTAAGCATCCCCACCCTACTTGCAAACCAAACAAGTCAGCTGGTTTTCTGTACATGGAATCTTTTTTTTTTTCTGATTCCCCTGAAATACTAAATTTAAAATTTGAATTAAACTTCACTTTCTACTCAAATGTAAGTTCCATGAAGGCAGGCATTTTTGCCAGTTTTATTTACTTTTGTAATGGAGGGTACTCACTAAACACTGTTTGATGTACTAAAGCCTTTTCAGGGAGGAAGACCTTCAGTGAGGAAAATTGCAGGTGCAAATATCTCAGACAATATTTCTTAAAATCCAAAAAAAGAATTTTTGAAAACTAGATAAGGATAGTTATTATCATTATTATATATTTGTTTATATGCTATCCTAACCAAGGAATTAAACTTGCTCAGTTTAAAGGTTTTCTAAATAATCTATACTTATATTACAAAGTTCAGACACATATATCTGAATACAACAAAAAGGAGAGACCTATCATTCCTCCCTTATTTTCATTAAGCTTTCTATACTATCACAGTACACAAAGGGGCTCATTACCCTAATCCAGTGGCCACTCCTGGCAACATGAGCGGGGGATGAACAGTTCTGCATGTCCCCTGCTGTGAGGCAAATTGAAGCACCTCCACCTCCCCAGTGGTGATTTTGCTAAGAAAGTTTTCCTTGATACAAATTAAGCCTTTCTAGTTTACAGGAAACAAACTAAATGACATAAAGAAGTAATGAGACAAATCTCAAGGGTAGAACATGAGACAATAGGCCCACGCTCTTCAGAAAGTCAGGTTTATGGCAAAACAAAAACAAAAACAAAAAAACCAGGTGGGGGTTGGGGGGGTTCTAGATTAAAAGAGATTAAATAACCAAATGCACTGTCTTGTTCTGCATACCAGCCAGGTCTAATTACCAACTTTGTATTAACTATTTGTATTTACTTAGGTACAATAATTATTTGGGGAATGCTGGAAAACATTTTCAAATTTTAGAGACATAGTAAAGAGTGGAAAGTCACAAAGTCTGTTATCTATTTTAAGATACTTCAGTATATAAAAAATAAAACTTACTCTGCACTAGTCTTAAATTAAGTCTCATTAATTGGATATTTGTAATAAATACTAAAATACATGGGAGACTGTTAAGACATGAATTCCATTTTGCATACCATTAACAGGTATATTAACCAGTCTGGCTCATCTAATTAAGGCATGGATTTTTAAAAACAGCTTTTGTAAACATAGTAACCTGAGTCTGATATCAAGTATGGATTTACATCTAGATTTTTTTTTAAAGTGCATTATTGATTCAAGTCCCTAGAGGTCACTCTAATAATTTAAATAAATTTGTATACCAAATCAAAGCTGTACAGCAGTTTAACAAGAATAATATAAAATTTCACTCAAATGAAGCTATTATTATACATTGGCAATATTTTAAAAAGAATAAATATTCTATTCTAATATATTCTTCCAGTTAAAAAAAAAAAAAGGATAGTAAATAGGAACAAAAAGTTCTAGGCACAACAAAGTGCTCCAGACTGCTTTGAAACCAGTGTATTCCTTAATGAGAACACAGTCACATGATACAAATGGACAAAAAAGACAGCATCTGAATACTGTCCTGAAAAATTTGCACCTGCAATTTTCCTCACTGAAGGTCTTCCTCCCTGAAAAAGCAGGCAGACAAGGGGTGTGCAATTTATAAGCAAAGCCCCCATCCCTCAGGCATGCCAGTGGCCCTGCAAAGGCCTACGGAGCAGGTGCCTCTTACTCTGTAATCATAGGTGGCATCTGGGTTCTCATCACAGGCGATGACCTCAGGAGCCATCCAGTAGGGAGTGCCTATGAACGTATTTCTCCGCCCCACTGTCCTGTCCAGCTGAGCACTCACACCAAAGTCAACTGTAGGAGGAAGAGAAAGGAAGATAAAGTGAAACACAATTACAAACCAGATATACTTGTGAAAAAACACAAGGAGGAAATGTCTTCATAGTAAACTGAAACAGCAGTGCTTCATGAATATGCGATCCACCTCAAGGCAGGTACCACTGGTCAGGAGTGCCCTTCCACAGTGAAGCCACCGAGACTGTGAGATCCTCTACCGGTCTGGAAGCTTCTGTGAAGCCTGGATCTGTCTGCCTCCCCAGCTTCTCCAACAGTGACCAGCAGAGGGCCTTTTGAACGAACCACAACCTTCAGTGCTTTCAGAAAACTGCCGCAAACAAGATCAAGTCACAGAGAGCCCCAGGTTCTGGAGAACTGACTGAAGACGCACTTGACTTACCTTCTTAAACAGCACTAATAACCATAAAGATAAGAAATTCACAAAAGTTTTCTTGAAAAAAAAACAGTACTGAATTAAAAAAAAAAAAAAAAGCGAAATCATATGTTCACAAACAACACATCCTAAAGCACTTGGGACTTCTGCTAATTTTTCAGTGACTTCTGCAACCCACCCAATTGGATGGTGGTGGCGGTCTAGAGGAAAGTTCAAGGATGGGAGGCAGAGCTGGCGGGAAGACCATGACCTCTAACGGAATGCCTGCCATCTGTCCCCGCCAACACTATCACCACACACACTACCATTACCCCAGCAGGAACCTACAAAGGTGGAGGCACCCATGCAGAAAGGCCTACAAAGTGCTGAGATGACTTAAAGGGATCATCGATTCAACTTCTATGCACAGAACACGCTCAGAAAATGGCTTGTCCAGGGTGTGGACTTACTCACTGAGTACTCCTTCAGAGACAGAGACACATGGGCCAGGCAGCACGGGAAGCCTAAGCGAGCATCACAGCAACTTGGAAGGCAACGGTAACCAACCACTAAGTGATCACTCAGGGACTATCACAGGCCGGTACCAGGAGACCAGTGCAGGGAACGCACAGCTCACTGAGTCATTTGGTATGAGAACTGCTCAAGCGCTTCCTATCTTAGCGCTGAGGGGAATTTCCAATTGGGCAGATTCCTCCATAGAAGACCAACAAACACAGACACTATGCAAGAAAGTAACTATGAAGATGTTACTTTTACAGTACAACAGCTGTGCCTATGATTTCTAAAAGAAAGGTGGACCAGACCCATACAAACAGAAAGAATTTTGTTGTGATGTGCTAGTAGAAGAAAAATTAATACAAATGCTATTGAAAAATTTGATACAACACTTAGATGAAAGTGAAATGAGTTCAGACCCAGCTAAAGGAAACAAGAAATATAAAAGAACCCTTGTGAATAACTCCAGGAAAACACCATGGGCTGTAATTACCTATCCATGCAGAAATTTATCGAATACCTACTACAATGAAGTCACTACGCTGGGTGCTGGGTAATAGGCTATTTGCTGCATTCCCAGAATCTACATTCTGGCAAAGGAGACAGTAACAGAAGTAAAAAAACAATCACATAACCATAAATTGTGAACAATACTACGAAAGAAACAAGCAGCAAGGCCCAAGACAGATCAGAGGTTGGAAAAGCCCCCTGAACATGAGAAAAAAAACTGTGACTTCAGAACTGAAGTCAAGTCTTCCCAATGGGGAACAGTTATGCAAAGGCCCCAAGGCAAGACCCAGAAGTTTAAGAAAAGAAAAAAAGACAGTGACTGATGAAGACAGAAGTAAAGAGGGACATAAAATGAAGAGGGAAAAGTAGCAGGCATCAGATTCTACATGGCTCTTTATAGGCAAGGGTGAGAAATGTCAGTTTTATTCAAAGTAAAATAGGAAGCCATTAAGGGTCTTTAAGCAGGAAAGTGGCATGGTCTGATTTGAAGATCAGTCTGGCTGCTGTATAGAGAACCAGGGGGCAGGAGGTGGGGGGGAACTAACATGGAAGTGGGGAGGCTGGAGCCAGGCTAAGCAATATGCTCGGTTCCCACATTCTTAAGAACAGAAATAGAAAACATGCGTAACAGACGGAACTTTTAGCTAGATGGAAGCAGAACTGGGAGCGCAGCTGGCTTGTGCCAGGTGCAATTACGAGATCACGCCGCATATCCATTACATACCAAGTTTCACCTCTGCATTCTCAGTCAGCAACACATTCTGGCCCTTGATATCCCGGTGAATCACGTGATGAATGTGAAGATGTGCCAGTCCCTGAATAGGAAAGACAGGCCTGAATTTTAGTTTTCTGTGACTACAAGTAAACAGCCAGGAACACACCTTTTATAAGAAAGTGCACATGTGGACCAACGGTGTTTGTGAGCTCATGAACATTAACTTCACTCTTAGTGCATTCCCAGAAAGACAGCACCAATACTACCACACACACAGAAAGAAGTCCTCCCCACCCTCCACATTCCCAGTGGGTTAGGTTCCCCGTGTGAGCAACATGACCACTTCTAGCTGTGCCTTTAAGATACACTGCAGATTACCATCTGCAGTTTCTCTGCTATAATTTGTGCTATTTGTGTACAGGGTGGTTCCTTTCCCACGCTAAATGTCTAGAGGGTGACCCCGTGGGCATATTTGAACTAGACACATCTCAGGGGAAAAGCAAAGGGCAAGAGAGGGCTTTGAAATCTGGCTCTTTAACACTGGCTAGCCTTCCCACTGCACAGTGACAAACTGCTAAGTGCTGATCAATCCCACCTCCATCCCAAGCAGAAAATGATTGTGCTGTCAAAAGAGCCTTGTGTTCAAATAAAGTATCTTTCTTTCCCAAGGAAACAAACCTACTGGGCATATAACACTTTTTGATGACCTTGTATCTGGAATGAGGCCCAAAAGCTTGTCTCTTACGAGAGGTGGTGGAAGAACAAAAACACGTGTTGCATCCAAATATGGTCCAAGAGACAGCAGTGCATCATTCTCACAACTCGTTTACTTATTCTGTCCTTAGCGAGAGAAGCCAAATATACAGCTCACCTCCTTAAGATACAAGCAACCTATTTACTCTAAAATGTCTCAATCCAAAAAGGGCAGATTATAAGTAAGGGTTATTTGATGTTTTTCCTGTTTATTCTTTTTTCGTGGGGTTTTATTGTTATCATTACTTTGTAAGATATGAATTAAATACAATAGCTCCTCTAGAATACTAATTTTTCTAACACAGGGGGTTTCTAAACATTCATTTACTGGTCTGTCTATGAAACAGAGCAAAGCTTATTTGACAGCTCTGTTTATTTTTCACAACACAGGATGTGCGGTATCATACCACAAAGCACTGACTAGAGTAAAAAGCACTAAAAATATATGGTACCTTATTGCTATAGTTAGGAACAAAGTACCTCCTCTCAGCATGGTATAACTTCAAATAGCAAAAGGAGAGACACAAAAGCTAAATTCCCCAATTCTTCGTAATTCCTATTTCTATTACTTCAGTTCATTTTTGTTTTCTAACTTGCCAACCTCTTCTTAAACTTTTACAGAACTATCTTAACAACATACATAAGCACCCACATCTTGTCAAACAAATGTGGCTTGCATGCACTCTTGTTCATTACCAGCAATAAATGTATGGAACAATGCCTGTTTTCCTGTCTATACTGCTACATACAGGATCACTGCTTCTACAGGGAATTAAGTGTATGTAATAGCTCTGCAACAATGTTAATGATTACTAGGAAAAAGAAGAACCTTTTTCTTCCATGAAGTACCTGGGAGTGTATGTGTGTTCAACTAGTCCCATACCAGAAAACAGGCCACAATTATCCTTCCTCAGCAGAGACGCCAAATCCAAACACTCAGCGAAGGACCTACCCTCCAGAAAATGCATCAGTGTTTCTAAACCAGGAAACATTTTCCCCTTAACTCTGTATCATGCATGGTCACAGAATTAAAGAGCAGTCAAAGGCTGCCATACAGCATTGGTTATAGAAAGCTCTAAGTTCCCATGTTCAATATGAAGATACTGCCTTGTGGAATGTGAACATGGAAGTGGGTTAAAAAGAACACGCTGGCCTTGCTGCTAAGCCTTGTGGTCCAGAGGGTAACTGTGCTGGCTCCAAAAAGCACTTCTCTATTGGCTGAGGCCTACCAGATTAGGACTCTGACCATTCAAAGGGTCTGATCATAATGATCATAATGTCTAAATCCAACATCTAGCGAGAAATGAGGAAAGGTTTTGCCACCACAGAAACTGTCTAACCCCAACCATCTTTGAGAACACAGCTTACCTGTCTGGGGGTGGCTGCATTCCTTTCTCATGAGGCCTTACCTCCAGCTTATCATCTTGCCTTCTCTTTACCAAAGCCAACTCTTAGTAACCCCTATAATGAACACATACTACTGCATGACACACGAACTCTCCCTGAGGCATTTGCTTGTTTTTAGTTAATTTAAACTTTTGTCACAAGGAAAAACTCCCATTCTAGATGAAATGTAGACAAAGGCAGTTCGTGTTTCAGATGCCCAGTGAGGTGAAAAAGATTTGCTACGTCTCAAAAAGATGTTCATTCACATGCCACACTCAAGCTGGCTTAGAGGCGTCAAACAACTTTGGCTTCTTTTAAATGTTACTGGAGATTATTGATGGTAAAATGGCTAAATGTACATATTACATATGATAGGTAAACAATGCTTGCCTGGGTATAGAAACACATCTGTCTTGGAGGCTGAAATACATTTGATGCCTAGGACATTATGCTAAAAGCTAGTTCTCTGCTTGAGATATCCCATACTAGAATTATATACAAGAAAGGTAGGGGGCGTGGGTATGTGGGTGGGGATGTGTATGGCAGGAGAGTGGGTGTTTAAAACAAAGAATAATGACAACAATTAATAGTCACTGATAGGTAGCTATGTATCCAAATGTTACATTAAATGATTAATATACACTAAACTCATTGAATTCTCCTAACAAAAGTAATTTCAAAAGGTTGGTATCTAAAATGTATAGATGAGGAGAAAATAAGTCCTGAAAGTTGAATAACATAGGGTATGCTATAGATAAGCAGCAGAGGCAGGACTCAAACCCAGGTCTAACTTATGCTAGTCTCCAACCACTCAACCAATGTTCTATCCTGCCTACCATGCTAAAGACTTTTAGTTGTTAACAGAGAAAATCCATCTGGCCCAGTACCTGACTTCCTTTACAGTAGTATAGGGCAGGAAAGTTTCCCACATTTAGGCTCTGCTTTCTATAATAGTCATAAAAGATCCTGACACTTTAATGACATTTGCAAGTATTTATAAAAAGATGGTTCTCCTGTCACCCTACCCCACCCCGCACAACTAATCTTCTTAGGAGAACTGTCTCTTTTCAAGGACTACATAAATATCTTAAAAAAAAAAAAAATTAAACATTTCTCTAGGAAGTCTAGATGGCAGTTTTTAAACCTGCAATCCTCTATGAATCTTACATATTAAAAGTGGGATAACTTTATTTATTTAAAAAATTAAAATAACTTATTCATTACTTTAAGTTTTTTTATTAGTGGGGGAAGCACAAGAATTGTGCTTCAATTTAACTTCATAATCTTTTTTTTTTAATGTGGTAGATAAATGAAATGAAATGTCTGTGTGTAATTCAGGGATGAAGTAGAAAGAAAAACTGTGATGGCCAAATGAAGGAAGAGACCCACTGGTAATATCCTACATGCACTGCTCAAATACGAAATCCTAGAAACCCTCTGCCTGTGCCGTCAACATGGCTTTACTACTCAAAAGAAACATTTAAAAGCTGCTAAAATAGCAGTTCAGAAACTTACTCTAAAGATCATTAGCCAGCTTTCCAAATGGCTGTCAATAATATTAAACATTCTAACTCTTCTTCATAAATATTGTAACAGATTCTAGTAGCTAACACCAAAGTCTTCAAGGTGATTTTGAAAATCAGCATTCAGCATCATTAGTATTTATTTATAAGCTTATACACAGAATTCCTTTAAAAACAATAGTTGGAGATTATTTCTCTTCCCCTCCACTCTGAGTTCCTTTTAACTCAAAGGAAAGCTGCCAAAAGGTATGTCATGATGCCATGGAAAGTAAATTCAGGGAAATACAGAAAAGCTTTTTTTATTTAAGTCGACCTTCTTTACATACTTGCCAGAGTCAAATCATGATGTAGCCTAAAATTATCAAAGCTAGCTAGATATACAGAATCCTTGGCTGTCAAAGAGAATAATCTATATATGTATAAGTAATGCAAAGAAGTACTTGCGGCTGGGGAAATGAAAACGGAAGCACAGGATCATGGGTTGGAGCACTGCAGCCACCCACTTTCCTCACCCTCAGGATTTCTCTGGAGATGTAAGCGATCCAGTCTTCTTTGAGTGTGTTCCCTTTCGTGTTCTTCACAAGGTCTGTTATGGACCCAGCCCCACAGAACTCCATAACAAGCTACAGGGCAGACAAGACACAAGGTGAGTAACACATCTTGGAGAAATTGGGAAAACCAGTTTAACCACCATGCCATCTCTTTATTCTAAAGACCTGGAAACGTGATGCTCCTAAATAACTCATAATAATTTGGAGGCACCTAAATAACTGAAAGCTCATTTCACAGTCCCATGTATTCGCTCCATGTATGTGGTCCACGAGACTGAGAATGTCTGGTGTTCTACGGCACACCCAAGCGCAGCAATTCTGAAGTGCTCATTCTCTCTCAGAAGCACACGGGCACAGGAAGACCACTTTGCTCCTCATCACTGCCCAATTATCAAATATCTGACTCAAATATTCCCTAACATTCTTTTTCATTTTGCCTCAAAAACATTCTATTTTTCACATTATGATCCTCAAACTATTATATTAACTGGGTCTAATATGAATAAAAAATAGTATTTTTAAGCAGTTACACAATTTTTAATGCAATATTTACAGTATCTGAACGTTTGAACAATATGATCACAACGGTATGTTTAAAGTACCCAGAAAATAAACCGAACTGAACTGTTCTAAAATTTTAACTAGGACCTGATTTGGGCAATGGTTACAGGGTAACCTTTTTCCCTCTATTTAATTTTGCAAATGTTTTCTGTAATGGCCCTTTAAAAATACTGATACAAAAAGTATTAATCTATCTTCCTGCTTTGTAAGTTTAAATAATGTGATAGCCACAGATCTGATAGTATCTCCAGGTCATTATCTTGAATACAAATGTGTTCAAAAAGAGATAAGGTTGAATGTGTCAATTCCAGAAATTTCCCTGTAATTTGTTTTAATTAGCTATTATCATTAATACTATTAATAAGCTACTGACAGAAGTTTGTTTCTTGAGATCTGTCTCTCATTTCCAAGTGGTAAGCTCAATTTGCTGAGTTTTCAAATTAATTCTGTTCCCATAAATAAAGTTTTCATTGTATTGCTTTCAAGCTCCTAATTTCCTTGCTATTTGATCACATTCCTTCTAGATGCTGCCATTTTATTCTGGAAACACAAAGTTAACTTTTTTCCATGCAATGTGAAATCACTATCAAAATAAAACAACCAGCATATAGTCAACCCAGAGACATCGGCCAAGGAAGCCTTTAGAATCTGCCAGCTACTTACTGCTCCTCTTCATTGTTTTTCTTCCCTCCCTTCCCCTCAGCCCCCACCCCCACCATGCCCTTACAATTCAAGCAAATGGAATGCCCACAAATGCTCAGGAAACATCCACCTACCCAGAGTTGGTCATCATGTCCTGGAGGGCTCTTTTTGATGAAAGCACCATAATATGTTGCAATATTTCTGTGATGAGAGTATTTCTTTAGCATATTTATCTCCAGTTTGATTTCTTCCTCTTCATCCTTAAGAAAAAATAAAAATAAAATGTGTGGCTACTGAACGGTGTGCATGACTTTACTTCCCCCACACTACATACAATAATGAAAGGAACACAAGTTCCCCACCCTCCAGGAGCAGAGGCGCATATGCATTCACTTCATCCTTATGCCAACAACAGGAATCTTAGAGGACTCATCCTTTGAAGTGTGATTATAGGACGTGATGCTAACAGTGCGAGGGGACTGCCTGGCCAGTTCTCCCACTAACTGTGACCTCTGGAAATGCACTCCACTTCTCCGAGCCTCGGTTTGTTCAGCTGTAAAAATGGGACCAAAAAAGGGAAATGACTGATACTATTTGAACTTATCACTTGGAAAGTCTGTTTCCTTTGCAAATACAGATCATCTGGTCCGTGTAAGTCCAGAAAACGTTTACCTCGAACAACCCTGCACGACAGCACCCTCTAGTGAAGCCAAGGCAGAGTACTGAATACATGAATGCAGGCTGGAGGTGCAGTCTGTGACGGTGTGCTCAGTGAGAACCCACTAACCCAAAAAGAGGTTCAGCTGAGTCCAGTGGGTCCCAGTAACAAAACATCACTGAGAACATTGCTTCAGACTTGGCTCCTCTCCTAGCATCTTGGTTTATTGAAATAAGATGAGCAGAGGAAGAAATCCAGAATTTGTGTGAGAAGGTTAGGGTGGGGAATGAAGGAAACAGATAGTGACACAAGTCTGGAAAATAAAAATAAGTTGCCCTTGTGAATGACAAAGGCTGAGAAGTCTGTGATCTCCACCTATCTCTCATATAAACCTGGAGAAGAAGCTGTGCACACCAGCCAGGGAGACATTCTGTTATATACACATGACATACTATCTGTGAAGAGTCAGGTTAAGGAAGATTTGTAGTTAGTACAGAATGAAGGGAAAGCAGAGTTAAAGTGAGAAAGAACAGGAACTGTGCAGGAAAGGGAACATCATCCTTGATTAGAAAAGCGCAGTGTAAGATCGGGAGAAATCTGATGACCAGATCTCTAGAATCCCCTATACTGCATACATTTCAAAAGGAAAAGATGACTAGTCCCCTAAAATGTCCTTACTTTTCTACACTGACACAACCATCCCACTCATAACTTGATGTCCTTCTCTCTCCAGGTAAGAGTAGGGGCTCTGAGTAGCCTAGACATACATGCGTGTGTGTGTGTGTGTGTGTATGCTTCAGTCTAACACCTCTAGAATCACTCTTAAGGCCTTGCAAGCCTAAAGGAAGTCTGATTTGCAAATTGTTATACTTTAAAAGCTGCGACATCATTGATTAGATATTAATGAGATCAGATGGGAAAAACAATTTTTAAAATACAGACTTCAGTTATACATTACTGCTTTAGAAAACAAATGTATAACAAGACATGTAGTCATCTTAGAATAGTAATTCTCAAGATGGCAGCTTTACAGCTTGGTTCTGAAACATAAACGCTAGAGTATTATAGTACAGTCATGCACTATATAACATCTTAGTCAACAAAGGACTGCAAATACAACAGTGAACCCATAAAATTAATAAAATTAGTAAACGAAGCTGAAAAATTTCCATCACCTACTGTTTGTGGTGATGCTAAACTAACCTGTCGCACGGCCAGTTATATAAAATTATTGCACATATAGTTATGTATAGTACATAATACTTAATAAATGACTACGTTAGTGGTTTGTTTACTACACTTTTATTGTTATATTAAAGTGTACTCCTATTTAAACAAAAAAAAAAGTGAACTTACAACAGCCTCAGGCAGATCCTTCAGGAGGTATCCCTAAGAAGGCATTGTTATTATAGGAGATGACAGTTCTATGTGTGCTACTGCCTTGAAGACCTTCTACTGGGACAAGATGTGGAGGTAGAAGGCAGATATTGATGAGCCTGACCATGTGTAGGCCTAAGCTAATGTGTGTGTTTCTGTCTTCGCTTTTTACCAAAATGTTTAAAAGTTAGAAAAGACAGAAAAAAGCTTACGAAGATTTTTAAAAAGAAAGTATTTTAGTACAGCTATGCAATGTTTTTTAAGCTAAGTGTTATTTAAAAAGTACCTAAAAGTTTTATAAAACAAACGAGTTACAGTAACCTAAAGTTAATTTATGATTGAAGAAAGCTTATTTTTTACAAATTTAGTGTATCCTAAGTGTACAATGTTTATGAAGTCTACAGTAGCGTACAGTAGTCCTAGGCCTTCACATTCACTCACCATTCACTCACGAACTCACCCAGAACAACCTCCAGCCCTGTAAGCTCCATTAATGTTCAGAGCTCTATGTGGAAAGTACCATTTTTTATCTTTTCTAAAATATTTTGACAATCTCTTTTCTATGTTTAGATACACAGCTACTTGCTATTATTTTTCAATTGCCTACACTATTCAGTACAGTAGCATGTTGTACATGTCTGCAGCCTGGGAGCAATAGGCCACACCAGGTAGCCCATGTGTACCATCTATAAGGTTTACGTAAACACAGTTTGATGATGGACAACAACAAAACTGCCTAATGAATGATGCATTTCTGAGAACATAACCCCATTGTTAAGTGATGCACAACTATATATTCTACAGGCACACTTGTCATGTGACTTTGATAGATGACTACAAATACGGCAGCAGTCACATGACCCAATAGAGTTGATACAATAGTTCTCATTCAAACCCTGCAAAGTCCTACCAAATAGGTATAATTTCTATCTGAGATTTAAATATGGCCATGTTGAAAGCAGCAGTGAAAAATGAGGTACTCAATAGTAGATAACCATCTTAATTCTAAACAAAACCAGTGTTTAGACTAGCTAGTAGTAAAACAGAGAAACACTTCTATTTGAGACCTTGCTTCAAAGGAACTTCATTCTAAAACAGAAAAGGGTAACGATGTTTATTACATAGAACACGAGGAAGCATGCCCCAAATAAAAGTAGGAAATCTAATGCCTCAAAAGTTTTATCTTGTGCTCTCTGCACACACATATCAACATGTACAGTATGATGAGCAGTAGTGACCAGGGCTTGTTGGCATGGGGGCACATTGAGCCTGCTCCCTCCTGACTCACCACAACTCACTCCCAGTGCTATCTGAGGGTTTCTGAGAGACCTCCTGACCAAGCAGTGAGTGGCCTGGGACAGCCCTAATGAGGCTTGTCAAGACAGGTAGGCTCCTGAAAAGAGTTAGCACAGGGTAGTGGCCGTAAACAGGCCCCACTGAAAAGGCATGTGGTGTCACTCCCAGGATAAGGTCCATGGTTAATGTGCTCTAAAAAGCCAAACATCCCACTTTCCGTACACTGAACTGCAGCTGGGTGACCAGAAAGCGAACTAACCGTTTTTCTCCTTTTATCCAAAAGTCAGTAAATCTGTAAGGATTTGGGGTATAAAAACTACACAAAAACAAAACAACATTGGTTATTCTCGTTAGCCATTCGTCTAATCTTATGTTGAACTAGAATAGGGGAAAATCCAAATATTGATTTTAACTTTGTTCCTGTAATAAGAACTTCATACAGTAGTGAATTTTACTGGACTGTCCAGACTTGTTTCATCAATCCAACCCTTACCTTTGCCTACCTCCACTCCCTGCAGTGGCTAAACTATTTCCAGGGCCGTTGTTCCCTATCACGCTCTGCCAGTAGCTTTCACTTCTTGACAGAAAGAAATGCTACCTATGATTCTCCCATGAAAGGCTTCCTGAGCAATAGTTAAGAATTATAAAGTATTTCCACTAGGTTCCATTTATATTTTTTCCTTTTAGTGACACAAACCAATGTCTTCTAGGATCTAACCTGTTCACCACTGTATAAGAAAGAGTCGAGAGCACTCGATATTTTCACAGCTCACCGAGTTAAAAATCAAGCACACATTTTAAAGTTCTCATAGGCTTAAACTCCATACTGTCCACTGGTGTGAAAACTCCTGAATAGGCACATTGGTAAATACTGGTGGCAGATTACCATGGGACCATGTATTTCACTGAATCTGAAGTGCCCTTGAATGGAGCCCATGACTATTTTATGTCATGAAACCATGAAGCACTGTCAACCATAAAGTACACCCTCTAAACATCTTCAAAACTGGGTTGCATCTCAGAATCAATGATTTAGATGAACAACTAAAATACAATCAAGTCTGGCAATAGTTTTTCTAATATGACGGAAACACCCAAATATCACCCAGAAATACAGTGATCCCATCAATGTCACTTGCCAGAATATTTCCCAGGTCTGAAATAGTCAAATCCTGGAAGCATACAAAAATGAACTACAAAATATATTGCAGGGAAATAATATTCTCCCCTCAAATTACTGTTTAGGATCAAGTTTATATACACTTTGAAGATTTCCTCTCTTGATTTTATGATTTTAAAATAGATGACTATTACACATCTTATAAAATAAAAAGGCAGTTAGCACCACTAATTGTCATTTACTGTCCAATTATGAGTGCCCACTTGGAGAAAAAAACACCACTAGAAATACAGAATCTACCAATGGCTTTGAGCCAGCTACAACTGGAAATCTAATTATGACTAATGCTTATTACACAGTATTTTATGTTGTCTTTAGAGTAGGGTAATAATGAATCAACTTCTGAGTTTCAGTCTCCTTTAGGTTATTAAACACACGTTTGGTGGTTGCATCCCAACACTTAAGTACATACATACATACCACCACCACCACGAGCACCACCAAAAACAAACACTCCATGTGGCCTGGAAGGATACAGGAGAAAACAGACTGGGGCCAGCTAAAACTGAAATTTAGAAACAACAAAAAATCCCATACATAAAGTTGAGTTGGCAAAACTACATAGAGGAAGTTTATATATTCCATGTGTCCAGGCAGAGTCCAAACTACTGTGTCCTCCATGCTCTTCTTTAGCAGGTCACAAGTATAAACAAATGAAAAACAAAATCAAGAGTAACTTGAGAGAGAGGCCTTTTTAGTAAAGAAAAAAAGGTCCCCCTCCTGGTTACTCAAATGGTGTGGCAGCTGCTAGCCCCCACTTAGTGATTTAATGCAGCTGATGCCAATTAGCATTTTGGACTTTAACCAGTGGAAGCAAACTCTCATAGAAAAGGCCTTTGTCTCAGGCTAGGACCTGACTGGGAGATGAGTTTTTAGTCGCCTTGCAGGCTGTCAGAGGGTGGGGGTGGGGCAGGGAACATCTGCAAAGTAGTAATTTTCACAAGCAGCAATGGGTTTGTCATATGACAAGCCCTGCCCACTCCACCATCTGAGCACACAGGAGTGCATGGTATGAGTGTTCTGTTGTTTTTTAATGACCCCTTAAAATGCTGTTCAAACTTGTTACCTAAATTTTTTCTCATTCCATCAACGGTAGTAACTATGTGAGGAGAGATAGGCAGACTTCAGATAAGCTAACTGGAATCCAAATGAAACCTTTCACCTGGCATACCCTCTTTACAGAATTAAAAGTAGACTCGGCGACAGCTGGATAAAAGAAAAAGGCAACTGACTGTTCACTCTATGTTAGTTGGAGAGAGGACTGATAAAATGAGATGTATCTCTGGAAGATTTCAGCACCAAAATGTACAAATGAACATAACTGTTTTTAAAAACCAGTTTACAAGTTTGTTTTTGTCAACTACTACTGAATCTTTTCTTTATGTGACTGTGAACGGGTAGAAAAATGAGAACAGATCACTTTCTACCTGGTAAATCCCACTACATCTAAGAGTATTATTCAGTACCACACCAATGAAAGCAGCACAGAATTAATCCATTTTTTCCCCTCAAACAGGCACATCACATTACAAGTTAAATTCACTGACTATTCAACTAAACATAGATGAATATAACTACACAGGAAAGATCCCAGAACAAAATTAAGGCTATAGGATCTGATCAAAGGAAGAAATTACATGTTCCTTAAAATTAATCCGCACCCCCCCCCAAGATCAGTCTCAATAAAAACCGACTTTTAAAATGACAAAATTAACATAACTAAAATGGAAATCAGACACTCACGACAGCCTGCTCAAGAAAAAACACTCTCTGTTGTGAGCACATTTCAAATCAAAACGCATCCTCTTTCTAGTTCTGCTACTGAACCAATGAGCTAGTTCTGGGATTCCAAAACCAGCATGCCATGGCCTGAAGCCCCGGACCCACCCTGTTCTCCATGGAAAGCACAACACAGAACTTCTACTACACACAGCAAAGCCCCCAGCACGCACTCTGGATCCCTCCATCTTCTACAAAGTGCCACCTGCTGAATCTTTCAATGAGACTGCACTACTCGGCTGGTATCTAAAAATAATGTGATATAGAAGACAGCTACACAATGACACCATTCACCTGGATGGATGGGGGTGGGGAGGACTTCAGATAGTGAATATAGTTCATTCTATTCTCCTCTGCATCATTTGTCCATCAATAACTTAGGGAGACTGATGCTTGCCTGAATAACCCACAAGAAGGACAAACTCCCACCAAAAAGCACCACATGGCAAATAACGAACATGGTGATACCACTCAAACAATAAATTCAAGTCAGATCACTATTTCCCCTAGGATCTAAAAGAAACTATTAGATCTTTCCAAAGCTTCATGTCATCAACATCCAGGAATCCTGACAGTTGACCCTGTCGAGCCCCAATCTATAGACAAAATACCATGGGTACAAATGTCTTCAAGAATATACTTGAAATAGTTCATATTAGTACTCAGTTTAAATGAATGCATTGAGGAGGAGGGGAGAAATGCTACCAAATATTACCTCTAGATTATAGCCTAATTTTCTACAATTGTCATATACGATTTTCCTAATTTGGAAAAAAAATAAACAAGTAAGAGTTTAGGATAGAAAAGTTTGACCCCCAAAGAATTCAAAATGAGCTTTCTGGCAACTCACAGTCCATCTCCTTCTGTCCCTGGACTGAGGGTGACCCTCCTTGCTGCTCGAGGGTCACCACCAGTTTCCCTGCTTGGGCCGCTGACACCAATGGTCAGTTGTGCAAGGAGGCCTAGGAGAGCCTGAAGAATTACAGCCTGGCTGTTTAAACTGCCTTCAACTGGGTCAGTGGCACACAAGGCTCTGACCTTAGCCTCATGGTCATTTCTTCCTGTTTGCTATGACGTACCAATCCAGACACGCAACTTCTTAGTATCGGCTCCTTCCAGACTTAAGTCATTCCTGGAGCAAAAGGAGAAGGTAGGTGGAGCACTTACCATCCTCTGTCTTCATTTTCCTGACCTGCCACAAGGTCCCTTGAGGAGAATCTTGCCTCAGTCTATTCATACCTCTCCCTAACCCAGTGGCAAACTCCATGAAGCTTCCCACAGCACAAGGAGGGAAAGAGTACAATACACACTGAATAGAGTGTTGTCTAAAACCTTAAAAACAGGTCCAAGAAAGGAATGGCAACAAGGAGCACAGCTCTGAAGGAGGGTGTGATAAGCAATAGTGTTTCTGCACTTCATGCTGGATTCATCCATGCACTCACAGGTACCAGAGCTCGTGCTTACACGTTTGACAAAATGTGTCTTCAATGAAAAAGAATGAAGGGAACTTCGGCTCCTGGCCAAAATAAAGTATCAAGGGCAGATGATTTATCCTACCACCTGAACAACTAAAATTAGACAAAACATATGAAAGCGCTTAGAAGACTTCAGGCCATAAGGACAGTGACCCTGAGAGCTGGGAAACACATGCAGACTTCAGCTTACTGCCCTCAGAAGGACTCCAAGCTGCAGCAAAGGGAAAGGAAACCTAAACGGCGCCCAGAGGAGTCTCTGAGTTGAGGAGAAAGGAGACAGCTGCACAGACAGCAAGCAATTCCCCTAGAAGACTCAGTAGCACACTATCAACACATCCCCATGCGGAAACCACCTGAGGTAAGGGCAAGACCCTGATCCCAAAGGATTCCTCGGAATAGTACCCAGTGCTCAAACGGATGGGAAGCAGTACCTCCTGCCGTTGGCTAGACTGGAAAAACTCATCATTCACAGGATTCAGGAGACTCTGGCCTCGATAGTGGGGCCAAATAAATCTAGACTACATGATGTGACAATCCCCAAATCAAATCTTCAAAGGATCATATTGTTCCCAAGAACTAGCTTCATCCCAGAACAAAGGTCAAGTATGTTATAAAAAACATAAGATATCCAGTACCCAATAAGGTAAAATTAACAAAGTCTGGAATCTAATTAAAAATTACCAGGTGTGCAAAGAAGCTGGACCATATACATATGGGGGGGGGGGATAAAATTATCTGACACTAACCCAGGAATAACACTGATCACAAAATTCACAGATTAAAAAAAAAAAAAAACTCAACAAAAGCTACAACCTACACCTCCATTGGTATAAACTATTATGTCTGTTGGGCATCTGCCCATGAAGCAACCTGACACCCAATTTGATTTTTCTGGTCCATTAAATTAGAACCCAGTGCATTTAAAAAGCAACAACTTGGATTTACAGATGTTTCAATCCTTCAACCAGAGTAGCAGAGTAAAAGGCCCCACATTATCATACAGGTCATCTGTTCCTACTTTCCCACCAATAGAAGAATATAATCATAATTTTTTTAAAAAATGTAAGTCACATATAGGAAAAACTCTACAAAAATGAAATCAATTTACTTTTGATCCAATCATTTAAATAATTTTTGTTTCACCTTGATTGCTATAAACAACTTATTGATTTATGTGTGAATCAAAGTATTGGCTGTCAAAATGAAGCTAGTAACTATTCCACAGACCCTACTTGGAGAAGCAACGACTTCAGAGGGCGGGGTCAATGGCTAGTATTTACACAGCTCAGTGACTTTCTAACTCTGACCTTGAGGACATTAGAAGCAAAGCACCAATTTCTGATATGTTTCATGGTTTACCTTACCCTTTTCCCTCATTCTTCCTGTCTCCTCCACTATCGCTTCTTAAGCTACCCCAACTCCTGCTTATGTATTATTCTCACATGTTTCATGAATCACTACAGTACGTGAGTAGAAAAAAGGAAGAAAAAATAAAAACAATGATCACCTAGAGAAAAGCAGTGAAATCTTTCCTTGGAAAGCTATCTTTCAAATGTCATGATATTAAACCAAAATCACCCTGGCTCTTGATGCTCCCTGGAAAATGGAAAATTTGCTATAATCCGCCAACATGGTAACAAGGAAAAAAGCCTTAGTTTCAATGTGTGTACTACCATTTTGTTACTTTCAAATAATTCTCTTCGTTGTGGATAATTTGTGAATCTCGAAAGGGATCCTGTCTTTCTTACGAAATGGCAGTTTCCACTTAAAATACAATGAAGTGACCTCTGTATCACAGCTCACATCCCTGGAGAAGTTTCTGGAAGAGCCTCATGGGAACCACATATGAAGAACCATTCCCTTGGCTCTAAGAATTCAAAGATGCTTTCCACAGAAGTTACTCAAAAAAGACCATGAATAAGTGTCACAGACTTGGGTAAAATAGAAAATAGAATCAAGGTATTTTAATTCCTAATAGACACCCTTCATTTAAAAACATTTAGGTGACAAAATTCAGGTACAAGCATACATTTGGCAATGTCATACTGCATCTTAACGTTCTCTGCAGAAAATGTGACAGCATGTATCTGGAGGTCACTCAACGCTTCTCACAGCTTCTCACCTGTGTGAATCATTTCCTAACACTGTGGTGTGGAAGAAAACTATAGGGTGGCACCAGTCATCAAGACTTCAGTAATTAAACATCACCTCCCTACTTTTCAATCCCAACTAGGAAAATAATTTGAAGTCTCTCCCTCTCAATTTTCTCTACTTCTTAGAAACATATCAAACCGTCTAATGGGAGACAATGAGAGAAACACAAAATCAAAAGCTTCACAGTCCCAATGGAAAAACTACTACACTTGACCAAGCTCTGAGGAAATCTGACTCTACAGGGCTACCATCTGCATTACACTAGTTACTCAAACTGACCTTAACTAAACCCAAGGAGAATTTCTGCTCTGAACCGAACCAGTGTATTCAGTTCTAGCCCACTATGTAAGTGATCCTTATGAGGAAAATCCTCTTGAATGCTTTATACTCCACCACCACAGAAACTCGTAAAAATGTGTCCCATATCCTCTCCTCTAAACAACAGTCAGCAATGTATGTCCTAACTATGTATGTCATTACCTCTGTTCATACAAGATAATGACAAACTGCAAGTGCTTCTCTTGGAAAAATGTGAAAAGATGCCAAAAATTCAAAGATACCAAAAAGACTGAGGGAGAAGACAACCAATGATCTTCAATACGTGATTCAATTGGAAATAATACGAACAACTGCTGAGACTGGCGCTGCTCAACTGCGCCCCAGGGCACTAGGAGAGTGACCACCACCGGCACTCACACTGCTGCAGGTCCCAGCTACAGCTCCCTTTTCAATGTTTTCACTCTGAGACATGCTCTGAACACAATACATATTACTACTAACATTGAGTACTATTCGCATTTTATCAGAAAACAATTTTTCTCTTGAATGTAATTTTAAAAGATTATTTTTGAAAATACAAATTTTATTATATACAGGAAAAAAAGCGTTTTCCATTAAATAAACCTCTAACTTCATAGTGGAAGTCAATAATACAGGATTAATGTAATCCAATTTAAATAGGCAAACAAAGTTTCCTCAAATTTAGAAGACAAGTTGGTGCTATTTTATCTTGCACTTACTTCTTTTACTTCAGTGGCGTCCCCGAGCATCCCACCACCCCATCCAGCACCATAATCACACTGTCTGGCAATTATTTACAGCAAAGATGCACATTTTAAAAACAATCACCAGAAGGATACTGTAAGTTATTAGCAACTTTTTTCTTTGCTATTAATCATTTTATACAGAACTTTAAGGCAGCCTACTACCCACACATTTCATAAAGCTGTAGTAAGTCACTTTGGTCTTAAAACAGTTCATTAACTTGCCATTGTGTTCCTTAATCTTTACTCCATCTATCTGCAAGTACACAGGGACACATACGCATGCTGTGAGGAGGTGGACTGGAGGCTGTAGGAGTGCCTGGACCAAAGACATGCAAAGAAGGTCTCCAGACACTGCAGATGCCCTCCATCTGCGAAGATTCAAACAACATCACTCCCTAAAGAACAACACAGTCCTCCCTGTCTTGTGATCATCATCTCCCTGTACTCTGAATGGCTATGAAGCAAAACACATGCAAAGTCTGCATGGAGTCCCCTCAGTCAGTCTGGCTAACTTGAAGCAATTGTTTTAAAACTAGAACTCTCACGGTGCGGGGGGAGAAAAGCGTGCGCACAGGAAAAAGAATGTAGTTGTCAGAATAAAGGAGGACCATAAACTACCACACACCTATCTTGAATGTAATGGAGGAAGTAAATTTCTGCACAAAAGAAAAAGTAAACATATTGTTATCATGAAAACCCATACAAAGTATCTCAAGTGGTAGGTACCTTCTCCTCCAAGAGTGTGTATTGACTTACAGAGATAGAGACAAAAACTTAAATCAGTTAAAATTACACAAATAAATGTCAGCAGTGAAGACCCTGAAAGGCCATTTACCAACCCAAATTCACAAGCACAAAGGATATTACCATGTTGGAACCTGCTCAACTTATCCAGCTCCAACCAACAATACCAACTGCCAAATTTACCATCTGCTGTTACCCAAAAAATGAAGGTGAAGAAGTTGCCATGCCACTTTCCTTGGCTGATTTTAGCAAGTGCCCCATCCACATGCCCATCCATTGGTATAAATTCATTCAGTAAGCATGAACTGTGGGCCCACTTCATAGCAAACACCATGTGGGGCACTGGAAAGAGCGAGAAGGGACAGGACAGGGAGATAGATGACTCATCAAAAAGACAACATGGGCCAATGCAGATACAGAGGCAGGCAGAGCACAGGGACAAGGAAATGCAGAGAGAAGGGGAATCAACACCTGGGAGGGTGAGGAAAGATCATTCCAGGTGTACTTGGGCAGCTGCCAAGGAGGAGCCAAGAAACCTGGGTCGAGCCAGGATAAAAGAAATCAGACAGGGAATGACACTACACAGAATGAAGCCAGGGAACCCACGGGCCAGCAAAATTATGTTCACATTCTCTTTTTTTTTTTTTTTCTCTGAGATGGAGTCTCGCTCTATTGCCATGCTGGAATGCAGTGGTGCAATCACGGCTTACTGCAACCTCTGCCTCCTAGGTTCAAGTGATTCTCCTGCCTCAGCCTCCCGAGTAGCTGGGACTACTGGTACCTGCCACCACGCCCAGCTAATTTTTGTATTTTTGTAGAGACGGGGTTTCACCATGTTGGCCAGGATGGCCTCGATCTCTTGGCCTCGTGATCCACCCGCCTCGGCCTCCCAAAGTGCTGGGATTACAGGCGTGAGCTACCTCGCCCGGCCCTACTTTCACATTCTTGAGCCTAGACTAACTAAACTTGATAAAACAAAACAAGTCTGTTAAAAGAAATCAAGAAAATGCCCTCATTTCCTGCCAGGCTCAGTATAAATTGGCAGCCTCACACTGGAATCAATCAGCAGTGTGCATAAGGCACTGTCTTGTGCATGGATGCTTATAGACTTGAGCACATTCAACAGCTAGTGTTTCTACTGAATAGTAAGACTTGGGCAAAAAACTGGCACAGAATACTGTAACCTATGCTTGCAGAATTAATTGGGTTTATCAGTTTTTCTAACTAAAAATAGACACAGAATGGGGGAAAGAATGAATTTAAAACTTAAGGTTCTCTAAGGCTTAGACCTTTAAAAAGAAAACCTCAAAACCAAAAGGAAAAAAAGATAGCCTCTTGAGAGCCCAGAGTAAATAATGGGTTAATTTGGGGCTTGCTATTCAGAGCTAAGATCCTTCACTGGTAAATTTCACTGAAGACATCTTTAATTACTTGGGGGAAAGAAAATCATAAAACCTGAGGGATATAATAAGTAACAAATCCTGGAGACCTTTGTTCTTTTAAATGGTATCGAGAATTTTTTCAGATATTATAAAAATAAGAGCCAATCTAGAGAAGCCTCTCACCAAGTCCAATGCAAAAGGCAATGAGGTTGCTTATATATTAAATATGGGTATAAATCAATTATAACATATAAATGCATAATATATAATGCAAATATAATTAAATACATATATTTATATAACATAAATATCATTAAAACATGCACAGCAATTACCTATATTTAAAAAAACCCACAGTGGTACTATGGAATCTTCTCTAAACATCCCTTAAAAACATGTATAGGAGATGCTGAGGCATGTATCTTAGACACAGCAATCCTTGAAAGATTTGATTCAAACCAAATTCACCCTGATGGTTTAGTCAAAGGCTTCCCTCCTGCTTTTGCTACCTATTATACCACACCAGCCATTTCCTTCACTTAAAATGAAGAAAATTAGCATATCCATGGCATGTGATGTACTGGCACCAAACTAAGTGATACACGCACACACCCAATTAGACAATGAATCTTCCAATTCACTGAACTCTTTGGGTCAGCACAGAAAATCATGTTGGGCTTTTAAATCATTTATGTGTTCATGTCAAGTAAGTATACTTGGCATTATCCCATTATGCACTAAATAATTTACATACAATTGCAGGAGAAGAGAACTACATCTTTAGACCAGATGTTTTTGAAGATGGTGCTGCCAAGCACACACAGAAATTGCACAGCTGCGTCCATCAACCACAGACACGATGTCACAGTCCAGCTTTGAGACAGGCTCAGCAGCTGGCCATCTTCCTCCCAAACAAACAAAGCAACAGATGCTGACGATGACAAGTACTGGGGCTGAACCACCTTAACTAAGCAACTGATAGAAGGCTTGAGTCAAGTTATCAAAAACAAGCAATTTATTGAGAGGTTTCAAATAGTACTTAAGTTTTAAAAAGTCATCAGGCCTTTTCGAAGTAATATGCTGCTTCCTTTCCCTAACTTCAGTTTTATTTATATTCAGATGAGTTAAAATAATAAAGACAATGACAAATATCATTTAAGAAGCATCTATCAGGGAAAATATATTGATTAAACCACCATATGTATGGTGGTGATTAGCAACCACCTTTCAAGATCTTTTAAGCCAACAACAAAAAAAACACTAAGAATAAAAAGTGCTTGTCTGTTCACACAGTATTATGAAGTTATTTACAGTGGCCTGTTCTTCAGTAATTTACAATCTAAAAGCCACATTGTCCAAAGTGTATGAACAGGAAAAAAAAATCACTACATGAAAATAACATATATACACACTATTTACAGGCTCAAAGTTGTAGAAGTGTACCACGAAGTGGTGACTAGAAAAAAGTTGCACGAAGTATGTAGTTGAGATTAAACAAGATTAAGGAATTCACCATCTGAATTATTCAGGAGAAATCTTTCTAAAATAAATAAATAAATACAAACGCATTTTTAAACTAAATGCAGCCACAGAGATAAACACGTTTGACTGGGGGGCTTTCCCTGAGTGAATGGCAGCAATAAGAAATAGCTTTACTCCGCAAACACTGGAAATACACCAGAACGTCGGGGGGGAGAGACTGTAAGAAAATATTTTTCCACTTTCCAGTTTTCTAGATGAGTACATTATTTTACTGTTAGAGAAAAAAGCCTTTCCATCATTTAAAAAATAACTTTATCTACATACATACACACACACACACACAATGAAACTAAAAATATATACATTAATGTTTTAACAGGAGTTAAGCCAAGGTGATGTAATTATGAGTGTAATTTTTTTCATCTTTTTACTTCTCTATATTTTATTCCTGGAATAATTATATTTCATAGAAAGTAAAAATTAAGAAATACGATTTTAAAAGTCACTTAAATTTTTTGTTCCAGCAGCTTCACTGAGCTGTAATTTACAAATCATAAAATTCACCACTGTAGGTATACTAAACTGGGGGGTGGTGTAACGGGGGAATACATTTTAATTTTCTTACCATCCTGATAAGCAGAAGTAACCAGTAAAGTCAAAGGGCCAAAAAAGCCTTGAACTTTTAAACTAGCATAAAGCAAAAAGTTAAGAAAACATTCACCATCCAGCATGAACTCACTTGAAGCAGCATGCATCTATGAATTCTGCTGTGTTAGAGCCAGGAGCAGCCACAGCCATGGGCTCTGTGGCTATAAGGAAGACGCAGGGTCTCTCACTTGCACAAAACTAGCAATTCGTCTGTGTGGGGCCCTGGGCACAAGCTGCACAAGGGCAGCACCCACACCACAGAGCCCTCATCTTCAGTTATCCTGCTCTGCCAGCAAAGTAAGGAGTCATGGGCATTCTTCTCCCCATCCTCCTAATGGATAAAATAAAAACAAGGAAAAAACCAGAACTGATGGTCATTTGTAAAGCAATGGGCTTATCCTGAAGAAAACTTCCGTTGTTGGGCTTTACTGTGAAGAAGTATCTTTGGTGATACAGTTTGGATATGTTTCCTGGCCCAAATTTCAGGTCAAATTGTAATCCCCAATGTTGGAGGCAGGGCCTGTTGGGAGGTAGCTAGATCACAGAGTGGGTTTCTCATGAATGGTTTAGCACCATCCCTCTTGATACTGTCCTTGTGACAGTGAGTTCTCATGAGATCTGGTCATTTAGAGAGACCTGGTTGTTTAAAAAGTGTGGATAGCACTCCTTCCTTCCTTCCCTCCCCCCCCCCCCCCCCCCCCCCTCCCCCCTCCCTCTCTCTCACTCTTGCTTCTACCATGTAAGATGCCTGCTCCCCTTTGCCTTCCAACATGACTGAAAGCTTCCTAGGGACTCTCCAAAAGCAGAAGCCAGTATGTTTCCTGCACATCCTGCAGAACCATGAGTCAATTAAACCTCTTTATAAATTACCCAATCTCAGGTATTTCTTTATAACAATGTGAGAAAGAACTAATACAGAAAAGCACCTTCGGTCATATGGGTTACCATCAGTGTAGAGACTGATGAGACAGAAATGGCACTTACCCTAACATCCCCCACCCCACCCTACTAACTATGATGTCATTATAAAGCACTTTCTGTGAAGGTAGTCGGTTCCTCAAATCATGATACAGGAGTGCCATGTCGGGCTAAAATACGGGTGAGATGTCCAGGAACATTATAGGCATGTCCTCATGCCTATAATCTTAGCACTCAGGGAAGCCGAGGCAGGAGGACTACGTGAGCCCTTGAGCCCAGGAGTTTGAGACTACCCTGGGCAACATAGTGGGACCCTATCTCTAAAAAAATTTAAAAATAAAAAATTAGCCAGGTGTGGTGGCACACACCTGTAGCCCTAGCTACTCAAGAGGTTGAAGTAGGAGAACTGTTTGTGTCCAGGAGTTCCAGGCTGCAGTGAGCTGTGATCACACCACTGCACTCTAGCCTGGGTGACAAGTGAGACCCTGGTCTTGGATAAAAAGAAAAGAAAAAAAAAGAAGGGTAAAAGACAGACCCAAAAAAGGCTGCAGAGGCTATGAGCCAACACTACTCCACATGTGCCCAACCACACAGAATCACCAGGGCCAGCCAGGCCCAGGGAGATGTGCTGCTTTAACCGTAGTTCCAAATTTTAATCTCTTCTATCTCAACGGCCTTCTTCCTCCTTTCCCTTTTGAACAAAAACATTTGCACAGTCACTTTCTAAATAAACAGTTTTCTTCTGCTTTCTAAACAACTTAAGGAGGAAAAAATAACCAAGGAGTCTTCTTCAGTTCTAGCTTCAGGGGGAGAAAAATCCAGCATCTTCAGTAAGTGAACAAAAGCAAGTTCACCCGGCACATTAAAAGTGAAACAGCTGAGCCAGGGCACAGTGGCTCATGCCTGCAATCCCAGCACTTTGGGAGGCCAAGGCGGGCGGATCACGAGGTCAGGAGTTCGACACCATCCTGGCCAATATGATGAAACCTTGTCTCTACTAAAAAAAAAAAAAACAAAAAACAAAAAACAAAAAAACAAAATACAAAAATTAGCCAGGTGTGGTGGCGCGTGCCTGTAGTCCCAGCTGCTAGGGAGGCTGAGGCAGAATTGCTTGAACCTGGGACGCGGAGCTTGCAGTGAGCCGAGATCGTGCCACTGCACTCCAGCCTGGGCAACAGAGTGAGATTCTGTCCCAAAAAGAAAAAAAAAAGTGAAACAGCTGAAATGAAGGCATTCACTCTTTTCTTGTATAAACACCTTCCCTCACTCATTCACAAAAGAAAGATCCCCAGGGGTCTGGGGGGAAGATGACTCATCACCAGGAAATACCACCTAACTACAGATTATCTCAACCTAGCAGTTACTGCTGTTATTGTTGCTCTCCTAGGTATGACAAAATGTCATATCGAAGACCTTGCTTTTAAAACATCCTTCTCATTAAAATCAAGAATGAGTAGAAACGAAGTGATTTCTTTCTTCATCATCTGTAAGAGACAAGGTGGGGACAGGAGCAGGGTATGGTGGGTGGGGTGGGGCAAGAACGTAGGCTTGCTTGGAATTTTATTTATTTGGCTGTGTCTGCCTATCTTTAATCCACCCCAAACCTATACCACCCTAAGGGAGCAGGGGGAGGACATGCTGCAAGTGCAGCGAAGTCGGTAGGAAAGTAGACAGCCTCAGAAACAGGGTGAGAAGGAAGCAGCAGTGAGACACAGGCCAGACAAGAATCTCAAGAAGTACCGCACAAATTCTTTGCAGAAGACCTGTAATAGTGGGGAAAGCTCTGTAAGTCAACAAAGATAGCAGAGAGTAAAGTTCCCAAGTCATCACACGCCAGCAACATCATCTACTCTTTCTCAGGACTCTTGCAGTTAAGATAATACAATTTGAAGTCAGAAAAGAAGTAGATATTTAACCATGCCCAAACTATGAGAAATACAGGTGTGAATATTTTCCCTATAACCTGCATCCCAGCATCTCTTATCCATCACAGAATTTCCTAGACTAGGTAAATTCCTTTCTATCTCTGCAGCAATTCAATTCAGCACCTGCCACATAACAAGTATTACATCAACAGCGGGGATATATTCACTTGGAAGTTAGGGGGACACCACAGAATACTAAAAGCATGAGAATAAATGAGCTCTCCCTATAAGCAGCCATATGGGTAGACCTCACAAACACAATGCTAACGGAAAGAAGCCAGACATAGAGTACCACACAGTTCCATTTGTATAAAGAACAGACACAGGCACAAGTAATACGTGCTGACAGAAGTCAGGACAGTGTCACCCTTCCATGGAACAGTTAGTGACTGCAAGGGGCCTATGAGGGCACTCCTGGGTACCCCAGAAGTGGCAAAGTTCTGTTTCTTGATCTAGGTGCTGGTCCACTGAAGGGTTATGTACAGTTTTTGGAAATTTACTGAGTTTATAATTTGTATACTTTTCTGTATGCATGCTTCACTTCAATAAAAAGGTGTATGTGTATACATATATATATACATATATACACACATATGTGTGTGTGTGTATATATATATATTTTTGTTTGTTTGTTTTGTTTTGTTTTGAGAGAGAGTCTCACCTTGTCGCCCAGGCTGGAGTGCAACAGCACAATTTCAGCTCACTGCAAGCTCTGCCTCCCTGGTTCAAGCAATTCTCCTGCCTCAGCCTCCTGAGTAGCTGGGATTACAGGCATGCGCCATCACACCTGGCTAATTTTTGTATTTTTAGTAGAGACGGGGTTTCACCATGTTGGCCAGGCTGACCTCGTGATCCACTCACCTCGGCTTCCCAAGGTGCTGGGATTATAGGCGTGAGCCACCGCGCCCGGCCCAAAATACAAAAATTTAAAAGCTACTGAGGGTTGTATATAGGAAGACACTTCTCCTGAACTCAGTGCTCATATAGACAAAGGCAAGTAAACACAGCTACCCTCGAGAACTTAGTTTTCCAAGACCTGTCAGCCATGTTGCACAGCACAGGTATATCAGTGAGAGAAAAAAAGTGTCTGGGAATGTCTAGACATAAAAGAAACACGGGTAAAAGAAAACTGGCATAAGGTTCCTGTGCTCAGAGAAAAGCCCCCTGGACACGTTGGGGACTTCAGAGCCCCACGGACATCATGATAACCATCAGATAACCAACAGATAGTGGCAGTCCCTTTTCAGAGGCAGGTTTCCATCTAGGCAGAATTTGCACTCAGACTTGGAGACCAATCAGCACCTGAGAGTACTAGGGAGAGGAGTCAGAAATAAAATTCTTTCACTCCACCATGAAATCATTTTCATAGTTCTAAACATCACCTAAAACCTCTGACACATAGTGAACTACATATAATGCCCAAAGTTCAATGGACAATTGTTTTACAATTAAAACAAACTGCAAAACAAAATGGAAGCTCGGGAACAGGATCACAGCCAAACTATAATCTGGGTTCCCTGTTAGTGCACAGAGTTAAAAATCAAGGGAGAGAGTCTGACCTGTGGCACAGATGTTGCAGGCTAACGTGGAACAACAGAACAGAGGGGCTGTACTCTCACCGGCTGCTCATTCACCAGAAAAGGCAGCTTTCTAAGGGGATTTTCTGCCCTTGGAGCAGAGAGCCTGGCTTCCTGCAATGCTGAGGCCATTTACAGATTAACAGTGTGCTACAATGTGGCAAGTTCGGATGCTAAAAACCCAGCCCATCAACTAGCTGGCTCCCTAATCCCATTTTAGATCAGACCCACAGAAGTCAACTCTCTTTTCTGTAAGGTTAGTACAAAAGTCAGAATAACCAGGAGATAAAAATTTCTCACCAAAAATGTCTTTCCCTCTGTCAGGGTATTATGCTAATGGGAGTGAAGGGGGGGGGGTCCGTTTCTCAATTAGAGCTTTTATTCTAAAAATGATTCCACTGTCATATAAATGTTTAAGATACGTGTATGTTGTTACCATAGATTTTCATGAGACGTTGACAGACTGATAAAACAAGCAATTCCAGAAAGCTTTATCATATGGACAGGTTAGTTTAGGCTAGAATTTATATCCCAGTCCTATGAAGAGAATGTAAACTGGAAAGCAGTTATTGGAACTAAATTCAGGAGGCAAAAACAAAAAGGGCAGGGGTGCTAAAAAGATCCTTTTAAGAGATTTCACCATTTTAAGTGTTTCAAAGGAATGGACATAGGTTATCTAAAACCTCTTTCCAACTGTATTGCTTCACCATTTTACCACATCTCAAAGGGCATGTCACTATATAATTAAAAGACAATCTAAACTGTGTAATCATCAAATAGTTTCATGGCCTGTGCACACAGACACACACACACACACACACACACACACACACACACCATCAACCAAGTATAGGTAACTTACTTGAGTTTTGGGGTTTTACATATAAAAAGAAGGGGAAGCACTGTTTATTCAACAGTATTTACTAAATGCCTGCTATATGCTAGGCACTGAATTTGCACATGGGATGAAACATCACTAAAAGAACTGGCCAGGCACAGTGGCTCACGCCTGTAATCCCTGCACTTTGGGAGGCTGAGGTGGGCGGATCACCTGAGGTCAGTAGTTCAAGACCAGCCCGGCCAACATGGTGAAACCCCGTCTCTACTAAAAATACAAAAATTAACCAGGCATGGTGGTGGATGCCTGTAGTCCCAACTACTTGGGAGGCTGAGGCTGAAGAATCACTTGAACCCAGGAGGCAGAGGTTGCAGTGAGCCAAGATCACGCCATTGCACGCCAGCCTGAGTGACAAGAGGGAAACTCCAACTCAAAAACAAAAAACAGACGAAGATCCTTGTCACTATGTACAAAGCTTATATTCTTGGGGGATAGGCAGTTAGTGGCATGGTGGAGGCAGTGAAACACATTAAGTAGAATAAATAAGCCAGTTAGATATGGTGACACAGAACCGGGCAAGAGCTTTAGGAGTAGGAAGAGGTCATGTGCTGTGTCAAGGCATGAAGAAGGTGCGGGGGGTGAGCTGGGCGGCCGTGAGGGAGTGGCATTCCAGGCACAGGGAACAAACAGTAAGTGACAGGTCTCTTGGCAGGATCAGGCGAGCAGGTTGGAGAAACAGTGAACAGGCCTGTGTGCTTGGAGTGACTGTGGAGAAGGAGGAGAGGAGGGCTGGGAGGCCAATCAAGTAGGGCCCTGTCTTGTCAGCCACTGTAAGAACCCGGGCTTTTACTCTGAGCTAAGTAAGCAGCCTCTGAAATACTCTATTCTGACTTTGTTTTCCAAGCTTCACTCAGGTGCTACAGTGAGAAGTGGCTGGAAAACAACCATGGAGGCAGCAGGCTCGTGACAGGGGCTACGATAGAAATCTAAATAACAGACGGTGGCAGCCAAAACCAGACGGGCAGCCAAGGGTGGCAGCACAGAGGCTGTGGTGAGAAGGGTCAGATTTGTGTGTGTGTGTTCTTATAGACAGACTATAGTTTGTTCTCACAGACTATGAGGACCATCAAACTCATCAAAACTTAATATGATTTCAAAAATACTAACTAATAGTTACTAACCTGTAGTCAATCTACCCACACCCACTATCTATCAAGATTATTCTAACACAAATGACACTGTCTGAAGGCAGAACCAGTAGGATTTCCTGACAGATGAGCCAAGTGGTACAAGACAGAAAGCAAGCAGTCCACCCAGGATGCAAAAGCTTTTTGGGCCTGAGCAATGAGGAGGGTGGAGTTGCCGCCAACTGAGAAAAGACAAGGCTCCAAGTGGAACAAGCTTATGGGGGAAGAACAGGAACTCACATGAGACATGTCAAGTTTAGGTTATCGACATCCAAGTAGAGATCCTGAAGAGGCAGGTGATATATCAACGCAGCACTCAGGAGAGGTGTCTGTTTAGTCCTGAGGCCTGACACCATCCCTAAAAAGGGCAGCTTGCAAGGTTGCCCTTCGGCTGACATCTGGGATTTTGATCTGGGTAGGGTTTCCACCACTCCCAGAACTGGCTAAGAGTGGCTTGCTGTACCTAGAATGTGGTTTATGCCATACACCTATTTTCCTTTTGGAAGTCTGAAATTTTGGGTGCATGCTAGGCACAGGCTGCTTGTACTACCATCCCCAAATAAAAATGCAAGGCATTGAGTCTCTAGCAAGATTCCCTGGTAGACAATATTTCACATGTGCCGTTACAGCTCTGCTGGAGGAATTAAGCAGGGCCTGTGTGACTACACTGGGATAGGACTCTGGGAAGTCTGTGCCTGAATCCCTTCAGACTTCCTTCCACGTGCCTGTTCTCTTGCTGAATTTGCTCTGGATCCTATCATTGTGCTGTAAATCACAGCGGAGAGTACACCTAGGTGCTGGAATCAAAATTGAGGATGGTCTTGGGGACCTCCAACACGACATTCTTTTCAATACATTTACTGGGAACGGAAGCAAGAATGGAAGTGTCAAGATAAAAAACAAAACCTTGCATGTACAGCCCAAAGCTGAAAGGAATAAAGAAAGAAGAAAGAAGAAAGAAGCAGCAGTAGCAGCAGCTGGGGAAAGGAGATGGGATGGTAAAAGGACAGTATCCATTTTAAAAAAAAACCAGCAATTTAGATTATATAAAATGTGTTGGGTGATTTTTTTACTCAACCATTTATTTTACATAGAAAAAATGCCTTTGGTTCATAAAATGATGAAATTAAACTAAGAAACTGGATGTTCAATCTGCTTGAAGAATGCTCATTAATAATTACAAAGATCATCCTTTCACAGCAAGTTTTAATTTACCAAGAAATCAAGAATAGTTACTCCTAAAGCATAATTAATCTTTCTATTCCACTCCAGAGAGAACAGTGTTTTTAAGACTAACTGTTCAGTACTTGTTTAAATAAATTAATTAGTGCAACTCCATGAACAGCATTAAAAACAAAAACAAAAAACCTACAAACCATGGTTTCCATTTGCCATTTCCAATCCCAATGAATCAAAATTACATCTGAACAAAGCAATTAGTGCTTAGTCATATTTTCAGTAAGAGTGAATATACTTTTCTCTATTCCTTTTTAATATTTAAAACTAGCCTGCAAATGAGTAAATGTATGAGTAAAATATAGTAGCACATAAATATTAATATAAAGGCTGTCTCCAATCTTTTAAAAGGGACACTATATATATATATATATATATATATATATAGCTACTGCTCAAAACACTGTTGGAAATTCTCCTTTAAAACTGCCTTTTGGCCAGGTGTGGTCCCTCACGCCTATAATCCCACCACTTTGGGAAGCCAAGGCAGGAGGACAACTTGAGCCCAGGACTCTGAGACCAGCCTGGGAAACACAGGGAGACCAGGTCTCTACAAAAAATGTTAGTCCTAGCTACTCGAGAAGCTGAGGTGGGAAGATCTCTTGAGCCTGGGAAGCTGAGGCTACAGTGAGACGCGATCACACCACTGTACTCCAGCCTGGGGGATGAAGCAAGATCCTGTCTCAAAATAATAATAATAATAATAATAATAATAATAATAATAATAATAATAAATTTTTTAAGGAGAAGAACAAGAACTGCCTTTTGTCTTGGGACATTCTTCAGAAAGAGCAAATATAAGCTAAGCACCACCCATGTGAACAAAGGGTACTGTCATGAACCTAGAAAGGCTAAGAGAATCCCAAAAGAGGATATGATCTAAAATGAACATGTGGCCACTATTCTCCAGCTAACAATTAAAACAGCAGAAGAATCGACAGGGATCGGTGGCTCACATCAGTAGTCCTAGCACTTTGGGATGGCCAAGGTAGGAGGACAGCTTGCGCCTAGGAGTTTGAGACCAGCCTGGGCAACACAGTAAGACTTCAGTCTCTACAAAAAAATTTTGAAAATTAGCTGGGCATGGTGTCACACATCTGTAGTCCCAGCTACTCAGGAGGCTGAGGTAGGAGGATCACTTGAGCCCAGGAAGTCCAGGCTGCAGTGAACCCTGATGGTGCCACTGCCCTCCAGCCTGGGCAACAGAGTGAGGCCTATCTCAAAAAACAGAAATCAAAAATGAAACACAAAAAAAACCCACACACACATACACAGCAGAGGGAGACAGTTCATAGGGCAAAAGTAGTTGTCAAAGGACCAAACAGGCTGTAACCACAGAGGGGCTGAAGAAGAAGCCTGCAGGGAAGAAAATCACGGCAAAAAGGATTGCCACAGGTGGAAGGCGGCGGTGGTGGAGAGTGGATCATTTGAACAAGTGGCTGAGTAGGGTATCGGGAGTGTTAAAAAGTCTTCAGCAAAAGTGATATTTTAATGTATTTAATAACGAGAAGGTAACAGACATAATGCCCAACATCTTCCCATCCCCTAAATAATATGACAGAATTACCATTCACAGACACTGTAGTCTTAACACTAAAAGAAAGTCTGCTCTGAAAAATCTGCCAAAAACAAATTTTAAAAAGGAGAAATGTGGTCAAGATCCATCTATCCTTTAAAGGTCAGATCAAATCAGCTTACTCAACGAGCTTACTTAAAAACCTGATGTTTGAAATGGTTATACTTTCACAAGTACAGTAAGCAGGGAATCAAAGACCCAGGTTCTAATTCCTGCAGTGTCTAGCAATGTACTCCTGAGCAAGAAGCACCTGCTCAGTGAAGTCTCTGAGCTGCAGTTCTTCACCCACAGACAGGAGGGAGTGGGCTCTTTCTTTCCTAAGGTTCCATTAAAGCAGGGGGTTTCAAACTTGAAGGTGCATTAGAATTTTTTGGAGGGCTCCAGTCCAGAGTTTCTGATGCAGTAATCTGGGATGGAACCAGAAGCTGCATTTCTAACAAGTTTTCAAGTACTCGCAGTAGCTGCTGATCCAATAGCTACATTTTGAGAATCCCCTGCTTTAACACCATCCTATGCCTGAGTGGCTGAGAAAAAGGACCAAATGTTGGAAAGACCACTGGACAGGCCAGAAGACTGGACTGGATGCAGCTCTGCTACTCAATGCTGATGAAATGCAGTCAAACATCATTCATTCCAAAGAGCACCGTTTCATCCCCAACTGACATAAAACACCACGTAGTAAGTTTGCCTCTGTTCTCTGTGCATTAACCTAAGAAATGTTTGTCCTTGATTTATCCAAAGCAAAGGGCCAAAATAACTTCAGAAAAATATTAAACTTCTCCCCTCCATGTCTATTTTAAGTAGTAACATTGTTATAATACTGAAATAATTTTATATTCACTGAACATAAAAATGTGTTTTTAAGTTCAGTATTTTTCAGTATAAGAGAAAAGACAAATATAAGATATACAAGATAGAAGAAATTAAGAAAAAAACTCTGGTTTTTGAAAAAGAAAAATGTATTTCTTAGCTCTGTCTACTCAAAGGGCCTAGAAGCAGCAATACCTCAGTAGCAATGAGTATACTTAGCATCCAGATGTTAGTCTCTAAAAACATTTCCCACTCAACAGAACTAAGGCTCCTCAGAGGAGAGGATTCCATGTCTTGGTAGGTGAGTTTCAAATATCTACTTGTCCCAGAAAAACAAAGAGGTACTCAAAAACTAACAGGGGCATGTCGAAAGGCTACAGACTCCACTGGGGACCCACTGGGGTCATGTCAAAGGCTCTCATTGCCAAATATGGTACAACTTGATTATGTAATAATAACAGCTGTTAATGATGGAAACACATTAAACAAAACCACTCGTGTCCACAGCAATATCCAGACAAAGAGAGAAGGGCAGGGGTAGTTAGGAAACTCTTCTATAGACTGTTGTTGACTAATAAATACAGAAGGAAGAACATAAAATCATCATTTTGCAATAATAACTAACCTAAGCAAGAATCATTAAATGAATGCCAAAGCCATTAGCTGAAAGGTTACTCATGAACAGAATATTCACACAGTGCCCAAGTATCACCCTGGAGATAGATTATTTAGGAAATGCAAAACTAATAATGCACCCTTATGGTAGGGAACGCGGGCAGTCACCTCTTTAATCCAGTGCCAGTGACCCAACTTGGCTTCACTAATAATGGGAAGGCTATGAGTGAAGCGGGCTTCACCTAGAACGACATACCCCCTGACCTGAGGCAATATCAAGTACCCAATACCACCACTGAGCTGTTCTTGCCAAAAAATATTTAATCTGCATCTCATCAAACCTCTCAACATAATTCCAGTTTACAGGAAATATAGGAGAGAAAGGAACAAGTTAAAGCATAACATGAGGAAACTATCAAATCCAGAATACAGGATATTTTACAGAACAGTTTGGCTGAATTCTTACAAAAGTCAATTTTCTTTTATGAAAAAATAAAAACGGAGGCAGGAAGGTAAAGAGAAACTTACTAGCCTAAAAATCATAGTCCAGGTTTATGCACTACACTTAGTTATCTTATCCATAAACCTGGACTATGATTCAAAAAGAGTTAGAAAAACATTCTTGGCACAATCAAAGATATATGAATGTAGACTGATCATTAGGTGCAATTTTATGATATGCAGTAGACTGTCTTTAAGACAAGCATGCTCAAGTAATTTCAGGTGAAGCATCATGGTGATAGCTGTAATTATTTTCAACAACAATACACACATACACGAACAAAATGTTAACAAATGTTGAATATAAGTGAAGAGTTGAGAGTGTTCATTCTTTCAACAGTTCTGGATGTATGAACTTTTTCATAATAAAAAGTTGGGGGACACTATGAAAATGCAAAATAAAATTCTGTTCTCAGAGACAAACCTCACTCAAAGAGTTTATGAACTCCAGGTTGAGAATCACTGGTAAAAGCAACCATTTGCCATGTTTTGTTTTCTATGTGTACTTAAGCTACAATACTGTATTATAGTTATGCAAGATTTTATCACGGGAAAACTGAATGAAGGGTACATGAGACCTCCCTATACATTTTTCTGCAAATCCTCTGAATCTATCATTATTTAAAATAAACAAACACATTATAGATCTGCTGTCCTAATATCATCCACTTTGAGCACATCCTTAATCTGTTCCTCAAGCCCTTCCCAAAACCAATCAGATAAAAGACACGCTTTCCTTAAAAAGAGCCTTTCCTTAAAAAATCCTAAGGATAGTCATTTCTTAATACAGTTAAAGTACTCACACACCAAATTTGAAGAGAACTTGACATCTCTTGCAAATAAATGCCTCCCCACTTCCAGGCCCCTTGGTTTCCTCCATAGTCCCTTGTCACCTCACCCCAGGATGAAATCTGAATTCTCAGCTGGTCTTATTTTTCAGATTCACACAATCAAGTAAAGCCAGTGAAGTGGGCCCCCATCTTTGCACTGTCTGCAGCCAGCTCCAGAGCTAGATTCATTCAGCCTGCCAACCGCTGACAGCTCGGGAGAAACGCAGCCACACCATTCAACTTCCCACACCTGCTGCAATTCTTGCCTTCTGGGCCTGAGGAATAACTAGTAGCCTGGTAACTGCCTCTCACTTTCACCTAAAGAGTCAGAACAAATCTGTGATTTTTCCCAAAAACAAGTATTTGCACTTTTTTGCTCCTGAGATGAAACTAAGTGGAGGTAAAAAACCATGAAGAGTCCTGTTCTCATCAAGAGACCCACTCCAACAGCCCCTCCTGCTGGAGTTGGGACCAGAAGCACATGCTGCAAAATCTCTCTCACTCAGCCTGCTCCCCACTTGCTCCCAGGTCCCAGCCAGGCCAATGCCTACAACTGCACAAGAGGAGTTCAGAGGAGCTTTGATATGCAGGCTTGGCGAGGGCATGTTTTCCAGGCTGACTGCTATACACGGCCCTCTATCCATAAACAACACTTACTATGGGCCCCATGCTATAGCAAAGGTCACTAGCATGAAAACAGCACACAAGAAACATTACTGAGTGGACAATATGGTAAATGGTTGATTGGGTTTGTATAATACTTACTTGAGGACTCACCATCTGGTTTTCATTTTACCTGAATACATGGGTTTTGCAATAATTACTTTTAGAGGAATCCCAAAAATACTTACATCATGCATGTGTCCAACACTGCCTGATTTTTCAGGCAAGAAAATACCTTTTGTATCCCACTCAATAAGTGGGATACAAAAATATCCATTACACATATGAGTATGTATTTTATAGTTATGTTCACAGAGACATAATTGAAAGGAAATACACCAAAGCACTAACAATAGCTATTACAAGGTAGCAGACGGCCGGGGATGCTGGCTCATGCCTGTAATCCCCGCACTTTGGGAGGCCGATGCCGGTAGATTGGTTGAGGTCAGGAGTCCAAGACCAGCCTGGCCAACATGGTGAAACCCCATCTTACTAAAGTACAAAATTTAGCTGGATGTGGTGGTGGGAGTCTGTAATCCCAGCTACTATGGAGGCCGAGGCAGGAGAACTGCTTGAATCCAGGAGGTGGAGGTTGCAATGAGCAGAGATCGCACCACTGCACTCCAGCCTGGGTGACAAAGGGAGACTCCATTTCAAAATAATAATAATAATAATAATAATAATAATAATAATAATAATAATAATGTGGCAGAAGTATAAGGATTTAACTTTTTCTTTATATTTTCCTATACTTTACACTTTATTTTTTTTTACAGTGATCATATATTGCACACTTATAATCACAGCCAGGCTTAGGTGAAGAAGATCCCTATAGAGAAGGCGAACCCCATGTAGATTCCATTAGAGATGTGAAAGAGGACATATCCTGACCAGCCACAACAGCAGTGTCAGGGGAAGCAGCACAGGTTGCATGACACCACAAGGGTGAACTCTCAGTTCATAAAATTCCAAAAGATTACATTTAAAATTGTACCTGCAAGTCTGCCAGTAAACAAGTCAAAAAGTGTGTTAATAAACAATGGAAAGACCATATTTTCTAGCAACACCACTCCCAACATAGCACTGGCAAGATGCACAGCATTCTGAACTGGAGCCTTTGGTAGGAAGGTGGTATCGGTCATTCCATTCACAGAGAGGGTCCTTCATAAATAGCTCAACTACTGTATTCAAAATAAAATAAGCAAGAAGTTATGGTTCCTTCGCCACTCTTTAAAAACATCTTAAAAAAATATTTAACTGGAAAGCATCCAATTTCCCACTGAGCTGTACACCAAGATAGGATCACTGTAATACAACAGAATAGTCTACATCAGAGTATGTCAAGGAGAAGCTTTTGGCCATTCAACTAAGCAACGGTACATTTTCATTTTAAAGTATCCATTATTCTCTTTAACAGAGAAAAGACAGTGGTCACCTCATAAAATGTCACATCTTCAAATATTTATGAAAGGCTCTATCAGTTGTCTTGTGGTCCAGGGACAACAGTGTTTTCCAATTCTTACTGACAAATACCCATTCTGAAGACGACCATGTTGTCAGAGACCAAGCAGAGAGCAAGGCAAAGGAGGAGATTTCCCTCTCTGGATAGCACACTGGAGATCGGTTAGCCATTATCTCCCTTGACTGCCTCCAGACTTCGGGAAATTATGGCTGGATTTAAAGTTATCCCAAATCTCCAATGCTACTGGTGAACTCTTTCTAGAATCTGTGAAATATGATGTTGAATCCTACTCATAATTAGGCAAGTTAGAGGTAAACATGAACATGAAGTAAAATTTCAGATAAAAATACTTTAAAATGAAATGGATTTAGTTCATTATAATCTATTTTTTTTTAAGAATTTAAATATGGGCTCATGCTTATATTACAAGCACACATATGGGCACACGTACACTTACTCTTTGTCTCGGTCACGTTCTCCCCTTTCCCATCTAAAGCTGCACAGTAAATCCTCATGCGACCATTTCAAGAACTATTTTTTGCTACTAAATTTTGCCAACAATCTGCTCAGCATTCTAGCAGATGTTTCTGTTTTCCAACCTCTGGGAACTTGGCTGGGTCTGTTTTCCTCCCCCATGTTAAAAATAAAAGAAATGGCACAAATGTGGCCTAATACCCTAGAGAAGCTTTTCTCCACTCGAAACCCTCAATCTCCCTATTCATGTGACCTCCATGATCCCTTTTCAGATTTTTTCTTTTCCATTAGAGAAGATGTTTCCAATTATGGCCCATTACGTTGCCAAGGATGACATCACTCAGATGTATGTGTGTACTGCGTGTGTTTTGAGAAAATGCTACTGCCTTTTAGTTACTTAGAGACCGTGTACTACAATTTAGGCCAACTAGTCCACTGGACCTATGAACCCACAATGTCACAGGAGGCCAATTTGCTCAAGTGATCAGATTTTCCAAACAGGGTAATACTCTGTGTTGTTGGGGGAATCTTTGTCTTCCATCTAACAATTTATTTAAAAAGGTGTGTGATTCAATCTTACCTCAGTGACATCCATAACTTTGATGGCTGCCAACTGACCCGTTTTAACATGTCGACCCTGAAAAACAGAAAAAAAAGATCAATGAGCACTAATGTTTTTGCACAATCATTAGAACAAAATGGCTGAAGTTTCCAACAAATCGTATTTCATCTATACTCATCTCTTACTAACCAACAGTGATGACAAAATAGTCCTGTGCTCTCCAATATAACAATATAGTTTACAATGAACCACACTTAAGCAAGACAATTCCTTGAACAAACTTATTTCCTTCACAGGTTTAATTTACATAACACTATCTCGAAGAAACTTTTTTCTTCTACAAATCACACTGGCCATCCTTTCCTTCTTAACTTGCTATAGGAAAAAAAAAAAATGACCCCCAAAAAACCCTCTAGACATTTTATCCTCAAAAATGGATAACTGTAATTTTTCCCTGTGTGTTCCCAATATCCATTACTTTATTTCACAAGAATTATACTGAAAGTCTTCTTTGAAGCTCTCCTGCAGTCCCAATGTGGGGACTGCAAGAAAGAAACAAGCTAAAGCATAACATGAGAAAACCATCAAACAAATTCACTTTTTAAAATTCTTTCCCTCCTCCTACCAATTTCTTTATATATTTCTTTACAATTCTGGGATTGTGTGTGTGTGTGTGTGTGTGTGTGTGTGTGTATAAAGAAATTGGGGGGTAGGAGGGAGACAGGTTTCTTACAGGTGTATTATAACGCCTCACCTAGAATCTAAAATTCTGTAACCCATTTGTATCACTAGATATCAGTCATACTTGGTATCATTCTCCTTTCCCCCAGATGAGGAGTACTGGGTTGAATTACTGTCAGTCTTGTTACTCTCTACTCACTCTTTGCGATGCCCTGCTGGTCATTTCTCAGGCCAGTAGCAAAGAGCATCCAGATATGCTGAGCATGATCTACTTAAGGACTCTGTGAGAAATAGTCCTTCTGCAACAGATGTAAAACAGAAAGAACATCCCCATATTCTCCAACAGCCTGTCTCCCTTGTATTCTCATGATTTAAAGAGCTGTGAACTTTAAAACTTCAAATCTGAGAAGGAGAGTTTGTGCAGAAACTCAAGTTACAACTTGGACAAAGCAACTCTATGAAAATGACACTGTATTACAACTATGACACTGAGTAACTGCACCTGGGCAAGACTCTGCTTGGTGTGCCTCAGGCTCCTATCTGTGTAAGTGAGATCATAGTGGTACCCACTTCATAGGGCTGCTGTGTACAATAAATGGAGCACAAAGAACATTGGGTGGCACATGGTCAGTGGTCAAGCACAACCCTGGAACCTTGTTTCCCTAAATTAATGATAGTTCTTATAGTTGATTGTGACTGTCAACACAACCTGAAACCAAATGATGGTTTTCTTGAACCCAAGGAGAAAGAGTAGAATTTCAGAGGATATAGTATTAAGTGATCCTCTCATACTTTCCACATAAGCAGACAAAGATCATCTCCTTAGCAACTAATCAACTTTCAAACCTGTTATTCACCCCCTGCAGTGAGTTTATTTCCAAATTACTAAAGCATATTTCTCGCTGACAGAAACCAAATGATGAGGGAAAATGTCAAACGCACTGTCCTGGCTTTCCCTCTTTTCAAGAGCATAAGTATGCTGCATTGGGAATGTGTTAGTACAACATTGGGGATGGAAGGGTCTTCTGAGTATCTGGTATGATTAACACCTAAGATCTCTACAAATCAAGAAAATCCACAGGTCTATGAAAAAGCCTCCTCAGACATTTATAGAGTAGTACCTTTCTTTTTTCTTTTTTCAAATAAATGTTAACATAAATAAAGCCATAAGGAGGAACAGAAAATGGTCTATGCTTCCTTCTATGCCTGAACTCAAGACCACAAGTGTGTATCCTCAAGACTCAGAAAGTGGCATAACAGCTGAGAACTGTGAATTCACTCAGCATCTGCTTTACATAAAACATGAGTCTCCCTTACTAAGGGAACAGAGTATCAGGAACTAACAACTAATCAATTATTTTTGTGATGAGGCCAGACCATGTGACAGCACCAGTCTTCATTATCACACAGTAGGTCTCCAAATTAGGTCCATTTTGAATTTAAATCAGAAAATCATCTAAGAATTCTGCCTCCCTCCTTTCAAACAAGACACTGTACCAGGAAAAACGAATCTGAGACCCAGGCAGCCTTGAGTGTCTTTCCTTGTCCACCACCCCATCACTGTATTTCCTCAGGGAAGTTACTTAAGTTCTAGGAGTTTCCGACCCGCTGTGTTCAGGTGCCTCATCCCTGCTCTAGAGTCAGGCAGCTGGTAGATAAAGTGCAGAGAGTCCGTAAGGCCCTAGTCCTGGCCCTGGCACCCAGCACACAGTGGGCTCTCGGCAGGGATGCATCCTCATACCACTCCAACAAACCCCCATGCTGATTCCCTTGCTCCCTTCTCCTCATAGACTGCAATCGTCTCGCGTGTAGTCAATGTAGGCCCATTTCTAATTTTTGAAAGGAATGGTCAATGCAAGGGGAAGGAATGGAGTGCTAAAATAACATATTTCTCTATTTTTTTTAAAAAAGGGCTGGGTGCAGTGGCTCACGTCTGTAATCCCAGAACTTTGGGAGGCCAAGGCAGGTGGATCACCTGAGGTCGGGAGTTCAAGACCAGCCTGACCAACATGGTGAAACCCTGAATCTACTAAAAATACAAAATTTAGCCAGGCGTGGTGGTATGCACCTGTAATCCCAGCTACTCAGGAGGCTGAGGCAGGAGAATCACTTGAACCTGGAAGGTAGAGGCTGCAGTGAGCTGAGATCGGGTCGCTGCAGTGAGCTGAGATCGTGCCACTGCACTCCAGCCTGGGTGACAGAGCAAGACTCTGTCTCCAAAAAAAAAAAAAAGCAAACTTCTAAATTTGAAACTAATAGTAATCATCCACCTACTGAGATGGGTCACCTTTGTGTAAAGAACTAAAATGGCCAGCAAAATAGTCTTGGGAGAAAAACTGAAGCTGGGATTCAATGTACTGAATGTTAATATGCATGTAATAGTGTGCTACGGAAGCTACACCAAGAGTTTTTTAAAGGACAAAAGTTTGCCTGTGATTTATTCAATACTACCCAAGAGGGAACATACTGACTCCTCTCAGGGTGGGCTACAAGCCTAGGCCTGCCCAAGCTGGGTGGCCCAACTCACAAGGGAGGCCCATACCACACCTCTCCTGGCATCTCTTTAGCTGCAACACACGACCCTCCTTCATACCACCTGAGGAGTATTTAAAGACAAAATGAAAATGCATGTAACCATAAACAGACTGCATTATGCTGGGAACTTAAGGACTCAGGAAAAGGCATTACTCACTGATGTTTGGGGCTAGACATCTATTATATCATCCCATTTTGGCCTCTACAAGGTTTCTTAAGGGCTGCTTCATCCAGCCTACTCACTGAAAATGAAATAAATCATGTTCCTTCACCTAACTCTGGATTACTGGATCACTCCGGACCCACCTGATGTTGGGTCACTCAAACACCTAACTTGTGCATAGAGAGATTCTGAATTTAATATTTAACAGGGTCTTTTTTTCCCTTGTATCATCCATTCTTAAAATATACCAGTAAATTACTTGGTCAGTATTAAATATACATACCTACCATCCATTTATGAATGTTACTCTCTTGTCCTATAACCTACATTTCTTGGGCACAGTATCGCATCCAGTGATACTATAAATATAAAATGCCAGATGGCAGAGATTAAAGATTCATTGCTAGCTTTATTTATACAGCACCATGTAAACATTAATGTGTTTATAAGACAATTAGTGATAAAAAGCCCCCAAATACTATTCACATCTATTTTCTCAACAGATCCTAAAAAACCCTATGAGGGCAACAAAGCAGGTCACTAGCCTATTCTACAGATGAGGAACTTTGAATTTTCTTCAGTTATCTGCCCACAGTACAACAGCAGCAGGATCCCCTTTCCACAGTGATTTTATATATATACTTCAAGAGAGGGACTCCTACTGTTTCTACTAACTTGTCAAATTTCTATCAAAATATTGTGTTTTCAAAGAAACAGCCTAAGTTATTTCGCCTCTATGCTTTTAAGGGTTAGCAGACATAGCATGATTTAGAATTAAAATTTTTCTTCCAATCAACATCATTTCACGTAGCTTGAATGGTTCAAATAACCACAACCGACATCCCCTTTGGTAGAGCAACTTTCTTAGTTTCTGGTTCATTTTTAGTCTTTAACTTTCACAAAAATGTATGTTTCTTTTTTTAAGAAAACTCAAACTATTCTTAATAGAGGTCCAAGCTGAAGAAAATGGCTTGATTTTCAACTCTCCTTTATGTTTCCAACCAAGTCAAAATTGCCACCTCACACTTGAAAAACCATCACACTAGAATGAAATCTGTCTCTGGCCCATAGAGAGGAGCCTAGAGGCATAAGGAACAGCATTCAAAAGGAAGCTTTTAAATCCTAAAAGAAAAACATCTGACCGGGTGCAGTGGCTCACACCTGTAATCCCCGCACTTTAGGAGGCCGAGGCAGGTGGATCACTTGAGGTCAGGAGTTTGAAACCAGCCTGGCCAACATGGTGAAACCCCATCTCTACTAAAAATACAAAAATTAGCCAGGCATGGTGATGGATGCCTGTAATCCCAGCTACTCGGGAGGCTGAGGCGCGAGAATCACTTGAATCTGGGAGGCAGAGGTTGCGGTGAGCCAAGATCGTGCCACTGCACTCCAGCCTGGGCGACAGAGCAAGATACCAACTCAAAAAAAAGAAAAGAAAAGAAAACAGAAAAAGATGGCAATGTTCCTATCTTCTCAAATGTTCTGCTATCATTAAAGGCTAGGTAACTTCATGCTGCATAATCCTTACCTAAACTCCAATTACCCTTTAAAACACATTTGATGATTAAGTATATTCGTCGAGAGGCAAATTCCATTGGTCTCATCCATATTAAGAGGAACTTTGAGGAGTGAATGAATTCAAGCAATGAAAAATAGAGCCTTCACCTCCAGACTCCAATCTAAAGAGGTCTAATACCAACCACTCTATGAGAAAGTTTCCCCACTCATCCTCTGACCTTCCCTCACAGAGCCTTGCTATTAAATGGTGCCACCACCTCACATCTTAGCAAGAAAGTGCACATGACTCAACAGCACTTTTTCCATTCATAGTGCTTTCTCCCTAAATCTCACCTTTATCCAGAATCATAAAACTTTTGTACTCATACAGCCTAAGAATAAATAGGAGACAAGGAAAATTTATGTTTATGACACTATGTAAGGTAAACACGCAAGTTAGGAATAACAAATGCCTTCTTCCCTCAGTAGCCCAGAGGGGTACACACACACAGCCTAAACTCCAGCAAGCATATGCTGTGACACCAGAGAGCATTACAGTCCTGAGGCAGGACTGTAAGAACAGGTCACAGGAACCACGCTGGCCCTACTCTTGAGGCAGTTAGTGAACAAGCGTTTTATATGCATTGTTGTTTACTTCCCCACACAACGCAAGTATCATTATCCTCAACTCACAGATGAAGAAACTAAAGCTTAGAGGGGGCTAGGTTAACAAGCTCAAGAGTCACACCTAGACTGGTTCTCTATACCAGGCTGTGGACCTGAAACAGGAGACCACAAACGTCCTCTTAACCAACTGACATAGGAACTGCCAAGTACATTATTCTATAACATATTTTAATAGGTATAATCAAACATGGCAACACACTAACCAATAATAAAAACTTATTTTCAACTCCTGTCCTTTTTCTTCTTGTGATAAAGAAAGAATACCCCACAGGAATTGTTTAGGGAACCTGAAGGCATGTGAACACACATTCACAAGCCACTCTGGTCCATGGCTTTCTGAAACTGTAAGAGGCTTTTAGTTGTTCCCATCTTTATCTCATCATGAATTAAAGCTTCCTTTTATCTGTTGAGTTTAATCTGAAATAAAAATTTCAGAGATTAATTGCCTGAAATTGGCTTTATATTTGCTTAATAGTGAAGCCTATTAATGCACGTCTCAGTAACCTGAAGACTACTTTTAACCAGTGCTCATGACATGCCTCACACTGCTGAGGAGACAAAACACAGCAACCTGCCTGCAGGGAGCTTACAATTTAGAGAGGTGTTTAAAAAAAATACATACACACAAAAGATGAGCATCACAGAGAAACACTGTGCCCTGGGGTAGAAACACTTAGGAAAGAAGACACTGTGAAACCAATTGCTCTGCTTTGATAGGATGTGCAAAGCAGCTGTTAAGGGAGGACACATCCCCATGGGGCTAATGGTGTGGACCCACCATAGAGGCTGCAGCTGAGCCTTCAAAGATGCCTGGATGGCACCGAAGATCATCAAAGGACAGAACATGGATCTCTCAAGATGTGAGCTGCAAATAATCCTTTCCAAATCCCAGAAGGGGACAGGTTTGAGGTAGCAACTGGCCAGGAAAAAAAAGGGAGAGCACAATGATTCCCCCCAAGACTAGAAGGTATGTCACAAAACCATGTCACATCTCTGCAGACATGCAAGGATGAGAGAAGCTTGTCATACACTGCACCTCAAGAAGACGGCAGTCTCCATCACTAAGTCAAAAGAGAAGATTCCATGGCAGTGCGACACGTGCCTGCAACAGAAGCGAGAAGACCTGGCTGCTTCTCATTCCCAGCCAACTGGAAAGCTTTGTTTCCTGATATTTGTTCGTTGACTTTTTAGTGGTGTGCTGTTGGTTTGGGAGTGTTAATATTTTGGATTTAAGAGATTTACTGGGGATAAAGTTCGTTAAGTTTTTCTATTAGGCAGGTCAATTTCAGTAACAAATATATCACTCCCTTTCACCTGTGACATGCAGACTTCCAGGCTCTATCCCAGGCCATCAGATCTGTGTAACTGGGGTATAGGAATCCATGCCTTTTTAAACTAGCGTCCTAGTGATTTCTTAACGCACTCTGAAGTTTGGGAATTACTTCTTCAAGATTACAAGAAAAGTCGCAAACTCAAGTTCTCTTTCCCCTTTCAGACTTACATAGTATTTATTACAATTATATATGCAACTTACTGTCTTAGCTGGGGGTTTGGTGTGTGAAGGTTAGATTCATAACAAGTAAACTCTAACAAATACCTTTTTTTCCCCCCAGAAAAACACATAACTTATGTTCTGAAATGTCTAAGAATTGAAAGGACAGGCAAGCCTACTTCAACAAAATAGGTGATTTTACAGATTAGAAAGAAATCCCAGAGAGCTAGAAGGACGCTCACCTAGTAGCTAAGCCAAACCTGGTCTGTCTATTCTCTCCCCAGAATATCTCATCCATACCATTCGCAGTTCAACTTGACAATTCCAAACTACTCCCCTTTCTGAATTTTCTTATTCTTACTAGCAAATATGGAAACGTCCGTGACCACGAACTGAATGGCATGAGTACAGCACTGGGAAATCTACTGACCATTCTTTCTATATGCATCCACCCAAAAGGCAAAGACCAGCTTAGCTTGACTGGTTGTGCACTGTAAACCCCAAAACCACAGGTCTCACTCAAAGGCGCTCTCTTCCAAAAAGTGTCTGCAAAAAATCCAAAATTACCAAAGCAGGAGAGCGTATTACCCAGACAGCTCTCTAGGAGCCATCTAAGATAAGAAAGCATGTAATCAACCTGAGACAGCTCAGAGTACTTCAGCAAATATCTCGGTCTTTTTTTTTTTTTTCCCTCTAAACTAAACAGGAATTTATTTCTCACAGTTCTGGAGACTGGGAAGTCCAAGATCTAGGTGCCTGCAATTTTTTTTTTTTTTTTAATTATACTTTAAGTTCTAGGGTACATGTGCACAACGTGCAGGTTTGTTACATATGTATACTTGTGCCATGTTGGTGTGTTGCACCCATCAACTCGTCAGCACCCATCAACTTGTCATTTATATCAGGTATAACTCCCAATGCAATCCCTCCCCCCGGCTGCCCCATAATAGGCCCTGGTGTGTGATGTTCCCCTTCCTGAGTCCAAGTGATCTCATTGTTCAGTTCCCACCTATGAGTGAGAACATGTGGTGTTTGGTTTTCTGTTCTTGTGATAGTTTGCTGAGAATGATGGTTTCCAGCTGCATCCATGTCCCTACAAAGGGCACAAACTCATCCTTTTTTATGGCTGCATAATATTCCGCACAAACTCATCCTTTTTTTATGGCTGCATAGTATTCCATGGTGTATATGTGCCACATTTTCTTAATCCAGTCTGTCACTGATGGACATCTGGGTTGATTCCAAGTCTCTGCTATTGTGAATAGTGCCGCAATGAACACTTTTACACTGTTGGTGGGATTGTAAACTAGTTCAACCATTATGGAAAACAGTAGTATGGCGATTCCTCAAGGATCTAGAACTAGAAATACCATATGACTCAGCCATCCCATTACTGGGTATATACCCAAAGGATTATAAATCATGCTGCTATAAAGACACATGCACACGTATGTTCATTGCATCTCGGTCTTCTAAACATCTCCTGGTTGGTACTAAATCATCCCTTCAGACTGGAGTACTAATGGAGCACGAGTAAGGAAACGTGAGCCCACAGATCTGCTGCTGTTCTCATCACGTGCCTCCAGACCCCCAAACCAAGCCTAAGGTGAGAGGGCTTCTATTTGTGCACGTTTCATCCTCATAACTACTATTTCTCATCTACTTCTCCCTTCCTTCTGTGATAAGGGCTGCAGATGAGCAGGCAGGCAAAGGAAGCACAAGAATATGTCAGTGCTATCAGCTGGGACTTTCCAATTAATAAGACAATGTTTCCATTCCCTAAAGAGCTTAAAATTAAAAGACTCAATATAGAATTATTCCTTTCTTAGGAAGCTTCCTTATCTGAAACAACACTCCCTTTAAAGAAAATTATACCTCAATTGCAGGGAATGTGTAGACTTCTATTAAGAATGAAACAGTCAAAATAGACAATATGGTAAGACTTTACCTAATGCCACCACCCACTCCCCAACAAATGAGTCAGTTTGCATAGCTATGTTAGCAGATAACTAAAAGTAAAATAAATTATGCACCGCATCTTTTTTCTTTAAGGAGTCAATCTGGATGGAAATCTTTCTAAACCCTGAATTCTTGAGCACATTGAAGGTACTTTTCTTAATGGCCCAGGGAAATCATTATGAACACTAATTACTATCCAGTCTTTGCAATTAAGGGATAGCCTCTGGGAATATTACATCAGGCAGTAATATTCCAACTCCAACAAAGAAAGGGCCCAGTCATCTGGGCTCTGCATGCTTGTTCAGTCATTTACAGCTGTGTTCTAGGACAGATGGCAGGTCGGGGGACCAGGCAGCAAGCTCGGTTCCAGTTAGATGAGCTATCACTGTAGTAAAAAAGCACCTCTATGTTAGAGAAGCGGAGACAATTTAAATGAACAGATAATGAAGGGTGCAAGAGAAGAAATCTGGCCATGAGAGTTTATGAGTAATTCTTTCAAAAAGGGTGCTATATGGTTTGAATGTCCCCAAAGTTCAAGTGTTGGAAACTTGATTACCAATGCAATAGCGTTGGGAGCTGGGGCCTCATGAGAGGTGTAAGGCCAGGAGGGAGGAGTAAAAAGGATAGTCTGAGGGAGTGGGTTAGTTATGTCCAGAGGGAGTTTATTATAAAAGGGAGAGTTCAGTCGCCTTCCCCCTCCCTCTCACCGTGCGATGCCTTCCACCTTATGATGCAGCAAAAAGGCGACCTTTGGCTTCTCAGCCTCCAGAGTCATGAGCCAATAAATTCCTGTTCATTTAAATTACCCAGTCTGTGGTGGTCTATTACAGCAGCACAATACGGACTAAGACAAAGGGGGAGGGAAGATCTGGCTGGGCAGTGCGTCAGGTGGCGAAAAAGGGCAGAAGAGTTTTACAGACACCTGGTGAAGATGCATTAAAAAGGAAAGCGCCCCTTCCAAGGGTGGTAACGGCCTTGCAGTCTCTACTACAACATCAAGTATGAGGAACTAAGTTTGAAGAGGGAGACTGGCAAATAAAAAATCATCAACTAAAGGGTCCGAAAAAAGGATTAGCACACGCTTTCTTTCATCAACAGTCAAAGGGCACTGACAAGTCTTCATGTCAAAGCATCCAAAACAACGGAGATTTCAGATTCTACAAGCAGCTATCAGTAGTATTTATCACACATATGCAGCTGCTCTTTGCTCACTTGAAAAACCCAACTGGCTAAAGACTCAGTAACTTTTGTTTAATAGCAAGAAAAATTTCCCATTTTTTACTATAGGTAAACTTACATATAAAGTTATTCATTTATTTTAGCCACTAAAAAACAGAGCATTCAACAGCCAAGTAATAGTCAATATGGTAATACTAACCATGAAATTCAATCATATGACTCTGTCAAGATACGTTAAAAATACTCTACTCTTGAAGACAATTCAGTTCAGCACTAAATAAAAGATCACTAACTGACCAATGAGAAGGGAGGAGCTCCTCCCAGGTGGCAATTCAATGGACTGCGCCTCTTAGTGACCAAGTGGGGAACTCAGGTTACACAAGAAAAACACACATTGTGAAGCTAGGGCAGATGCAGCACTGCAACCCAAGAGTCTATGATTCCACAGGACATGAGAAGACATCATACACAAAATAACTGAGTGGATTTTAATACAAAGCTTATTTATTATAATAGCTAAGCATTTATCTAGAACAAAAGACAAAACACAGAATTATGTGGGGTCCCCTTCCTCAATCCCAAGAAGTTTCTCTACATTTCTCCCATGTGACTTCATAGTACACTCGATTTCTCATAATTATATCCACAGTGTAACTTCAATATTGAACTATCACTTCAAGTATCACTAAAGCACTCAAACTGAACTCTTCTCATTGGCTTAGAGAAAAAAAATGAAAGTTTCATACACAAATCAAAAGGCAAGAGAGAAAGGGGTGGAAGGGATTCAGATTCAAATCTGGGCTCCTGATCCACCCATGGTCCCTTCCCATTCGCTACCAACTCAACTTTCAATTAAGATGTCAAACCGTTTCTTCTTTCTCAGCACCTCAAGAAGCTAACTCTAAAATACACTACGTATATTTACACTATTCATATAAAGTCAACCGTAAGTAGCTTTGTGTGTCCCAGAACTATTGTAAAAACAGTATAATCTGGGTTGTGAACCTAAACTACTTCTGTTGTTGTGCTGCAGCCGGTAGCACAGTTCAGAAGACATATTCATTTCCTGCACGTGGTCTCTGACAACAGTATTTGTTTTCCTTCTGGTATTCGAAGTCTGTACACAGCTCTTAATTTGCCTATGCTGTATACTCATATTTTACTCACCACTCATAACTGTACTATCCCTCCTTTTTAAAAAAAAAAAAAAAAGGTGAAAGAAACTCCACCTTTCGAGTTTTCTTTTGAGGTTACATGTGATAGTATCCCTTAACAGAAATAATGCACCCATGCCATCAACTCAGGTTTCCAAAGCCAGAGCACTCTCATGCAAACTCATACCATGTCCATCTAAAATTTATCTTGGTCAAAATTAAAAGAAAAAAAAATGGAGATAGAAAGAGCTCTTGTCTCGGCATGTGAAACAGAAAATTCCCTCCTCAAAGCATCATCTTTTGTTAAAAGTCATCAGTTACAAGTAACCATATTATTAAAACAGATGAGTTTTCCTCAGTGTTATATAACCATTTCTTTTTGAGTTGTACACTCAACCCCTCATCACTTTCTCAGAATAAGAATCACAATGAAAGACCATGAATAGGTAAACAGAAGGGCAGTTTTATAGCTTTTCTAAGGCTTAAATAGATCTAGTGGTGTTGATAAAGTCAGTGCTCTAACCACCTTCCCCGATTACTCTGCATAATAAGGCCATGCAATAATCAGATTACATAACTAAAAGAACAGGCAAAGGGAAATTTTGATGAGCTTTATGCTTCCCTCTATTTTTCAGCATCCTCATCGCCTCCTCCTCCCTATCAATAAGCAAACCTCCTCTCTCATTCCACAAACGAAGAACCGACAAAGAATCACTCACTATGTGTTCATTCTCTCAACAAATATATTTAATAAATATCCATTTATTTATTGTGCCGGGCACACAGAAGTGTACAAATACTTTAATACATAATACAGGAAGTCATTACAACCAACTTACAATGAAGAAAAACATCCCCATTTTACAGAAAGAAAGCGGAGGCTCCATGAGATTAGAAAACGAGCCCAAGGTCACACAGCTAGAAAGAGGGGTGAGGTGGAATTCCGACTCAGGTGTGTCTGGCTTCAAAGCTCCAGCTACCGGATCACTGATTTGGATCAGCACTTTTCCTTACAGGCCACAGAAATTTAAAATCAAAGGTCTGTGTTCCAGATCCTGCTTCCACCCCACTCAGGCACCAACAACAGCCTATAGGTGAAGCTTTCTCAGGATGTAAAAAGCACCTGGGCAGTCAGGGATTGGTATGTCCCTTCATACGACTCCCTGTCCTTCCCTGGGTGCCCTTCAGGCAGCCAGAATCTTCCAGTGGCTGTTTTCTGAAGACCCTCTCCGACTCCTCTTAACTCTGCCCCTGCTTTTCACTCAACCCCTGACTCCGTCCACAGCCTCCACCAACCAAGGCACCTTGAGAAGCCTGCCAGCTGCCAAGGAATCCCCACAAAGCACCACCCCCCTACCCCACAAGATACCTTCTGCATGCTGTCCACCCTGTGTGTGGTGTGGGCAAAGCCTGGGCTATCAGTGTAAAGCCTGGCTATCTGTGTAAAGGAAATGACTACAAAATGACTACAAAAAAGATACAAAAGCGATTTCACAACTGCCTGGAGATTAGGTGGGGACCCTGCACACTGTGCTAGCCACACAAATCAGAGACACGTGCAGGTGAGCACTACGCAACTGCCTGAGGAGCTTTCAGCACATTTAACGTGCAATGGAGGGAGCAATGCCAGTACAGCTTCTTCCCCGGGATTCAGAGCTCTGCCTTGTGGTTCCCTCCAGACCCAGTGGTCCCCTTCATCAACCTTTGATGAGAGGATGTCTGTCTGACTTGCTGCTCCAGATAAGTCAATCATTCCACTGAACCTATAGCCACAAGCATCCAAAATTACCCCTACAGAATTACTAGTAGAATGAGAACACTGAATTGAAACTCTCCCAGCAACAAGTACACCAAAATCTGTCTTCCTAACATAGATCCATAATATTCAAAGTAAAAGGAAAGTCTGATCATCTAAGTCAACTGCTCTGTCACTAAACTGAAGAACTTGAACAAGTCTCTTCACCCCTTGCAAGTATGGCCATCTCACTATAAAACGGTCATGATTCTGAGGTCTACTTCCCAGGTCAGCATTCTGATATACAAGACACTGGTCTAGATGCTAGGGATACAACAGTGAACAAAAGGGTGCCAAATCTGTGCACTAGTTCTTGAAGGGGTATATAAGCAAAAATCAAGCAATACACCTTCTGCTCTTCTGAATACATTCTCACAGTTAAAACAAAAAGGATGGAAATAAGCTACAGGGAAAACCCTGGCAGAGCACTGAGGAAAGGGAATGAGAGAGATGGGGAGACTGCATTTACACTGCGTGGTCAGGGAGGTCTCTCTGATACCCTGTCATTTGGGCAGAGAGCAGATGGAGGTGATGAATGACTTTGTCTTGCCACTCGCCCTGTGGGACTTTGTGAGCCGGAATTAATCTACACAGAAAACCTTGAGCCGGCACCGAAGGTGGGATACGCTAGCTCCACTACCCATACTGCCTGAAGGTAATGTGGTGGTTCTGCTCAAGCTTCAGGTGCTCCACTCCTTCTTGTCAACAGCAGACACAGAACCCAAAGCACACCCACTGCTGTGTGCTGCTATGAAGACAGGCACTGCACAGAGCAGGACTCTCTGTGGGTATGTCCAGCCATTCCCAATAGCAGCTACTTCCTCACACAAAGCTCATGCTTGGATTATAGAGGAAGGGCCATGAGAAGCTTTAGCTTAAAAACGCTACAAGATTTCTCCATTCACCACCTGACTACACATCTCTTCAATCACTTTTCAAGCGGAATTCATACTCATGGTTAAGGTCTGAGGCCTATATTGGCAGAGTCTGGCTATGACTTTCTAATTAAGCACTGAAAGCAAAGTCTCCCCCCTTTCTGTAAGGACAACAGTCAGAAAAAGAAAAAAATATATTTTTAATTTAAAAATAAAATCCCAAATTTAGGTCCACAACACGGCTTATTACTATTTGGTATGTGGTTATTTGGGTTACGAGATTGCAAAATTCAATTGTGGAATAAATTAACAAAAGCTAATTAACAGAGCCATATTAAAAATAGCCTCTGTGTGTCCTCTTACGGTTGCACTTCTTCCACTTCAAATTACCCTGGCATCTGATGAAGGCATTTGGCTCTGAGTTTACAGCCAGAAACTACTCTCTAGATGCTAATAGCAGGGTTCTTCTCCGTGGTAATAAATCCTCCCTAGTAATTCATTGACTAAATTGGACATAACATTTCCCATAGTGTTTTGTTTATTTTCGGAGGTGGGGGGTGTGCATTTTTTGTCTTTTTTTAAGTGAACACTGCAAAAATTAGAAAGCTGTACTTTCTTTTTTAAACCCAGATTTCTAGCATCTCTTGAAAAACAGATTTGTTAAAGCTGAGCCTCTAGACTAGGCCCAAGAAAACAATGTCTACAGTCCAGTGGGAAATGCCCCGTTAGACCAGCAGGAGCTCTCCAGCATCCCCACAAGCCTCATCGCTCAGAATATTGGGCCCACACATGAACCTGAAAGGCTTGGGCTCAATATTCTTGAGTGTAAAACAGCAACGGCTCTTCAACCTTGGTTGACCATCGGTCACAGGGAGAGCTTTTTGTTGTTACTGATGAGAGTTTTTTGTTTTACTTTTAATTAAACATGCCTGGGCCTCACCCAGATCTACTGGATCAAAATTCCTAGGTGAGGGGCCTGAGAATCTGTAAGCAACTTCTAAATAATTCAGAGTAACTGCAGCTACGGCTTGATGGGGAGTAATGTCAGAAAGGACCCAGTCTACATGGACCACCAAAACTCACATTCTCAATAAGAAACTGAAAGCCCTCCAAAATACCACCGCCCTGGATCCCATGTTACAGTAAGTTAAGCATAAGGCAGCTCATTAATTGCATGTCTATCTCCCCGACATGTGAAAACAAACAGGTTTGGCCCTGACAGCATGGGAAAAGCCCAATAGCAGACGCCACATAACACAAAAACAAAAACACTGACCTACAGCGAGTGGCCACAGAAGCACCCTGACTCTGTTACCCCTTCACTGGCCTGACCACATGAATCTATCATCCCAACAGGGCACCTGAGCGTGAATGGGGCACTGAGAGTAAGTACGCCAGGATAGCAGGTGTGAACCAGGGCTGCCTCGGGGCACGCAGAAGGTTATGGTCACCCACCCTTTCCTGGGCTTCAAGAATTTGAAGAATTTTTTTTTCAAGGAAAAAAACAAAACAGATGGCAAATCACTAATTATTGGATTCTAAGTTCTCACCCCTAGCACTAGCCCAGGGCCTGCACACAGCAGGCCCTCAGTAAATGGTTTTTCAAAGAATAATCAAGAGGCTAACAGGTGTTGTATGACAAACATATTCAGTAATTTGTAAACACAGACCTTTACAAACAATCTCAAATAGGAGGTACAACCTTCAAACCTCTCAGATGATCTCTCCTTTAAGAAGGTTTCCTGCCAAGTCCACCACAGCAGTTACCCCACTTGAATCGGTCATTCAGAAATAAACTTGGTGAGATACAAATTTTTCAAAGGAAATACAAGCAAACTGAGGAGGCTAAATATGACCTAAGAGTTGACTCAACAGCCTCTCTGATGGACAAGGCTTCTCTCTCTAGGGCCAAACACCCCGTGTTGTTCTTTGCGGATATAGGCCAGCTGCCCCCAGAAACTCATCCTCCTAAACTGTATCAATAATGGCCCCACAAAGCCACTCAGCAACAACATGCAGGAAGCGTGAAGGTTAAGATTGATGCGGGGATGTCCTGAAATAACTGCTACAAAATCCATGAATGCCTACAACCATCATTCAGCTCCTTTAAAAAAAAAAAAGAGAGAGAGGACAGGAAACCCTAGGTTTTTGTTAGGCTGATAAACAAAATGGGCGGAAGTGACAAAATAAGCAAGACCACCTAGGTGGAGAGGCCTCCACCCTACCTGAGAGTGAACTCCAGGCCTTTGGAGAAGTCCTTCCGGGGCTGCCCAAATTCCACCACACCCAAGAGCCTACCTAGGAGCCCAAGTCTCTTCAGCACTAAGACATGCCTTTGAAATCAGAACCAAAAGGACCTGCATGAGAGGGGCTTTTGGGGTGATGAGAGACTGTTCTGCACTCTGATTGTGGTTATATAAATCCATACACATGGTAAAACTCTACAGACTTGTGTATCAAAAGAAAACTAAGTCAATTTAACTTTATGATAGTTTTTTTAATCAAATAAAAAACTGAAGAGAGGCAGCAATGATTCAAAACTCAGGTTACCTCACAAGCACAGGCACCCAAATGGACAAACAGGATAACATGAAGTTAATAAGCTTCTTGCACTGCTAACGTAACAATCAACAAAGTGAAGAGACAACCCACAGAATGAGATGATATTTGCAAACTAACCATCTGACAAGGGACTGAAACCAGAATATGTAAGGAGCTCAAACAACTCTATAGAAAAGAAATCTAATAACCTGATTTTAAAATGGGCAAAAGACTTCAACAGACATTTCTCAGAAGAAGACATACAAATGGCACACACATATATGAAAAGGTACTCAACATCACTGATCATCAGAGAAATACAAATCAAAACTACAATGAGATGTCATATCGCCCCAGTTAAAAGGCTCGTATCCAAAAGACAGGCAGTCACAAATGCTGGCGAGGATGAGGAGAAAAGGGAACCATATACTGTTGGTGGGAAAGTAAACTAGTACAACTACTATGGAGAACCATTTGGAGGTTCCTCAAAAATCTAAAAATAGAGCTACCATGTGATCCAGTAATCCCACTGCTGGGTATATACCCACGAGAAAGGAAATCAGTGTATCCAAGAGCTATCTGCACTCCCATGTCTGCTGCTGCACCTGTTCACAATAGCTAAGATTTGCAAGCAACCTAAGTGTCCATTAACAGACGAATGGATAAAGAAAAGGTACTTACACACAATGCAGTAGAAGATCCTGTCATTTGCAACACTATGGATGGAACCGGACATCACTGTGTTATGTGAAAGAAGCCAGGCACAGAAAGGCAGACATTGCATGTTCACTTACTTCTAGGAGCTAAAAATCAAACCAACTAACTCATGGAGACAGAGTAGAAGGATGGTTACCAGAGACTGGGAAGGTACATGTGGTTGGGGAGGGGGGTTAGTGGGTACAAAAAAGATAGAAAGAATAAATAAGACCTAGTATTTAATAGCACAACCGGGTGCCTATAGTCAATAATAATTTAATTGTACATTTTAAATAACTAAAACAGTATAACTAGATTGTTTCTAACACAAAGGATAAATGTGTGAGGGGATGGATACCCTATTTTCCATGAAGTGAACTATCACGCACTGCACGCCTGTATCAGAACGTCATCTCATGTACCCCATAAATATATACACCTACTATATATCCATAATATATTTTTTACTGTGTATATACACCTGCTATGTATCCATAAAATCTTTTCTACTATGTACTCAAAAGAAAAAATTTTAAGGCAATTGGGGGGTGGGGAACCCAGGTCGCCTCCGGGCCTTCGGCCTATTTTCCTGTTTACTCAGTGAGAGGCCCCTCAACAGACAGACACATCCGCTTAGGGATTTTGCTTTGTTGGCATTGCCTTTGTTCCCTCCCCCTTGCTGCCCTCCCTTTTCCTATTCTTACCACATTGTCATGCAAGATGGTTGATTCAGAGTCTCTAGTTAGATTTCGGGTCTTGAGCTGGGAAAATCTCAAAACCAAAACAGGTATAATTCCTGTCTCTAGTGCTACAATCAAGGAGGAAGTGCTGGTTCATTAGGTCCAAGGAGAAGTGCCAAGGGTCCACTAAGGCACAGAGAAGCCCAAGGAAGGGGGTCTTGGGGTCAGCAGCATTTACAAGGCAATACCCTACACCAGTGTGAAGATGGTGTACTCCACTTTCTGAAAACTCAATGCAAAGAAACTGACTTAGTCAACCCAGATAAATCAAGGAACGGTTACACCCAAAAGCAAGTGAGCAGCATGGGTTCAGAGAGGCAGTAACATTACCAACTTCCAGAGCCCAGTCCCCGCATCTGTACCCACATCAAGGAGTGAAGATGAAGACTGACATCCTCATGTGTGTGAGGTTTAACACAGTGCCCAGCTGCAGGGCAAGATAAAGAAATGTTCATTACCATAATGCCTAAGCAATTCTTCATATTACATGAAACTGATGGAACACTTTGCAATGTGAATGCCAAAAAAGGACTTCATTTAGTTTTCAGTTATGCACACTTTTCCAGGCTAGCGCAGAAAGTGAAGCATACTACTATTCAAGACCAAGTGGCTAACTGAGAAAATCAGCAGTAACTTTTCTTTCTCATCCTTTCTTGGATGAAGATACATAAAATAATTTCATTTAGGTCTTTGGAAAGGGAGTCATTAATGGTCCACAATTTAAAAAGAACAAAATTCACGTGGAAACAAATATTTCTATAGCCATGCCTCTTTTCAATCAGCAGGTGTGTGCCTAAGCTGTTACTTAGATCAAAGAACTGTTTGCAACATTCACTGAAGTTCACCATATTCAAAGAAATTTTGTTAGCTATGTCAAAAAGGCTGTGTCAACTGCAACTTCAGACATACGTAGGGTTTAAAATGGGGGACACTTGGGGAGACAATTGGCCCTTCCAGGGAATAAAAACCAAGGAATTTATTTCTGAATGATTTTCAGGTGGCTGAGATGTTGAGTACAAATCTGGGCCTCCAGTATTCTCCATCAGGGGCCATGCCCAAGTAGAGTCCAAGGACAACAACGTTTATATGGGCAATGTCCTTTTCAACACACACTGACCCAACAGACTTTTGAACCCTGCCAGAACAATCACACAGCACAGGGACAGTAGGGCTTACTACAGGCCTGGACTTGCCAGGCTGAGGGAGACTTCAGAGGCCCACAGAGAAATGCTGCTGACCCACCATGGACCACAGCGCAGGACCACCAGCAATTCGATTTCCAAACCATCAATCACCAGTCATCAAGCTATTGTGTTTCACTCTTGCTACTCTAGTACATTATGTAGGGATTTTGCTTCTATTTAAAGAAGGACAGTGAGTAGGGTCAATTGGGGGTCTTCTCATTATAGTTTTCAATTCTTCAAATGATATGTCCATCCTGGAGCACTAGGCAGCTCAACTCCTCATGTAAATGAGGGAACAGCAAAGATCAGTCTGGCCTCATTAATTACTGGAGTCATCGCACAACTAACTGTATGTCTGCATGTTGTGCAGCCTCCGTGCACTTAAGAATATAGTGGACTTAATGAAATTCAACTAGGGAAGTTGAGGGCTAGGAAAATGTTAAGGGGAAAAACGCTCCCCCTTCTCTCCAAAAGGCACCTGAAAAATCTCAGTGAAGACTGAGCAGCTGGTTCAGAAGAAAACACGTGAAAGAAGAATATGCTTACATAACTGGGTGCAACAAAAGGGGAGGTGCTGGTGTGCTTAAAGACAAAAGCATACGCACAGAAAAGGGGAATGCAACTAACTAAAATGGCACAGTTCCACTGCCATCTTCTCATCTCACTTCAGATCCTAGTGGTCTAGCAAATTTCTCCCTGGAATGTTAATCAGGACACCAGAAGGTACAAGAAGGTTTGCTCTTGCTCCTTCCTTTTCCCACTCTGCTCACCCAATTCAGTATCAGCATTTCCTCCCTACTACAGAGCCAGGCTTTCTGAGTTTCATAAATAGCTGCCCTCCACCATCCTTCAACCTGAGGATAGGCTGAGAGCAGGAAAACAACATGGAGAGCTCAGTATGATAAAATCAAGGTGTGCTCTTTATGTGAACATGGTGATATATCCGACTACAATTTCATTACTTTTTAAAAGCGGATACTGTTTTAGTTGTGGAAACTCCTGCCATGAGGTTGTAAGTGGGGTCCCAAATATTCAACTTGGATGGTTACTGAATGAACCAATGAGGTAGAGCCTACACAGCTGGTAGACAGGACACTTGAGAGGCACACGACTGACTGTGGGGCTATTTGTGCGATCCACATTCATCTAGATTCTGGTCACAATTTAGCGCCATCTGGTGACAGCTGTCTGCTCCAGCTTAAATGTCCACTGGGACAATTATGGGTCCTGTGGCTGGCTGCCACACAAGACAGCAACAGCAATTCCAAGAAGCCCAGGTAAGGTTTCTCAATTCAATCCATGGGCAGTAGGCAACGAGAATACTGGGTACAAGAAGACCTACTCTCTATTTAAGAAATAAGGCTATGCGGAAGACGAGCCATTGCCAATCATAATATTTGCATTACTGAGCTTTATATTATAATATTTTTATTCCATAAATTAGAATGAACAGGCCAGGGGCGGTGGCTCACACCTGTAATCCCAACACTTAGGGAGGCCAATGTGGGCGGATCACCTGAGGTCAGGAGTTTGAGACCAGCCTGGCCAACATGGCAAAACGCTGTCTCTACTAAACATACAAAAAATTAGCCAGGCGTGGTTAACCTGTAATCTCAGCTACTCGGGAGGCTGAGGCAGGAGAATCACTTGAACCCGGGAGGCGGAGCTTGCAGTGAGCCAAAATCGTGTCCCCGCACTCCAGCCTGGGCGACAAGAGCGAAACTCTGTCTCAAAAAAAAAAAAAAAATTAGAATGAAAAGAAGTGCAATTTTCTTGAAATTTAGACCTATGACTGTTTTTTAAATGTTCACCTTTGAAGGTGAAAACTACATGTTAATGTTATCTTCAGAACTTATTTGTTGAAAAAGAACAAATGATATGATAAACCCACAGTAACTGAAGAGAGATGAATGAAGCAAGCTCATCCTTCTAGTAAATGTTTATGAAATATAATTTTGCTGATTAATTAGTATAAGCCAGAACATTTTATCTCACTGATACACCTCAGCTGTTAGGATTGGTGGTTGTCCCCGATTTCCCTCCAGACTTTCCTTTAAATACGCAGTCCCCAACAAATGGCTCAAAACCATGACTCAAGACATTTCTGGTTTGGGCGCAGTGGCTCACGCCTGTAATCACAGCACTTTGGGAGGCCGAGGTGAGTGGATCACTTGAGGTCAGGAGTTCAAGACCAGCCTGGCCAACATGGTGAGAACCCGTCTCTACTAAAAATACAAAAATTAGCTGGGTATGGTGGTGGGTGCCTGTAATCCCAGCTACTCCAGGAGGCTGAGGGAGGAGAATTGCTTGAACCCAGGAGGCAGAGATTGCAGTGAGTCGAGATCGCACCACCGTACTCCAGCCTGGGTGACAGAGTGAGACTCCATCTCAAAAAAAAAAAAAAAGACATTTCTGGATGAGCATCATAATAACACAATTTCATTATGGCTTAGTATCCAAACATATGAGATAATTAAATTCACTTCAAATAAACTGTAGAGGTACATACAGCAAAAATCTTGAGTAATTTTCCCATTCTCCCTCAATCCCATTAACTTATCCTTATTTCTTCTCAAAATTCTATCTGTTATGACCACTTCCATCCCTCCATTTAAGAACAAACTTTCATGTCTGTAAGTACCAGGAGGCCAGGGACCTTACCTTGCTGAATTTTCACTATTACAGCTCTAGAACTGGCTAATAGTAAATATTTGTGAAAATGAGATGAAACTCATTCTACCTTTTTATTTAAATAATGACACAAGAACAAATGAGACCACTATAATGAATCAATTAATTTTCACATTTTAAAAAAGCCAAGTCACTTAATAACACTTTAATAGTCAGTGAACTGCAGTTATTTCCAAAAAGCGATATAACAAACATGGGCACAAGATTTTGGCAAAAGCAAAGGTTTTCTTTCTTATCTAAAAGTCACAAAATTCACACACAAATACAATCCCAGACCCTCACAGATTCTTCTTTTGCCTTTATAAACTAAACACCACCACAGTTTCAAATTAGAAGACTTTGAACAGGCTTATACCAACTGTGGCCACTGACATTCTGTGCCTATTGAGAACTGGAAGCTTTTCACCACAGAGCAAATACAAGGCGTTTAGGGGCAGCACTGAAAGAAACACCAGACGAGAGTATCTTATCACTTAACTAAACAGGCTCCTAAAACCCTTAGATTTAGATTGTTCGAGAAGTACCAACATCACTGATACTGGCTGGAAACACCCTTTTCTGTGGAACAAATCTAGATGCTTACCTAACCCCACTCACGTACTGCTCACACACTGCGTACACTATTATTTGGGGGATGGGTAAAATATGTATTACCACATTGTCTTAAGGTCTGCAACAGAAAAAAAGTAGACTGTGGGGTAAACATTAAGAAAAAGCATACAAAACTAAAATGTCAGGACTACAATCGAAAGCATACAATACCTAAGCAATGACGACAGCAATGCGGTGTTTTAGAACTGCACGCAGGACTCATTTGCTCCTTGACGGCTTTGTCTTCTCTAATCCAACAATGTATTCTTTGGTAAAAGCAGTTAGTAGTATCAAAAGAAAAGCAATATATATCATGATGCTCAGTTATTTCCCAAGCCCACTGGGGTCAATTATAGAGGAAACAGATCAAAATTTACTGAAAGAGACATGGTATACTCCTTAATTTGATGCAGAAATGCTTATTTTTAAGTCACTTTAGTGCCCGATTCATTATATATTAAAATATTACTATCATTATGATACAATATAATCATATTCTTAGAGAGGCAGCTTAAGTAACTGCAGTTAATAAGCCGTGTGTAAAAAGGACGTATACAAATAAGCACAGTGAAGAAAAAATGAAGAAAATCTGTGTTTCAATTACCTACTCCAAAACACTCCTGAAAACCAACCTTTTATTGGAACAACAGTATCGATTTATAGTAAGTCCACCAAATCCAAAAGGCCATTTCATTTGTGGTAAAGTAAGGGGGGAAAAAAAACGTATCTGAACGCAAGCAACAGAATATTACAGCTCATTCTAACCCAGTTATTAGCAGGCCCAGCTGTCACAGCAATTATTAAAGCGAACTTTCTGCCTAATTAAAGGCTATGACAACCTGCCATATACTCCACTGGGGTGTCAGTTAGAGGGGAGCATCTCTCTCCGCGTGGAAACCAGTCTGGAGCCAGCAGTGCACGAACTCTGCCTGCTGAGGACCCTGAGCTGGATAAAAACAGAGGCAGACCCATCTCTAAAGGTGAGACACTGGTTCACACCAAACGATTAGCACTGGTGTACTTTCTGAGGTCTGAGAGTTAAAAGGCAAGGCCACTGTGGAGATAAATAGATCATGGCGCAAACAAAAGCTAAAGACATGCCAAAGCAAGCTGTCATACAGGAGAGCCTTTGTGTTCAAAAGCTCCCTCTGAAATTCCTAAATGAAGAGCCTTCAAAAGACCATACACTTAGGGGAGAAGAGATAAACTCTTCACAATTGTGAGCTAATAAAAAAAAAAATTCTAATAAAAGCCAGGTTAAACTACAGGGCCTCTCCACCCAACTCCCAGTGTGATAACATATTTGCAAGTATGTGTGGCTCTCGGTTGGCTCTTCCTAAAGGACGATACCAAACATGTCACTGTGGCTTGTTCTCACCAGACTGAGCCACTTGCCCACTTTTCACTTAGCTATCCCCTTTTCATATCCCTCCAGTGGGAAGTGAGGAACAAATCCCTCTAGTGGGAAGTGAGGCAGAAGAATTGGTTGCGTTCCACAACCAATCAGATGCTTGCATAGGGTATAACTTTGTAACTTCAACCTCTGATTAGCTGCGGAAAGCGACCAATCAGACTGACTGCAGGCCACTACTTCATTTACATAGGGTGTACACCAAGTAATCAACGGGAAACCTCTAGAGGGTATTTAAACCCCAGAAAATTCTGTAATCAAGCCCTTGAGCTGCTTGCTAGGGCCCGCTGCCACCCTGTGGAGTGTGCTTTCATTTTCAATAAGTCTCTGCTTTTGTTGTGTCATTCTTTCCTTGCTTTGTATGTGCATTTTGTCCAATTATTTGTTCAAAGTGCCAAGAACCTGGACACCCTCTACCAGTAACATAAAGAAGGTACCTCAACCTATGCAACAGACAAAGTTTGAAATAATTATTTCCTAGAACAGGAAACATAAAGGGAAATGAGCTTAGAGATGCCAAAGCCGGAAACAAGTTAGGAAAAAACATCCAGTGTTTAACTTTTGTAAAAAGAAAACTTTGAAGTGAAAAAAAAAAAAAAATCAAGACAAAAGGCTCTAAATCTGAATAAAGCTGGAAATTGGTGGCTTACAGTTTATTTCCTCCAAAATTACTCAACCAATACAAAGCACATGAACTGTATTTATATTGCCATGAAGTAACTTTTAAAAGCCCTGAGCCACATCCCCAGAGACTGAGCCAGGGACTGCTCTAGGTCTCCAGAGTCCTCCCAAAGACCACCTATAAGACATTGATGATAATGCTTATCATAAAGCAGAAATCCACTCAACTTATTGGACTGACATAACTTCTACAGCAGTGACCTCCTTCCCACTAAGCCCAGGTGACCACCACCAGCTTACCCCCTCCCAGCCCCCGGCACTCATCAAGAAGAGGAAAAAGTCAGACCAGTCAGTTCATTTTTCTGTAATTTCAGAAATTCATAAGATCTATGAATTCTTCTATGTGTGTGCATAGAAAGTGGGTACCCACATTAGTTCAATTTATCAGGCAAGGGATAAAGTTTTCTCAGAAGTAGTCAAAGATAAAAAAGGTCCCTTAACTTCGGTGAAGGTAACTGGCTCTGTGAGACAGCCAGGGCCGAAGAAAGCGTCCACGCTTTCCATCCACTCATGTCTTTGAATAAGGTATGAAACCTTTTTTAATTTCCATTTTTTAATTTTTTAAATTTTTTTTAATAGAAGATGAAACAAGCAAGTTGAAAAGAGGCAAAAGTTCACTAAGGCAAAGAAATACCTTTAGAGAAATTCAACTGGGTCTACACTTTAAAATACACCTCACAGAGTAATTGTCTCGGCAATTAAAATAACTATTTTGTCTACTTTTAACTGTGAAATTTCTAAACACGGAAAAGTAAAAGGAATGGTCCTGAATATAATGAATATCTGATTATTTAATACCTAGATTCAATACTTGTTAATATTTTGACGAATTTATCATTGCTCTCCTAATAAGATAGATTTCCTCATTGAATCATTTCAAAAATAAAATGCAGAGATCAAGATACTTCATTTCTAAGGCCAGGCAGAGTGGCTTACCCCTGTAATCCCAGCATTTTGGGAGGCTGAGACGGGTGGAGTGCTTGAGCTCAGGAGTTTGACACCAGCCTGAGCAATACCATGAAACCCCATCTCTACAAAAAATACAAAAATTAGCTGGACATGGTGGCACGCATTTCCCAGCTACTTGGGAGGCTGAGGAAAGAGGGTCACCTGAGCCCGGGAGATGGTGGCTGCAGACAGCCGTGATTGCACCACTGCAATCCAGGCTCAAAACAAACACACAATCAAAAATTACTTCACTTCTAAAAACAGTTACAAGTATCTTGCCATTATCACAGCTAAGAAAAACAACAATCCTTGTATTACCCAATATCCGGTCTACATTCAAATATTCCCAATACCCCCTCCTCCCTACATACCTTTTTTTTTTTTTTTTTTTTTTTTTTAAAGCTTGTTTCTTCAACTCCCCCTTTGATTCCACGGCACTGACTTTTTAAAGAAACTGGCTAGTTGCCTTATGGAAGGTCTCACATTTTGAAATTATCTGAGTATTCATTCCTTTGCATTATTTGCATTGCTAATTTGTTCCTTTATCCTTAAGTTTACCTTGCTTACTTAAATTCGGATTAACATTTTTTGGACCATCTGATAATGGTATATTACCTACAGCATTGCAAGGGATTACATAATGTTAGTTTGTCCAACTAATAATGCTTATACATTTCATCACTTAAGTAGTGAAATAAATATTTTAATGAGATTATTTCACGTAAAAGCATTTAGGATTTCAAGGGATATGTTTGTAAATGAGAGAGAATGCAGGAGAAAAGAAAAGGGAAATAGTAACAAAAAGAAGGAGATGAGCCAAAATATCAAAGAGGTCAGGGTCTTGGTTATTATTACTCTAGGTTATGAGTGGCCAAAAGGTGCAGGGCTTATATTAATTCAAGTATAATCTGCTTTAGAGAAATCTAAGAGCTTTAAAAGCAGACACAATTATTAGATGATTAATAACAATGTAAAACTATCCCTACAACTAATTATTAAAATAAAGGTTTAAAATGCGATACATATGGCATACCATCTCCTAAGTCATTATATACTTTTCAAACATGTCCTTGCACATATTAATATATTCACACAATGGATCATCATAAATCAACCTCAGAGAGGTAGGCAGAATGAGAATGTTCTCATCTTAATTTTACCAATGGGAATTTGAGCTCAAGGCAAAGATTCAGCCAGGAACACAGTGTCAAAACTAAGGTTAAACTCCACGTCATTTTATACTCAGTATAATGGCCTTTCATTTTATACTCAGTATAATGGCCTTTCTAACAAAGTGAACTATGACTTTAACAGCAAGGTTCAATTTGGGTATAATTTTTCAGAAAGAACTTTATGTATGACATTACAGTGCAATGCTATACATATGTATGGCACTCATATTTTATAAAAGGAAAAGGTAGACTCATGCATATCACATACATACATGCACAATCTTTTTTTAACATTTCAGTGTTTACTTATTTGAGTAAACAATGTTGTAAGTATGTTAAATAAATCTTCCTTAGGGAACAACAAACCCACAGACTTCCCTGTAAATAAAGTTGTGTCACTATAGCCCCACACGCCAAAGACGAAAAGATGTGACAGCAATGCCATCATCAATTCCTATTTCTCAGGCAAAATCATACAGCCACACCGCACGCACCCTGACCTCTCAGGGTCCTCTCCAGGCCCCTCTCCGGTCACAGTCTTGTGATGAAACACTGAATTTTTTTAAAGTCAGATTATGTTGTAAATGCATCCGGAGAGAGCTTTTTAAGTTAAAGACATTTCCAAAATTACAAAATAACTGTATTTCACAGCAACATTCACATCAGAATTCTATGAATTCCTCACCTTTGTTTCTCATAGAAATTGTGGTAAGACACTCTTCAAGTTAGTTCATCTCCTGAGTGTCTATTAAGTCTAGAGTCCATGAATGCCAAGGCCTTCTGTGCCAGCACTCCTGTATTTAAAACCTTCTGGAAATTGTTGCTTCACTCGCACTTCCTTTTGCTAGAAGATGCAAGGAGGACTTGTGCACATTTGTGGAGATTTGCGTAACAACGCTAGTTACTCTTTAATCAAGAAAAAATTAATTTAAAACTTACAAGCCCACTAACTTGGCCCCCAAAACCCTAGAAAAATCACAATCGTCAAGATAAAGCTCAAAAGAAAATGATATGTATATACAGTATCCAAAGTCATCTGACCTGGTCATGACTTGTAAAGCGGGTATATACTAATAACTTAACTGTGTTTTCTTACTCTTTGCAAAGTGGTTCTGCCATGACCTAACTCCCGTCTAGCTCTCCAGCAACCCTGAGAATAGCACCTTTATCCACTGGCTGGTGTGGTAGGTAAGAATAAGTGCTATACAAGTTCTGCTTCTTGTCTCTCAGTCTCACTGGATTCTTCTGTCTCACAGAATTCTTTCCTGGAAGACTGTGCTAAGGATAGAGTGGACTTACACATCCTACCCCTCCCAGGTGCATTGCCCGAGGTCACAGCAGGGGCTAGGAGCAGTAGAGCAGAGGTCTGACCCAGCATCTGGGGCTGCAGAGCTGGGGCCCTTTGCAGCTAGAATCTTCTGGCCTCACATTCCTCACGTCCAGCTACCTATCAGTTGATGACATGTTGTCACATTTCCACAAATGGCGGCCACTCAAATTCACCACCACACACATAACACCCCAGCCCCCACCAGCCCAAAACAGCTGCTGGAAACTAGCCGAAAGCAGACTATTGCTTTCCATAATCCTTTCCTCTCCCAGTTCCAATTACACCCACACAGGGAGGGCAAAGCACTGAAAAGCCTAGGAGGAGGGATTTTATCAAGTCAGAGGAGCTTCACAGCCCTCTGCTAGCCCCAGTGAGACAACAGTACAGCTTTTGTGCAACACATGCTTGGGGGGTTTCTTCACAGCAATTTAGAATGAGGAAATGCCATTTATTGCCAGACTTTTGTTAAAGAGCTCCCATTTAGATGGCCATGCCCTTAATAATCTTCCCCTGTGCCACTTAGCCGTTTTACCTCCACAAGAGCTGACAACTCAGCAGATGGTATCAAAAGTACTTCTGTACTCAGGGTTGAATGGAAGTATGAGGGCCTGGAACAGACAGAGGTTCTATTCAGAAGGGCCTCCTTTGAAAACTCCTCTGGTGTTCCAAATCCCAGGAATTCAAGTCACTGCAAGGAGAAATCTTCACTGCCCAGAGGGAACAAGGGTGCAGGGACAAGACCAACTGGGCTACCTATGCCAGGCATGGATTTGTCACCACAGCGAAGATTAAGGGTAGATTAAGCGTCTAACCGAGGTGTGGCAATTTGCCAGACTCCATATTCTCTTACTGAGGATTTCTTCCAGACATTTTAAATGAGGTGCCTCTGACTGTGGGATACACAATTTCTGATGCCAGAGGTCATCACCAAGATCACAGAAACACCATCTACTGAATGCTTAACTAAAAGTCAATTCACTTTCTACTCATATACTTTCTAACCCTGCGAACAAACAACTCTGCTTGGAAGAGACTCCTGGCTCTACTTGTTGAGACAAGGAAATAGACTGAGAGGGGTTATGTGAGTTGCCCAAGCTTACAGACCTATCTCAGTCCACCCAAGTCTACACAATCACACAGCCTAACCCACTGTTTTCCAATCATGTCTGCCCTGACTTAGCAGCAGCGCTGAATGTTGCTCGGTGAGGGTGGCAGATGGGGCAAGATAGGGATTAAAATGTTCCCATACTCAGCCAGGTGTGGTGGCTGACGCCTGTAATCCCAGCGCTTTGGGAGGCCAAGGCAGGTGGATCACTTGCGGTCAGGAGTTCAAGACCAGCCTGGCCAACATGGTGAAACCTGTCTCTACTAAAAATACAAAAAAATTAGCTGGGCATGGTGGCGCACACCTGTAATCCCATCTACTCAGGAGGCTAAGACAGGAGAATTGCTTGAACCCGGGAGGCAGAGGTTGCAGTGAGCCGAGATCATGCCACTGAACTACAGCCTGGCAACAGAGGGAGACTTCCATCTCAAAAAAAAAAAAAAAAAAAAAAAAAAGGAATGCTTCCATACTCCCCGTAATTGAATTACCTGACTGTAAAGTGACAGAATCCTGAAGGCAAGGACTCTCCTCTCTATACATCCCCAGGACCTAGTGTGATGCCAGACACACAAAACACACCAAATTGATGTGTGCTAGATGACTGGGCCCAAGCAAAACCCCATACATGTCACTGGAAAAGATCAAGCAACATTAGCTAACTATCTACACAATCATTAAAAAAAAAATTTTTTTAAGAAAAAATACATCTAACAGCAAACCTGAAAACCTTAATTTAATTTTAAATATGAAGTACGTCATTTATACCAAAACCAAGTGAAAAGAAAATCACATTACAACAATAGTATCTTTAACTTCTATAGCAAGTTCACAAAACACAAATGTTTCACTTTAAAACTGTGATTATTACAGCCTTGACATTTTGTTCTAGGAAGAACTATAATTCCACGTTTTTCAAGTTGGTTCTTTGGATTCAATCTAGTCTTTTTTATCTAAATTGCCAACATGTTTAAACACTCCACTTTAAAGAATTTTTTTTTTGAGACGGAGTTTTGCTCTTGTTGCCCAGGCCAGAATGCAATGGCGCAATCAGCTTACTGCAATCTCTGCCTCCCAGGCCCAAGCGATTCTCCTGCCTCAGCCTCCCTAGTAGCTGGGATTACAGGCTCACGCCACCACACCCGGCTAATTTTTGTATTTTTAATAGAGAAGGGGTTTCACCATGTTGACCAAGATGGTCTCAATCTCTTGACCTTGTGATCCTCCCGCCTTGGCCTCCTAAAGTGCTGGGATTACAGGGGTGAGCCCCCGCACCTGGCCTATAAAAGTATTTTAAAAACTTAAAATATTGTCTAAATCTAAAAAAAAAAAAAAGAAAGGAAAAGCTGGCTGACACAGTGGCTCATGCCTGTGATCCCAACACTTTGGGAGGCCGAGGCCAGCAAATCACTTGAGATCAGGAGTTCAAGACCAGCCTGGCCAACATGGTGAAACCCCATCTCTACAAAAAAAATACAAAAACTTAGCCAGGTGTGGTGGCATGTGCCTGTACTCCCAGCTACTCAGGAGGCTGGGGTAGGAGAATCACCTGGGCCCAGGAGTCAGAGGCTGCAGTGAGGTGAGATTGTGCCACTGCACTCCAGTCTGGCTGACAGAGTGAGACCCTGTCAAGACAGAGGAGACGGACGGAAAGGGAGAAGGGAAAAGGGAAGGGAAGGAGAGGAAAGGGAGAAGGGAAGGGGAGAGGATGGGGGAGACGAGGGGAGAGGAGGGGAAAGGAAGGAGGAGGGAAAGGGAACAGGAAGAGGAAAGGGAAAAAGCTCATTTCACTGATGTTACAGCTCCCCTTCACAAACAAACCCCTTCCTCTTGGCTGGGAAATTCAGGACCGCCAACTCAGAGGAAATGCCAAGGAGATGGTGTCATGAAAGACTCCTTAAAGGAAAACAGATAAGAGCTCTTTCTAGGAGAAAAATGACCAAGGAAAGCAAAGGAAGCAAACTTTGTTCACAGGGAGAAAAGCCTAACCTAATTGAATGACCCTTTATAGTCTACTGAAAACTAAAACAAGAACCCCAAAACGAAATGGCAACCCTTCTTTACAGTGGCGAACACCCAAAAGAGATCAATTTCATTTTAACTCAAAGAAAGTGTGCCAGCTGGGATGTGAGTGTGATTACTTCTAATGCCTATATTCCTGACCTTTGCCAAATTTCTCATGTTTTCTTTCTTTTCTTCAGACCACGTGGTTCCTCCTCAAAGGAAAACTACGGGATCAGTCAGAGTTATGGTTATCAAAGGACACAGCTGGAAAGACTAAATTTCATACACAGTCCTCCCTCAGTAGACTCAGGGGAATGGTTCCAAGACCCCCAAGTATACCCAAATCCGCACTTAGTCAATTCCCATAGACGCTCTGTGGAACTTGCCTATAGGAAAAGTTGCTCCTCCTTATATACAGGTTTCACATCCTGTACATACTGTATTTTCAATATGCATTTGGCTGAAAAACATCCAAGTATATAAAAGTGGACCCACACAGTTCAAACCCATATTGTTCAGGGTGAACTGCAGTATACTGCCCTCGGTCGTGGACCTGACTTAAGCCACATATAGAGAGTAAGACAACCCTCACGATGTGTCCTTAAATCCTTCTGTAGCATCCCTTCTCCAATAAGAAATGTAAAACAGCTACTGTAACCACAAATTTGACAGATACTTTCATTTTGTCATCTTCCACAATAGAGGGTTCCATGACTACCTTCATTACTATAAGACAGAAAACAGTAGTACCCCGCTTACCCAAGGTTTCACTTTCCATGGTTTTAGTTATGCACAGTCAACCACAGTCAAGTATTATATACAGTAAGATATTTTGAGAGAGCCCACATTCACATAACTTTTCTTACAATGTATTGTTACTGTTTTTGTTTGTTTGTTTTTTGAGATGGAGTCTTGCTCTGTCACCCAGGCTGGAGTGCAGTGGTGCAATCTCGCCTCACTGCAAGCTCCATCTCCTGGGTTCAAGCTAGTCTTGTGCCTCAGTCTCTTGAGTAGCTGGGATTACAGGCATGTACCACCACGCCTGTAAAAATAAATTTTTCTATTTTTAGTACAGACGGAATTTCACCATGTTGGTCAGGTTGGTCTTGAACTCCTGGCCTCAAGCGATCTACCCGCCTCGGCCTCCCAAAGTGCTGGGATTACAAGCGTGAGCCACCACATCCAGCCTATTTTTGTATTTTATTACTAATTTTTGTTGTACCTAACTTATAAATTAAATTTTAGCTATGTATGTATAGGAAAACCATGGGGTTCAGTATTATCCATTTCAGGTATCCACTGGGGGTCTTGGAATGTATCCCCCATGGATAACGGGGGACTGTGGTATTTTTAAAATTTTATGTATCCATTGAGTTTGTATTAAATAATCTGTCATTATTACCGTATATCTGATTTATTTTTTAAAATGTGATCTGGGTTCGGATCTTGACTTCTAGCATTTGTGAGCTACAGATTTGACGGGTTTTCTGTCGATCTAGTCTATTCACTTATAGGATTTACCAATGATTTGCTAGGAAGGTGTTCTCAAATTTTGTAGAAAAAGAGAAAAATGCAGAAATACAGATTATATACGCTATTTCTGAAACCTGTAACAAATAATCTGGAGTTACTAACAGAGAGTGACATAAAAGTATAAAGTTAACATATCAGTATTCCAAAAAGTATTTGTCAAATTACAACTATTTCAATGAGTTTCCAAAGACACTGTAATTGTATAAAACAAAGTCCCAAGGCTCTTTATGCCCCACGCCTCCCACATGAAAGATACCCCCCTCCTTCTTATCCCTTACTCCAAAGGTACACACAGATAGTTCTGAAGCAATCTCAAGAGCTGAATGAGACCCCACAAGTCCAACAAACCCTGTACCACTGTGCTCTGCATGAAGTAAAATGAAGAATCAGTAACGGTATGAAAGATCTTTCCCAAACACAACTCCCAATAAACATTCAGGTGAAAGCTTTTCATAGTAGAGTAATTTATTTCTAAGTGATAGAGGTCACTCTGCTAATAAAATACCCCTGTATGGCTGGGTGCAGCCCCTCACGCCTATAATCCTAGCACTTTGGGAGTTTGAGCCAGGCAGATCACTTGAGCCCAGGAGTTCATGACCAGCCTGGACAGCATGTTGAGACCCTGTTTCTACAAAAAAAAAATACAAAAATTAGCTGGGCATGGTGGTGTGCGCCCGCAGTCCCAGCTACTCAGGAAGCTGAGGTGGGAGGATGACCTGAACCCGGGAGGTCCATGCTGTAGCGAGCTGTGATCAAGCCACTGCACTCCAGCATAAGCAACAAAGTGAGGCTGTCTCAAAAACAAATAAATACAACCAAAAAAACATACCTGTGGTAAAGATGAACCAGACCCCCGGAGGACACAGGTCAGATTCCAGTCCTATCACTAATGACCTGTATGTACCTCTGACCTTGAATAATATGTCAACAGTATTTTTCAACTACTACAGAGCAGGCACTGATAGTTCTAGCTGCAAAATAGGGAACGGGTTGGAGTAGATGGCATCTACTCAGCTTCCAGATCCCCTCTTGGCTTAATTCAATTTGTATTAGCACCCACAGTAAATCTTGCAGGACGGTCTGGGCAGCAGCACTTGGATCCTATGGCTTCATTAAGATCAAGGTGTCGGCCAGGCGTGGTGGCTCACGCCTGTAATCCCAGCACACTGGCAGGCCAAGGCAGGTGGATCACAAGGTCAGGAGATGGAGACCATCCTGACTAACACGGTAAAACCCCATCTCTACTAAAAATACAAAAACAAAATTAGCCGGGTGTGGTAGCGGGTGCCTGTAGTCGCCGCTACTCAGGAGGCTGAGGCGGGAGAATGGCATGAACCCGGGAGGCAGAGCTTTCAGTGAGTCGACATCGCGCCACTGCACTCCAGCCTGGGCGACAGGGCGAGACCGTCTCAAAAAAAAAAAAAAAAAAATTATTCCTACTATAAATAAAGTTTCCCTACATGCATCAAAACACAGTAACAGCTACTACAGACAGATGTGCACCCACTAAAGTCACCTAGTGAAAGAAAAGACAGGCAGTAAATACAAGTACCTGTTTGCACAAAGTACTCTGTCCAAGATAAGCCCATGCAACAAGGCAGGGGGCAGGCCTAAATCAGCTATTGGTTTCGAGTTCAAAACAATCTACTCTGCTAAATGGAGAAACTTAAGAGGCAGATGAGGAGCAGAGCGAGAGCGGATTAATGCAGAAATAAATAAATAAATAAGAAGAAAAGAGTGGGCAGCTGGCAGGGAGGAGAGAAGGACAGTCAGAAAGAGACCAAAAACTTTTCATCTGTCAGACATAAAGATGATACTCAGTGTATCATTTTCTGGAGTTTCTGTTCCTTCAACAGTTGTCTCAGGCCGCCCACTAATTTCAGTAAAGCTTTTCTTCCATAAGAGTTTCTCCTGGGGTCAGGAACTCGGGGTGGGAAATAAACAAGTATGAAAGGAGCAAGAAGACCAGCCAGCCTTTTCCTTTGCTGTATTTAAGCAGTTATTTATTCCCCAGCAGTGGTCATGTGAATTCGGACTCTGCATAACAGACAAAGGGCCTTTACTAGGAAGTCCACAAGAAAACCCTTAAGAATTTTAGCCCAGAATACAAGAATTTTTCACTCTGCTTTTAAGGCAAAAAAAAAAAAAAAAAAAAAAAAAAAAAAGAAAGCGAGGAGGGGGCATCAAGACAACAAACTAATTTTTTTTTTAAGTATTTGACAAACACTGTCATTCTTAGTCATTAGCGATTACCAAATCTAGCAAACAAGGTGAATTCCTCATTAACTTTTCTTAGCTAATATAAATGAAGCAGCTGCCCAGATAGACCTTAAATTATTTCTGGAGCAAGGCATAAATAAATAAAAACAAATATTTACATTTCATCATATCATGTTACTTCACCACTGTGAGACCTCATACAACTCACTGGATTTTTGTGGCCATGATTAACAGTATTCTGGACTCCTTCCCCTCATCTTCACACTAGCCTGCCTTCCATTCCAGGACTTTCCCTCCTAACAACTCATAAAGCACAAAAAGGCTTTCTTGCTCCAACACAGAGCTGCAGAAGACTGAGGAGTTGGCATTTCTTTTACTGTCAGCCAGTAAGCCACCTTACATTCTCTGGGCATATTCCCAGGGCTGTGTTTGAATTAACTCTGCTTGATGAAAACTTACATCAACAATGCTTCCCAACTCTGCCGGACATAGTGGCTCATGCCTGTAATCCCAGAACGTTGGGAGGCCAAGGCAGGTGGATCACCTGAGGTCAGGAGTTCAAGACTAGCCTGGCCAACATATAGTGAAACCCCATCTCTACTAAAAATACAAAAATCAGCTGGGCATGGTGGTACACACCTGTAGTCCCAGCTACCTGGGAAACTGAGGCAGGAGACTCGCTTGAACCCAGGAGGTGGAGATTGCAGTGAGCTGAGATCGCGCCACTGCACTCCAGCCTGGGTGACAGAGCAAGATTCCGTCTCTCAAAAAAAACAAAACAAAACAAAACAAAAAGCAAAAAGGCTTCCCAACTCAAAGCCTCTAATATACTGTGAATAGAACCATGTCATAATCCATACCTTGAAAGTGATTTCCCAGAGTCTGGCAGAATCGGGTGGCACTATGAAGGCATGAAAACATACTGACTAGTAAGAGATGCCCTGCAGATTATCTCTCCCCTTGAAGGCATTTCACATTCATATACAACAGAAGATGCAGATAGGGCTAGATAAATATTAACTAGTATCTAACACTGAAAAACAAAAGCAATGTTATTATTTGATTGAGCCTTTCCAGTTAACAGAAAGAAAGAAAGAAAACCAAATGCCATATTCGGCTTGTCAATCATCGCCTTCTCTTCGTTTAACTGGAAATAGCCACTACTAATAATCAAGACCCTGGGGGCTAGCTGTCCACCCTTCTGAACAGGGGCCATGGTGGGTGCTGAACTTTAGTGGTTCCTGCAAACCCCACAGAGAAAGCTAACCTGAAAGAGTCATTCACACCAAGATGGTTTAACTCTTCAAGTCACAAAAGATTGAGGTACTTTCCTAAAAGTGCATTACTGGTTGAATCCAGAACAGTCACCAAAATCCCTTGGTAGTTTCTATAATGAACACTCCTTGAGACAGACTGTCTTCCAGACTAAAGCCTGGGAAGGTTTTTGTTGGGCTAAGAAAAAAAAAAACACACAGTGAATACTTGTGGACAAAAATGTCTGAAAGGGTAATTCATAAAATGTTAAAAGTGGTTCCCATACTTGCTGAAATCCGTATCTCACTGTGTTTCATAAATCAGAGCTAGATGAGATCTTAGAATGCCACTGACTTGATTTTTCAGACTCCAGAACCTCAACAAAAAAAGATGGATATCTACCCTATTTTGCTAAATCCTCCAGGGAATGCATTTCCACAGCCTCTTGCCTGCAAGCAGCACAATGAGAATGTTTATGTTCAAAATGCCAAAGGCACATTTCAAAAACTATTTCAAACAAAGATTTTCTTTGAAAATGCATGTTATGTGGTAGGCAAGAGAGAAGGGCAGGTGGGGGGTGTGAGCTGAAGAAACTGATTAACTCTTTAAATCAAAGGCAAACTTGGAGAGGCATTTAAGCTTCTTAGCAAGGAAGTCAAATCACAACTCTGCTACTGAGTAGCTCTGCACCTATACATCAGGCAAACTGCACAAATACCTCTAAGCTTCAGTTTCATCATCTAAAACATGAAAATAAAAACAGCGCCTGCTTCACAGCATTAATTTGAGAGCTTAAATGAAATAATGCATGTACAAGTACGCACCACAACTCCTGGAGTGCATAAAACACACAATAAATGCTGGCTATTGTTACTGTCATCATTTACTCGGCAATAAACACAGAACTGGCATTGTCCTGCAGTCTGCTTTTGCCTTGAATGCCATGACTATCTGTGTGAACTGGCAGTGCTCCCTACAGTCGGAGCCTGGCACCAGTAGAAATAGAAACAGGTCTCCTGAGCCTGACACGGTTTCATACACAGATGTGGGCAGTGGCCGGTAGTGATAATGATGTGGAATGTGGACACGGCCAGTAAAACTCAGTTTTATGTGCCGTTTTATGGAATAAGTTTGAATTCTAACTCAGCACCTCCAATCTGTATGACCACAAACAGGTATTAACCTTGCTAAGCCTTCGGGCTTTTCTTCAGCTAAATGGGAACATAGTATTATCGCAAATTCATCCTCACAGGTGAAAGCACTAGCACAGTGCCCAGCTGAGTGCACCATCAATGTCATCCTCTTTCTTTCCCTCTGTCACCCCGGAACTTCCCAGTACTATGTGACTTCTGGCACACGGGGTGAGCTTAGCTATGACCATCAGAAAATGGGCTAGGCACTGTATGAATAAGGATATGAGAAAATGCAGATTGATAGACGGGGTGGCATTCTCTCCTGAGCTAAGAATGAACCAATTCTATTGAGATAATGCCACCCTTCATACAAGAACATAAACTGCTGAGAAACTAAGCACTCCATAAGAGACAAGCTGGTGCACTGTGAATACAACCTGAGAAATGTAAAACCATATGACCAAGTGTGATTCCTATGCTACTTTATTTTCACCAACTTTCAAGAAATCTTTCATTCACTACCTTGTTGTGACCTCATTTATCCTTGGGCATGTTATAAAAGTTTCCATTTCAATATAAAATTAGTTTTAATCCACTTTATAACCCTGAAAAAAACAGGGAGGTTCAGAAGAAAAAGATAACAAAAAACAAAAAGGGAACTGAAACACCGTGAGCTTTGGAAAGCACTGCTCTCCCCCAGCAGCCCCAGAGGACGTTCACATGGCTCACCCTACACAGAGGTCAGCTGCTCTATGAGGATCAGAATGCTCAAAACTAAAATGTAAAACATTGATAAGGAAACAGTAGAATGACAGCTGACACCTCCCCCTGAATGATGAACACTGTGCTGGCTCCTTTGGGACCAGCAAACTAAACAGTTTGGGAACTGAAACTAAACAGTAGAAAAGAAAGCAACACCAGCATGTATGTAAGTGTGACACACTGTCCAGACCACAGCGAAGATTCATACCTTGAAGGTGTGAAAGGTGCAAAATATTCACTGTGTGAGGCGCAGTTTAAAGGGATCCTTCTGAATACATTACAAATGTGTTCTCCTCTCCCTTCTCCTTCCTCCCTTCCCCCTCTCCCTTTCCCCACTGTCTCTCTTCCCCTTCCCCCTCCATCCCACTTCATTCCCCAAGTTTACCCAACTTCCTCCTAACCCATTTTAGGGAAGCTAGGTTAGAAAGAACACTTTAAAATACTCTTTTCAAAAAATTAAAAGACACTGGAAAAAAAGATATGACTTGTCTATTCCATTGACCATTACCCCCAAGTTCTCCCAAGAAGGGAAATGCTTTGAGAGGTGTTTGTCACAGGCGATACACAAGTACCAGGCCAGGAAACTGGCGCTCAGAAGAGCCAGAGGACATTTGTGGCGATATCTTGACCACAGTCCACACTCAAGGCATCCCTGCCTAACCCCAACCACAGGTTATTCCTCAGAAATATGCTTCAAAGCTATACCATTTAAAGCCTTAAAAATAAGAATATATGAACACTTCACAGATACATGTCCACAGGCTTGAGACAAGAACACCCCTTTATCCATGTGGATTTACAGGATTATGCGATGGAACGTTTTCATTCCCACTACCTCAACTTTTATGACCTCCAGGCAGTTTTCTCTAGCTAGAACTATCCTTGAAGCTGTAAAAGTTTTCCCCAAGCTGTACAACTTCAAGCCTCAAATCAAACAAAAAAAGCTTGTAAAAACGGTTCATTAGCTAAACACTAACTGGCCTGCCACTCAGGAAAAGAGGAACCCTCAAAAGTGACCCGGACAGACTGAATAGGACTGACCAACCTTGAGAATCCCAGCAACACCTCCATTTTGACAACACATCACCCAGAAACTTCAGGTGCAAGAAATCCTGGGCATCCAACTAGGATACAGAGTACTCACACAGTCAAAGCTTGATAGGGGCTCAACTACATGCACCTGTAGATAGAACGCCCGGCCATAGGGGCTCAACTACATGCACCTGTAGATAGAACGACCGGCCAATCCTACCTACAGGTGTCTGTAGTTGAGGCCCTACCAACTCATCTGTCTTTAAATGAAAGCCAGTTTAGTTTCAGCACCTCCTAACAGTTCCTTAACTTACATGTCATGTAACCACTGATTTAGGAGCTGTCTGCTTAATGCCTGTCTTCCCTCTCTGCTCCATGAGGTCAGGCAGAGGCCATGCATTTCCTTCCATCTAAATACATGGAAACAGCAGTGTGTAGTACTCAGTATGTACCCAATAATGTGCTGAATGAAGAAAGGCACCTTAAGGCATCAGCCCCTTTGGCCTTTTGTCTGAGTCCCATTTTACAGATGAGACATTGATTGAGACTCCAGGGGTTAAGCTATTTGTGTTCCCAACCACAAGCTGGGACTTGGAAGCAGCACTGGGAAGCAGGAGAGGCTCAGTCTTGTATCTGAGTAGTCTGCCTCTCTGTTGCATAAAAGTAAAAGGGGAGGAGAAAGATCATTTCTACAAAGGTGGTATCCTCCTGTATATATTCCACTGAACGTTTACCAGTTTCTTCAGTAAGTTTTCTCCCTTCCTTTTAGTTAACTTCATGCTTCTTCACCTGATAAGAATGCGTGTATGTACAACTGTTGAACACTGAATTCTTTACAAAAATGCTAATGCATAGCTGAAAAGCTGTTATTAAAACCCATCATACTTTCCAACACACCAACAGGGAGATGGAAGCAGCACACACACACCCCCCAACAAAACAACAAAGGCTACCCCCCTTCCCAGTGGCAGGTATCAGTGTTGTGCCCAGCCTGTGGGGCCTGGACTGGTCCCCGAATTCAAAACAAAAGGAAGTGAAAAGATAAAAAGGTAGAGGACTTACAGCAGAAGCAAACATTATCTGAATACACAATCCTGAGTTGACCCCCATTCCTTTGTGAGATCATCCTGCTGATCCCAGATATGTCTCTTCGTTCCTTCTTTTTTTTTTAGACAGGGTCTTGCTCTGTCACCCAGGCTGGAGTCCAGGTGGTGCAATCTCAGCTCATTACAACCTCCACCTCCTGGGCTCAGGCAATTCTCCCATCTTAGCCCCCAGAGTAGCTGGGATTACAGGCCCGCACCAACACGCCTGGCTAATTTTTGTATTTTTTGTGGAGATGGGGTTTTGCCATGTCACTCATGCTAGTCTCGAACCCCTGGGCTCAAGCAATCCACCAGCCTCAGCCTCCCAAAGTGCTGGGATTACAGATGACAGCCACTGCACCTGGCCTCATTCCTTATTTCTAAAAGAAGTCTTGTTGTATTCCAAGTTCAGAGTCAAGAAATGGGAAATGGAAATTATGTGGACACAGGAAACCTCTTCAATAAGTTTGTCATCGGACAAAAAATCCTGCTTTCCCAAAGCAGAACAGTGGAAGCTGTTGTTTTGTTTTGTTTGCTTGCTTTTAAAAGGCAAATACCAGAAGCATTTGTTACCTCCATAAACACGCAGAGGCACATACCCACACACACTTTTTTGAAGACGTGCAAATGGAAATCTATTTAGGGTGCTTCCTTGCTTAATCAGCTTCACTTGGTAAACTTTAGACTATTCTTCAGAAGCCAAAAAGCAAGGTACAGTATTTACAAATAGAGCCAGCCAACATTCTCTCAAAAATTCTATGAAGTACTAAGATGCTCTGTTTTACACCAGAGACTGGAGTTGTGGATACTCCTCTGAATAACAGGATATAGAAAACACACTACAATGTATACAACTGATATAGCACATCAACGTGCTACAGACATTAAAAGTCATTCTGCTTATTGGAAAAAAAGAGCTCGACCCTTCACTTTGATGGTGCCATTTATCATGACTCCAGTTCCTCAAGCATCTGCAGAGCATTTCTTCACTGGAAGCAGAAGAGGTGCCAAAAAGTATAAGCAGTTTACCTCCTTAGTATTTCCATTCAAAGGCTGCTGCAAAGATTAACCAAGCCTGTTTATTGTACCAAACCAGACATAGTATTAAAATGATATTTGGGATCGGTTTCATTTGTTTGCTGGTTAATTTGTTCCTCATACAGCTTTTCTAATCTCTATCTAAAGCTAAGAAGGGGGAAAACAAAAAACAAAAAAAAAAAACCTTGAAAAGAAAGATAAATAAGGCTGTTGGGACATGACATCCAATCTTCTGTCCCCACTGAGCTGTTTTAATTTGTGGTCACTTGCAGTGCAGATCTTCTCTAATTAGAAGGTGGGAATATCTGTTCCTTTAAAGAAGCCTTTAATTACTCCACCCTTGAAAATTCCTACCCCTGCTATGGGGACCAGATACATCACTCTCCCCTTCCCAAACCTAAAAGAAATATACACCATTCTTGACTAAGAATATGGACACAAGGCCAGGCACAGTGGCTCACACCTGTAATCCAAGCACTTTGGAGGCTTAGCTGGGCATACCACCTGAGGTCAGGCGTTCAAGACCTGCCTGGCCAACCTGGTGAAACTCCATCTCTACTAAAAATACAAAAATTAGCCGGGCCTGGGATCGGGTGCCTGTAATCCCAGCCACTCAAGAGGCTGAGGCAGGAGAATCGCACGAACCCAGGAGGGGAACTTTGCAGTGAGCCAAGATGGCGCCACTGTACTCTAGCCTGGGCGACAGAGTAAGACTCATCTCAAAAAAAAAAAAAAAAAGAATATGGACACAAAAGCAGTCACAGGAGAAGCCCTCAGATGTCTCTCCTGGTCTTGTCCTAAACTCTCATAGTCAACTCTACCCTCGGGATACCAACCTCAACTTTCATCTGAGGGAAAAGAGTAGGGTACACGAGGGCAAAATATTTTATCTACATAAGGCAGTTGCTAAGAACTCTTCCAGTAAAACTCGGGTTCCTCAATATTCTGTATGTTTAAGCAACAATACACATTGGGCTAGAAATCACAGGTTTCTATAAAGAACTTGTGAGGGGGAGGGGCGGCGAGGACAAAACCTATCTACCTAAGTCAAGGGAGGAAAAGAAAAACAAACTTAAGGAAACAGCTCCACATTTGGCCTAAAAATCTTTTTTCCCAAAGGGCTGTACTGTTCTCAGAAGCGAAATACAATTTAGCTTTAATGTGAGCTTAAAATCTCCTTAAATCAATATTTATAGTTAAACACATAGTCCAAAAATGTGCAAGATCCCAAAGACAACATTTTTATAGCAAGGTCTCATTCTACAATAAGAAAAGTAATCCCACAAAATTAAAATTCTAGAGGACAACATGGAGAGTCAGCTTCCTGTCTGTGACTCAGCTGTGAGAGGTAGTCAGTTCTCCTGAATATAATATATATTACCATGGCAGAACAACAAATCCAAATTCAGCAGAAAAAAGACATTTATTAAACTTACAAAACATGAAAAAATTAAGTTTCTCAATAACAGGTGCCCTAAGCCAATAAAAATCATGTTCATTCATCATACCAAAATTTAAAAATCAGTATACACTTACATTTAAAGAAAAAAAAAAAAAAACTGGGCTAGGCAGAGTGGCTCACACCTGTAACCGCAGTGCTCTGGGAGGCTAAGGCTGAAGATCACTTGAGCCCAGGAGTTGAAGACCAGCTTGGGCAACACAACAAGAGCATTTCTCTACTAAAATTAAAAAATTAGCTGGGTGTGGGGGTATGTACCTGCAGTCCCAACTACTCAAGAGGCTGAAGTGGGAGATCACTTGAGCCCTTCAAGGCTGCAGTGAGCTATGATCACATCACTGTATTCCAGCTTGTATGACAAAGCGAAACCCTGTCTTATTAAAAGAAAAAAGAAAAAAGAAAACACAAAGGAAACAGGATTTCAAATAATTTGATCTGAGTGTAGACTGACAAGTATCAACCATAGCAGAGAGCCAAATGGGGGCCAATACAAGTAAGAAGCTGAGTAGTAGACTCGCCTGAAGGAAAAAAAAGCAGGCAACAAACTTTGTGAGGGGTTTGTTTACATTCTAGGGCAGTGTTTTGCAAGCTAGTGGATCCAGAAATAATTTAGTAATGCACAACCAGACAGGCAGTTTTAACCACATCTTTACACACTGATATTCAGCTGGGCACTTAATGGCTTATGGATGGCTGTTTGCACACATTCTCTGCTAATAACTGGAAGGCACTTCAGACCGAATGCTCTAAATGGGCCCCCAAAAGTGTGCAGGTAATTATGGCTGTGGCATTTCAAATTTAAACACATCAGAGCTACATGTACAATAAGAAAAAACTTAGAACTCATGGCCCAAAGGTAGCTATATAAAATACAGAAATTTAGGATTTATATCAGAAGATGTAGGTTCTAATACTTTTTTTTACCTGGTGGCAAATGATACTATGTTTGGCACTGTATGTAGGAAATCACCAGAGACCAGCCACTATGCTTAAATAGTATTATTTGGAAGAAGGGAGGGGAGTAGTATTATAGAGAGGGATGTGATATTTTCACTTTTTTTAATATTTCTGATTTATTTTATAATATGAAATTTTACAGAAGAAATCTTGTGAAAATTAATCTAGAATCACACACTTTTATAGGCTGCATATGCATATGCTCTATTTCACTTTTGAAAAAGATGCAAATAAACCAAAGAAACTCACCATCAAATACTTTTCAACAAATCAAGTCCCAACGTCACCATTCTATCTATATTCAGCTTTTGATCTCACACTTTTAAATCTGCTACACTAGCTACTCATCCAGTGAGTGAAGCAGAATACCAAAAAGGTGATGCCGCACTATCAACAAAGTGAAATTAAAATTTTCCACCCCACATAGATGACCGAAGTACCTAGAACACTCTTAGAACTCTTCCCACCATGAAAGCTACTAAGCTTCTGGTGCTTAAAGAGCTGCTCTCTAAGAAACTCTGGCTATTCAGAATAACTCATTGCCAGCCTTTATTAAGTAACAGAGGCTTTAAAGGCTGGGAACTATAGGCTGGCTACATTTTGTTTTAAGCCACTCAATTTTGTTCTTAGGATGAAGAGATCAGCAAAGAACAGCTGGCCAGAAAATGCCTTCTGCACCCCTTTATCTTCAAGTGAAGGAAGAGGCTGGCAGGTCTCTTGTAGAGAAGGTAAAGCCCAACTTGCCTTAGGACCTGCCAGTGAGGTATGCTGGCTCACACACTCCCAGCCCAAGGAGAAGACCACAGACTGGCTCAGGCCTCCTTATGTCACCCAAGCTCAAGGGACATCAGAACCCCTTGTGCTGGTCAAAAGGTAGGCTCTACAAATCTAACATCTAGAATTCAGTAACCAGAAAAAAAGAAAACTAAAGTTCATTAAGTAGTAGAAAGAGCAAGCAATGTCTCTTAATCTGCTCTGTCGAGATTCAAGAGCCATTAAGCTACATGTGGCTAGCGGGCACTTGGACAATGATGGGTCCCAACTGAGATGTGTTGTAAATGTGTACCACACACTGGATTTCAAAAAGCCTAATTAACGTATTTGTTAAATGATGCGTTGAAGTGATAGCAGTATGGCTAAAACAGGTTAAATAAAATTTCCTCAAAATTAATTTCGCCTCTTTCTTTTTAGGTTTTTATGGGTACACTGGAAAAGTCTCTATGTGGCTCACGTCCGTTCTAGTGGGCAGTGCTGCTCTGGAGGCTTTAAGACCTCCCTGTCATTTTGTTTTACAAGGCTAAGACAGGTTTCATGCTAATCTTACACGCAGTCTTTAATAGGAAGATTCCTCATCGCCATAAAGAGAGGTGCTAGAAACAAGAAAACAGGCAGTCCTACCTTCATCACATTTTTCTTCTTGAAAGTATTATCTGGGCTGGGCATGGCGGCTCACACCTGTAATCCCAGCGCTTTGGGAGACCAAAGAGGGCGGATCACCTGAGGTCAGGAGTTTGAGACCAGCCTGGCCAACAAGGTGAAATGCTGCCTCTACTACAAATACAAAAATTAGCCGGGCATGGTGGCGTGCAGCTGTAATCCCAGCTACTCAAGAGGCTGAGGCAGAAGAATTGCTTGAACCCGGGAGGCAGAGGTTGCAGTGACCAGAGATTGCCCCACTGCACTCCAGCCTGGGCGACAGAGCAAGACTCCGTTTCAAAAAAGAAAAAAAAAAGTATTATCTGCTCCTGGGAGTTGTTTAAAATGTGAGGTATTTTCCCCCCAGTAAAAATGTTATCATGTCTGAAGTGGGGAGGGCAGCATGGAAATAAAAGATGACAGCATCCTGTCAGTGAAAGGCAAGCGCCCATGAAAAGCTCAACGTGGCCCTGTCACATGAATTGGGAACAGACAACACACTGACTGAAAAGGATGGCTGTTACTGAGAGTTAGGGCCTTAACAAACACTGGCTCCAAAAATGAACAGCCAAGTCAACGCTCTTCCTTGTTACTGAGTGAAGGGTCACAGTTCTGTTACAGAGAACTCTGTCATTTCGTTACTTTCACTGTGTTAGGAATATTGTTTACCAAATGTAAACCCCACAAAGAAGCCAAAAAACAAGGCAAAAGAGCATTAATCAACCTCTATCTGCTCATGCTCAGGTCAGATAGATGGAAGCATCTGAGTTGCCCTGAAATTTAAGGCAGCCACCTTGCTACACTCCCCAAGGCATGTTAAGCATGTGGTTGACCTACCTTCTGCTCACACATCCCCAATAATCTTTCACAGGGAAAACTGAGTTCATCTTGCTGCAGTCTCACCAGTCTTCCCAAGCAGAAAACTTGAAGACAAGTTAGAACTGAATATAAACAGATTTATAATTTAGTAATTTATTTAAAGTAAATAAAACCTCTTTCAAAAGGGAGAGCAGGATGTGGGTGTGATAAAAAGCCTCTCCCTTTAGGATTTAAAATCTGAAAAGAAACGGGTTGGCTCTTTCATACTTCTGAATTATAACTGACATGCTTAGGGAGAAAGGCAGAGCTACTTCTTGCTACCCTATTTATGGAGATATTAATAACTCATTACTCTTCTTTCTCCCGTTCCAGGAAATACAATTAGGAGTAATATGTCATCGTAAGTAGTCAATATTTTCTCTCCTTTACCTGCTTGACCCTGCAATGAAACTACTGCAGAAAGAAGGCTTGTGAGCAAGACCTCCAGCTGAAAAACAATCAGGGACAGGACTTTTTCCATAAAAAGAAAGTGGGGTCAGAGGAAGTGGGAAAGCAGCGCTAGCTTTAGTTCTCACTCATTTTACTCAAGCCAAAGTTAACACTATTACAGGGGCTTCACTCTCTGGCACACATTTATTGTAAACATCCTAGAGGGAGAAGTCAGACAGGCACAAAGAGGCTGAGAGAGAAGCCAAGGGCCCGCGCACGGGCAGCATGGCTCAGGAAGCCAAGGAGCAGGAAAGAGGCAATTTATTCTAAAGGCTTAAGGAAAACAGCGCCAGTCCTAAGAGGCCACTGAAGACAAAAGACACACCCTAGGTTACCAATGAGCTTTCAGTACAGCTTTGCTGCCTCCTCAGTCTGCCTGAAGGAATCAAGGTCAGAACCTGCCCGTACCTGCCTGGGAAGCCTCCAAAGGAAATCTCAGCGCTCAGATTCTCTCCTGGACAGCGCTCTGCCTCCTGAGTCAGGCTGAGCCCAACCCAAGAGTGCAGGACTCTGAAGGGTCCTGTACAATTCTTCCTCCCACCCAGATGACCCACCGGAGCCCAAGGGCCCTGGAACCAGGTCATGCAGCCCTCCTGTGCTCTTGGCGACAGTCTCTTCACAACCAAAGAGATACAAGGGGCATGCTCCTCACTTAGACCCCTCACTTAAACCCTCCACAAACACACACTCCCCTTCCAGCCCCCGTAACAGAGCAGCATGGCGTTCCTAAGAGCATCCAACCTGAAGTGAAACACTTGCCATGTACTATTTAGTTCTCACAACCCAATTTAACCCATTTTTCAGTTTTTTTCAATTTTTCAAATAAGTACACTAAGAATCAGAAAAATAACTTTTCACAAAGGCCCATGGCGGGTAAATGCTAGAACAGGGACTCAAACCCAGGGCCTGCTGATCCAAAGCCTATGTTTTAAACACTAAACCAGTCGTTCTCAAAGTCTTTAGCCTAGGACTTTTTTGCACTCATAAATATTGAAAACTTCAAATAACTTTATGTTTAGCTGGATTACATCAATATTTACCACCTCAGAAATTAAAACTGAAAAATTAAGGTTGGGGGCTGGGGATGGAGGGGATAGAGTAAAATGTCCTTGATCTAATTTAGCAAGTGGGCAGGGAACTCCTCTTCATTAACATGGAGTCCGTGATATCCTTAAAACACCTACCACCGGCCGGGCACGGTGGCTCACGCCTGTAATCCCAGCATTTTTGGGAGGCCGAGCCGGGCGGATCACGAAGTCAGGAGATGGAGACCATCCTGGCTAACACAGTGAAATCCTGTCTCTACTAAAAATACAAAAAATTAGCCGGGCGTGGTGGCGGGCGTCTGTAGTCCCAGCTACTCAGGAGGCTGAGGCAGGAGAATGGCAAGAACCCGGGAGGCGGAGCTTGCAGTGAGCTCAGATTGCACCACTGCACTCCAGCCTGGGCGACAGAGCCAGACTCCGTCTCAAAAAAAAAAGAAAAAGAAAAATACCTACTACCCTCCACACTTCCCCATGTATAGCAAAGGAGGGTCAAAATTTCAAAGTTTAATACAGTAGTGTTCCACGAGTCCTCAAGCATCACAAAGTTGAATTTGATTCTCAGATCCACTTTTTAACTCTTTATGGCCTTAAGAGATAAATAACCTCTCTAGACCTCAGTCTCATCATTTGTAGCAATGAGAGTAACAACTAATGGAGGTATTTTCAGGGTAAACACTCAGTTCAGGATCTGGCTCATACACATTCAAATGCTGACTATAATCATACTGTTGTTAGCTACAGAAAAGGAGAGAAGGACTAAGGAGAGAATTTTCCACTTCTACAAAATTTAGCAAGGTTTTCTCAACAGACACGTTTCCTTCCCTTACTCTAAAAATAAGGTTGTTGTTTTTTTTTTTTTTCCTCAAAGCGAATAAGGGAAGGGCTTTGCTTATGCTGACAGTGCAAACTGAGACAACTAAACCCTATCTTCAAATATTTATTTTCCCACTTGAATGTCAACATTCCTTTCTGTCTTCTCAGTAGGCTTGAAAAGAACAGTTGCTGCAGACATCAAGGTCAAAAAGCACGGCTTCAAGTTTTTATTCTACTAGAAACAGCAAATGACCTTATCAGCGTAGGATTCCAGATTTATATAATAAATTAGAGGCACGGTAGAGTAATGCAGGCTTTAAATTATGATGGTTGAGGGGGAAATATCAAGATGATACAAAGCAACTTTGAAGCCCAAGAAAGCGACAGATGTTGTGCTGAACGTTCAGTAGTATTTTCCATCCTCCCAGGATATTCAACATCTGCATCCCTGGGGCCTATGACCTGTGGCCAACATGCCCAAAAGCAAATGTATGAACAATTCTCCATCACCCTCCCTCCCTTTAGTGTAAAATAATGGACCTCCCCAAAGCACAGGAAGCGCCAGAATCTCAGACATAAGGAGAGATGAGAGAGTGACTGCCCTACTAACAAAAGGTTTATAGGGTCTGTCTCATTTACAGGTTAACAGGCAGAAGCCATTCTGATGGTCCCAAGGTTGGTTCTCCTAATACCTCTATAGCTGACTACTCAAATAACGTTGGCCGAACAAGGAGGTAATTAACAACTCTAATCCAAGTGAATTCGGAATTCATTTCTGGAGTTGAATTTAAAGATTCACTAGAAATTCTCCTAACTACCAGTTGTAAAGGAAACAAGTGTTCAGAGTAAACATAGGGCTTTTTTAATTCTTTATTTAGTTAATAAAGTTTAAAAAGTAAATATATCCAATAAGCCCTATTTAAATAAGGCACTGAGCACTCAGATTTTTCTCAGAAGGTAGTTGACAACCTCCAGAGAACTTAAATTACAACCACTAAAAACCCATACCACAGCACACCGAGTATTACAGAGGTAATGCTCTGCCTGTATTTCTCAAATTGTAAGAAAAGTAAATAGAAGCTTTAGAATTAAATGATATTTTAGGGGAAAAAAGACTTTAGGACTCCTACCCATGAAGAAAATAAATGTTTCCATTTATACACTAAAATGACTTCATAAATGTTTTTACTTTTGGGTCATCCATGCTGTAACCTGAAGACAACAGAAGTAACACCTTTGGGAACTACTGTCCACATTTAAAGATTTGTTTTCTGAACATCAGATTGTGTGCAAGGAAGAAAAGCATTGTGTTGACTGCCAGATTTATTTGAGTCAACTGCAAAGATGCTTGCGAACTGAGCAGGTTCGCCTCCTATCCTGCCTGCCATGCCAAGGAAACAATATATTCGTAAGTCACACATTCTACCTTCTAGGTATTATGTGTAACAGTAGACAACTATGCTAAAAAGAACAATAAAACGAATGTCTTTCCGGAGGTACCAAGGAATAATGATGGCCAGCAGCAACCGTATTCACTGCACCATTACATATGCGTCACTTTACGAATGCTGTTTCATTTAATCCTCACGACCACCTCATGAAATAGGACTATTACAATCAACCCTAATTTGCAACTACAAAAATGGATTCTTGGGTTCAGTCTCTTTCCCAAGGTCACCACCAATACAGTGGCAGTCAGACAGTGATCTTTCCACCACTGTACTTCCCTTACACTGCATAAACACAAGGACAGGAACCCAGAAAGCAAGCAGAGGCCAAGAAAAGAAAAGAGTGGTCATCAGATCTGCAAGGAAACAACACCTCAGTCAAGGTCCTTGCAGCAATCCAAAGCATAGGAGAATAGCCAGAGAGTAAGACAGGTGCAAGATGTCTTTAAAAAATCACTGGGCCAAAACAACCTTCTGCAGATCATTATTCTATTTCTTTCACTCTACAAGTCGATTTCTTTCACTCTACAAATCGACTCCCAAAGGCAGTAACTATCAATTCTGTTCAACCCAAACTGACTTCAACTGCCCCATATTAAAAAAATTTAAAAAGGCATCCTACTGCTTTTTTTAAAAATCTGCATGTAAGTTACTTCCAGTATTGACTGCAGGCATTTCTTTCTCAACATATCCTGCCTAAAATTGTTTTACCCCTCAGGTTGGCCCTAATGTTCACTAAGAATCCAAGTCAGTTTCTGATCAGAAGCTGTTTACCTAACTTCTTTTGTTCAATGGACTGAGAGAGAAACCATACATGTGTAGATGCTCTTTGGTGTTGGCAATATCCCAGTCTTTACCTAGGAATGTATTTTTGTGACTTCAGAGAAGAAAAAGTACAAGGGGCTTTCTCTTCTTGGGGATGTAGTGGGTGATTTTTAAGACAGTTTCTCCTTGTTCAACCAGGATGAGAAAGCACTGGAGGCACCATGGTCCAGAAATAGGTCCTGAGTCAATCTTGGATTCAAGCACAGCCCTGCCACCTACAAGCCATATGATGCTAGCATGTTAAGTAACCTCTCTGAATCTCAAAATACTTCCAGAGCCTGCCACAGAACAGAAGATCAACAAATATTAATTCATGCCATTCCTCACCATTTCCATTCATTCCTGGCCAACTTTCAAAAAGTGTGGTGAAAAAGTTAAAGGTGACAGGAGCCTAAGTGAGGGAGAAAGAAGTGGGAGACAGTAGAGAGAAAAGGCAGAATCTGGACCCTGAATGATAATGAGTAACCAGAAAATGATAGGGGTTTTTTCCTTTTCAAACTTCATTTCATCTGAGTCACCTGTTCCAGACATAGGATCCCAGCCTTGAGCAATTCAAAAGGAGTGGCAGAGAATGGAAAGGAAACAGGTTATCTTGAATGTGTGCATTCATCAGCATGGTTAATAAAACATTAAGCAGCCCTACCTCCAGACCTACTCCAGGCCTCTCTTTTCCTGATATTAATACGTAACATTTCCCAATCTCATACTGATCCATCAAATGAGACAACAATGACTAACAGCAAAAAAAAGAAAAAATATATATACATATATATAATATCTCACAATAGGTAAATCCTAACTGACAAGTAATCTGGAGCAATACTGTGCATTCATAAGTTCTTCGAAACCATGTAATCAGCACAATTTAATAAAAAAATTAAAAAGCAGGCACAAGCCTCATCACGACAAAATAAGGGTGGCAGCTTATTAGTGCTGCAGAAAACCGACAGCCTCGGCCCCATTTTCAGGTCTCCCAGAAACCACAAACCCACTCACAATCTCTAACCAACAGAAGTATATACACACCGGACTGATTTTAAAAAGCACTAAGTGTCAGAATGGCAGCTCTCCCAGGTGACAAATAATTTCAAAAGATTAAATTTTACTAGGAGCTTTATCATCTGTGTTTCACGGCTTTGTCACATAATGACTAACTTTTCATAATCAAAACTCCAAATTGCCCAATAGCCCCTTTTTCCTGTATATGGACAGCTCATAACAGAGCAAGTACGTAATACTGTGATAGTACAAATGAGTTGTCAGAGAGAGAAAGGAAGGAATGAGGGAGGAAGGAGATTGATGAACACTTGTGCTGCCAGGGCTTTAACTGCTTTAAATTTAACGGAGAACTTTCTAAACCATTCTTTCAGTCAACAAACGGTTATTAAGTACCCACCAGGTACCAAGTGTCACAAGCACTAACTCTGCAACTCAGAACTTACATTCCAGCAGGAAGAATCAACAATTACTTACAAGAAGCAGTGAGGAGCGTTACAAAGTTAGAACAGGGTCTTAGAGGGCATAATGCAAAGGGGCTTACTTGGACAGGACAATCAGAAAAAAACATACTGAATATAACATGTTTGAATGACTGAGGGTCAGCAATAGAACAAGTTATTATACTCAAAATACGTAAGGATCAGCTACATGCCAGGCACTGCAATAAGCAAGTGATCCCTCTCCAATACTAACCAAAGACTGCACAAACAAATGTAAAAACACAACTGTGCCAAGTGCTATGATAGCAAGAGACACAGTGCTAAAAGTGCCTGTATTCATGAACAGGACCCAGCTGGGGAAGGCAGAGAGAGGCGTACAGAAGAAGTGCCTGGCAGGCAGGAGATGGGCAAGAAGCAGGGGCTGGCAGAGGCCAGTGTGGCAGCAACAAGGAGATAAAGAGGGCCACGCATTTGGTGGGCCTAGAGTCGCATTAAAGAGCTTGGCCTTTATCCTATCAGCAATGGGCAACCACTGAAGGAAGGGAACTGTTTTGGACAGATTGAATTGATTTGGACAGCTGAAAGTTAGGGAGCAGATCAGATATAGGGGCCAGCTAGGATGGAGGTTATCACAGGGGACTGTGTAAAAACAAGTGGCAAGAAATTCCGACTGCAGCAGCAGCTGCAGCAGCTCTGCAATTTTTAACATTCCAAGTATTTGATGTCAATGTGCTTTTGGTGGAATAAAACACCTGTAACTAGTAGGCGTCTGGAAAGTTTAACAGGGAAAACACCATCAGTAAATAGAAGGCTGTAGGAAACAGATTTCTTCCCTGTGGAAAAAGTATCACTCACATCATTCATCCTGAGAGTATTTATCTGTCAGCAACCATTCAAAGCCATTCTGAGACTTCTGCGTCCTCATCACAATTTGACCTGTCAGCCAGAACTCATTTATACCCTTCTATCTACTTCCATTTCTATTTTCTTTTCTAGCTCCTAATCCAACAACATCTAAACTGGTCTCCTTGACTCAGTCATACTCTGTTCCATGGGACCCAACCTACTATTGCTGGAGTGGTCTTTATACAAATCTCCCTCTTCTGCTTCAAGTTCATCCAGAGGCTTCAGAATGAAGCCTGAATTCCTTGGTTTGACAAAGATGGCCTCCCATGGGCAGGCCCCAGCCCACCTTTTTGCCTTGACCTTGGCCACCCCAACAAATGACTAAGAAGAGTGACTAAGCAATAGTATTCCAGGAGGTGTTTACTCCAAAACCTACGGATTTTTTCATATGATCTTACCAGGAAACCCCAGTAAAAAAATAAAGCAGGTGGCCCCTACTTGGCACCCTGACTGGGCATTGAACAGAAGAAAACTTCTGCTCAAACACTGTCCAAGAAATCAAGACCTTTGGCCCTCTGACAACTTCCAGTTGTCTAGTACAAAGATGAAGATAAATAGGGCTAGCATTGGCAAAAATGATGAGTCTAGAAGTTTACTGTAGGTAACCATTTGCCCCTGTAAGAAAGCCAGAAGGCCCCACATACTTTCTACACCCCCGTTCTGCCCTAGCACCAAAACCTTCCTGCTGTTCTGGCCTAAATCCTCCTTGCCGTGGTACGATAACAGTGGTCTCATTTATACAACCACTGAAACTCAGTCACTAAACTGTGTATTTGCATTTTAAGCCTCTTAATCGAGGGAAAATAAAGGGCTTTAGTGCTGGACAAATAAATGTTAAGTTCTAACCAGTGAGAGGGGAGGCAGTACAATTTTAGTCAGGTGCATTTTCATTATCTTCTGAACAACACCCTGCCCATGAACAAGTCAAAACATTAGTTAACTGGGCCTAGCCCCTTTGACTGCTAGCCTCTGCAATATTCTGTTCTAAGAGTCTTAGATGCTGAGGACTTCTGAGTCCCTTTTCCCAAGAGCCTTCTCTCCTCCACAATCATCCCAGGCTAAGGTTCCAGCCAAACGCCAGTGGGGATCATGCTGTTCCCTGAACAGCAGGCCAAGAGCACAGACCCAGGATTTCTACTGCCTCAATCTCTCTCTCAAGAAGCAGCAACAGGAGGCAGGCAAAGAAGGGGTGGCTCACAGACACACAGCAGCCAGCCCACCAGCCACCAGGCGGTGCACAGGCTGGAGTGTGGGAAGGACAGGCCAGTTCTCAGAGAGAAACACACAGCAGCTAGGTCTGATGTGTGCACCGGTAAATGGCTAACAACCAAGCACTAGCTGTTTGACAAACTAATGATGGCTGAACTGGTATGTATCTGCTGATACGAAAGAATGTAAATTTTAAAAACTCTGACTTGCAGTGTAATAAGGATAATTACAATCTTTTAAGTAAACTACCTGATATCCATACTAAATTACCACTCAGCACAAAAGTCATAACATAATTATGTGCCTCGGATTTATCTGTGAGACTTTTCAGTTTTGTCTTAAATATAATAGAAAGTTCTGTACACATAATCAGCCGCTACACAGTAAAAGACAAAATGAGGGGAGGGTGCACATCTTATCAAGTTACTATATTCTTTTACATTTTCCTTAATATTTTAACTCTGTACAGATTTTCAAGTAAGAGTAATTCTAAAACTTTACCCTTTTCTATTATTAAAGAAACTGTAGTATGATACCCTGTATAATGGATAAGGAATCAACTCATTCATAGGATTTATTTCCTATCAATAGTGTCAATAATGGAAAAAAGATGAAGAATTATTACCAGATACTTGGGGGGTGTGGGGAGCACCCAGCTCTGTCTAATTTATGAAACGTACACCAGGTGCCACATAGTGTGCTAAGTCCCTAGTTTCATCCCCTAACCTCTGAGGCCAGGACTGCTGTGGCCAGGCTGTGGTTCAGGGAACAAAGGCTCCAGGCGGCTGACTTTTTCAAGGTCACACAGCCAGTATGTGAAAGAACTGGTTCAGAAACATCAGACTCCTGATCTGTGCCCTTCCTGTAACGGGGCCTGACACTCCTCTCACAGAACAGCTGCCCCAGAGCCAGAGAGCCCTGGAGAAGGGAACCACCGGCTGGCACTACATGAGGCTACCTGCACACAGAGCAGTTCCTCTGAGAGAGAGGGTTGATGGGTTTACTGAAACCTCCATTCTTTCCACTGTCCCGTGCATGCGCCATACATTTTGCACTTTGGTCTGACAAGGTGAGAGCCTCAGGGAGCTGACAAGCCAACCAGCTATACTTCTCCTGCCTCTTCTCTTCTCCCTCAATTTCAGAGTGTCTGTGGCTGCTCCTACAACCACCACCACACCTAAAGGCCACTACTCACCTCCCGCTGTCAGGGTCAAAGAGACCCAAGTTGTAATTCCAGACTTGACACTGACTTGCTGCATGATCTCATGAAAGAACTTCACCCTCTCTGGGCCCCATGCAGCTAATGGATCAGCTGACCTCTCAAGGGCAGCTGTAACAGCCTTTTGCCCAGTGGCTTCCTGACATCCTTTCCCTTTCATCACACCCTCAAAGAGTCAGGCCTTTCCTCCTCATCCCTGCATCCCCCCATCGCCATTTTCTTCCTCAGAGTCAAAGGCTTAGGTGTACCCTGCAGGGCTGGGGCCAGCTGCTTTCATGCTTCTCCAGACACAGAGACTCCAGGCCAGGGCTGAGCAATCCGTGAGCCTGTGAGTAACAGAGGCTGGCTCCTGGGATATCTCACAACACAGGTAGGTCATCGCGTCCAATACAGACCTGTAAGCCACCTGAAAACTTCTTGGGACATAGTAACATTGGCAGAGATGCCAAGCAACACAGGGCTTGGGCTGAGAGGACAGCTGCTAAACCCTAAATACATCAAACACAATGATCCCAGAGACTATATATCTATCTTTCCAAATCCACCAGCACTTAAAATGGAAGCAAGGAGGGCTGGACGCGGTGGCTCACGCCTGTAATCCCAACACTCTGGGAGGCCGAGGCAGGCGGATCACGAGGCCAAGAGATCGAGACCATCCTATCCAACATGGTGAAAACTTGTCTCCACTAAAAATACAAAAATTAGCTGGGCGTGATAGTGTGAGCCTGTAGTTCCAGCTACTCAGGAGGCTGAGGCAGGAGATCACTTGAACCCAGGAGGCAGAGGTTGCAGTGAGCTGAGATAGCGCCACAGCACTCCAGCCTAGAAAAAGAGCAAGACTCCGTCTCAAAAAAAAAAAAAAAAAAAAAGGAGCAAGGAGATGACTACTGGAAGCCATGCTACCAAACCAAGAAAGGAGAGGCAGCTTTCCTTTCTCTCAGCACAGAAGAGGGGAAATGCAGTTGCATGGGGCTAGGGGATGGGGAAATGAAACCAAGTAGAAGGAAAACTCCCCCAAATTTTATAGCATCCCATTTTACAGCAGCTAAAACTTTAAAGATTACTCACCTCAAGATGGTAAAACCACTTTCTCTGAGATGGTTGCCTGCCATTCTCTCTTTGGCCCCACCCCACACAAGCCCATCTTGATTATACTCCTGAGAGGTAATCAGTTCTCAAAGGAATAAAATCAACATAACCTAAATAAATTCTGGAAAGTTTATGAAGGAAGGGTGTGTGGGTTACTTCAGCCCCAGAGCCATGGTAAATTACACACCAGTTACTTCTGTGGGTTTTCGAAGCCCATTTCATCTCCCACAGAGTTCATAAATAATAATAAACTATATCAAAATCTGTCCCTACTCCTTCAGTGCTATTTTACATACATGTTACCACAAAAACTTGCAGAACCAGCTTCACCTCCCCAATTCTGAAGAATCATTCAAAATTAAGGGAAAGGTTCACAACATTGGTAAATCCACACAAAATTATGGGACTTTTCACAATTTTCCTAGTTACTTCTGAAAAGAGAGAAGAAAGGTATCACTAACCAAAAAGTATCCAGGAACCAAAACTTTTTCATTTAAAAGGAATCCTGAGTGAATGAAAAACAGGAAGAAGGTGCATTATTCTGGTTTATTTTCAAAAATCCTTTTATTTTCCCCTACCCCTCCCCTCCACCTTTTTTTTTTTTTTTTTTTTTTTCCCTTTTCAGACAGGGTCTCCCTTTGTCACCCAGGCTGGAAGGCAGTGGCACCAACATAGCTCACTGTAGCCTTGACCTCCTGAGCTCAAGCTATCCTCCCGCCTCAGGCCCTCCAGTAGCTGGCATATACCGTGACACCAGCTAATTTGTGTATATTTTTGTAGAGACGGGGTTTCATCACGTTGCCCAGGTTGGTCTCAAACTCCTAAGCTCTGGCAGTCTGCCCATCGTGGCCTCCCAAAGTGCTTACACTACAGGTGTGAGCCACCACACCCAGCCCATCTCATTTTTCAAGATCATTCTCTGTTCTTTGCTTTATAATTTTTATAAAATTACTGTCAGCCAGAGGCAGTGGCTCACACCTCTAATCCCAACACTTTGGAAGGCCAAGCCAGGCGGTTCACTTGAGGTCAGGAGTTCGAGATCAGCCTGACCAGCATGGTGAAACCCCATTTCTACTAAAAATACAAAAAAGAGTCAGGCGTGGTGGCACACGCCTATAATCCCAGCTACTCGGGAGGTTGAGGCAAGAGAATCACTTGAATCCGGAGGGCAAAGGTTGAAGTGAGCCGAGATTGCGCCACTGCACTCCAGCCTGGGCAGCAGAATGAAACTCTGTCTCAAAAAAACAAAACAAACAAAAAAATAAAATTACTGTCACATTCAAATCAATGTAAATATACACTATTCCAACATTTTTTTTTTTCTTTTTTTTTTTTGGAGACAGAGTCTCACTCTGTCGCCCAGGCTAGAGTACAGTGGTGCAATCTTGGCTCACTGCAAGCTCTGCCTCCTGGGTTCTCGCTATTCTCCTGTCTCAGCCTCCCGAGCAGCTGGGACTACAAGGTGCGCACCACCACGCCTGGCTAATTTTTTATATTTTTTGTAGAGACGTGGTTTCACTGTGTTAGCCAAGATGGTCTTGATCTCCTGATCTTGTGATCTGCCCGCCTCGGCCTCCCAAAGTGCTGGGATTACAGGCGTGAGCCACTGCGCCCAGCCACTATTCAATGTATTTGTAAGTCAAAATGATTCACAGGAATTATGTTTTAAGGATTTGTAAGTCTTAAGGGGAGAAATTCAAAAACGTATGCTTAACCCTACTGAAGCCATGTAAATGTGCTCTGGAGATGACGGAAATACCCCGGTACTGAACATGTGTCCAGTGCTGCTGGGCATTCATCCCACCAGAGCTCTGGAGTTAGTGACCTGGTGTCTGTGATCTGCAACAGTGACCCATGGGACAACAGGGCACCAGCTCCTTCCCCCACCCAACCTTCTTAAACAAGGTGTCTCTGCCACTAGCTCGCCATGAGTTTGACCTCTGCCTTCTTTTGCTATAACCAACATATAACCTGAAAAGCTGTCCCTACCACAAACCCAAAAAGGGGAACAGGGCAAGACAGAAGGTGTGCCCTTCGGTTTCCAGTCGTGGGGAGCTGGCCCCCATTTACAAACTTCTCCACCCCAGACTCATGATCATATCACAAAGCAGGAAAGGAGTTTTAAGTCATGACTATAATCCCCAAAGACCATCCACCAACTATTCCAGCAACCTGACAGAACGCCATATAGACATTTCAAAGAAAGAAGACTAAATATGAAAAAAGGTTTCAGATACAAAGTACACAAACAAAGCAGAATCCAAACTTTATAATAAGCCTTTCCCTTCCCCTATCCTCGGTCCACGGACATATCTTAAAGAGAGAGCCCCTGGACCAACTCTAGCTGCCCCGGAATATGTTCTGTCTCATGCTGGGGCACTCACAAAGGCCCCACGGAGCTGCAGGAGGAGACACAAAGACAGGTTCCTGGCATCTCTACACACCATCTGATGTTGTGCTGAGGGTTGTAGGAAACACCAAGAACAAAACTTGCCCTCAAAGCTAGTCAAGATAACCCTCAAGACAGGAAAACACCCAGAGTACCAACAGAGTATGTCAGATGGAGAAGACAGGAACTGCAACAGGATTTCACCAGAGAAGGACCTTTGGCTTGGAGACAAGGAATGCCAAATCAAGGAGCGGGTGGTGTGGGTCCTCAGACACATGTGGGCAAGAGGAGTTACCTGGAGGGGTGTAGACACAGTGAGGCCCTGAGCCAAACTAGAGCAAAATGAAAAGAGGATCACACTGCAGATAGCAGTGGGCAATGTGGCTGGATCCCATTTCAAAATAAATGTTTATTCAGTTGTTTCAAAGTGTATTTTTTAAAACCATTCTTCACTTTTACTAAAAGGAACCTAGCATCTCCCAGTACAGTAGCTTTCAAACTATTTTGACTGTAGCCTATAATAAAAAATACAGTTAAAACCATCACCCAAGACACCTATAACACGTATTTTTAACCAAAATAAAGGTTTCGCAAAACACTCTTAGCACATGTGATGCGCTCTGTTTTCTATTCAATTAAAAGATGCTAGTCTTGACCAAATAAATTGGCTGTACTACACACAAATAGATTGTGCCCTACAACTAGAGAAGCACTGTCCACTTTGTCACTTTGTGAAAAGCTGGCAAAAATAAAGGAAAGAGATTGTAAGCAGAATATTAAATAAAAATTATATTTTCTGGCCGGGCGCGGTGGCTCAAGCCTGTAATCCCAGCACTTTGGGAGGCCGAGACGGGCAGATCACAAGGTCAGGAGATCGAGACCATCCTGGCTAACCCGGTGAAACCCCGTTTCTACTAAAAAATACAAAAAATTAGCCAGGTGAGGTGGCGGGTGCCTATAGTCCCAGCTACTTGGGAGGCTGAGGCAGGAGAATGGCCTGAACCCAAAAGGCGGAGCTTGCAGTGAGCTGAGATCCGGCCACTGCACTCCAGTTTGGGCAACAGAGCGAGACTCCGTCTCAAAAAAAAAAATTAGATTTTCTTAGTATAAGGTCTTCCACAACATGGAGCAGATTATTTCCAGGGAAGGCCTTACAGGAAAAAAGGATAGGGAGGGAGAGTGGGAGCAGGACACACACACACACACACACACACTCTGTCTCTCTCTCTCTTTCTCATTTTCTGAGCCATAACTCTTAAGTTGCTTCTGCTTTCATCTGTTTCATTCTTAACATCTTCACAATTTCCTGAAAGCTGAACATTTGTGCAATACTCACCAATTTTTCCTCATGTCAACAGATTGATTTTATTCTTAATTTTGCCAGGTTTCTGAATATAAATAAGTTTCTCTCACATACTACAAGATATAGGAGCAGTCAGAGCTAGTCTCCAAACATGTTGCACATTAAAATCAACTAGGAGATTTGTTGGGCGCGGTGGCTCATGCCTGTAATCCCAGCACTTTGTGAGGCAGAGGTGGGTGGATCACTTGAGGTCAGGAGTTTGAGACCAGCCTGGACAACATGGTGAAACCCCGTCTGTACTAAAAATACAAAAATTAACCAGGCATGGTGGCGCATGCCCGTAGTCCCAGTTACTCAGGAAGCTGAGGCAGAAGAATTGCTTGAACCCGTGAGGCAGAGGTGCAGTGAGCCGTGGTCGCACCACTGCACCCCAGCCTGGGTGACAGACCAAGACTCCACCTCAAAATAAAAACAAGAGTGTTACTATAAAATCTACGAGGTGGGTATTCATTTTACACCTCTCAACTTTACTATAGGTTTGAAATTTTTCGTAATAAAATGTTAAGAGGAAAGCTTCCCAGGTGATTAAAATGCACAAACATTCTCTCAAAGTATGGTCTCCAGACGAGTAAGTAGCCTCAGCAGCGCTCCATAATTTGTTAGAAAAGCTGATTCTCAGTTCTACCTCAGAACTACTGGACCAAAAACTGTGAGATGGGGTCCAGTAATCTATGTCTAACAAGCCCCCCAGGTGAGAGGAACCACTGATAAAAATCTTGCTAGCATGCAGCAGAGAAATATGCTATGACAGTCTGTACTTTGGGATCCTCGTTTCAACAGCATTCTAGACTGGGAAATCGGGAGATTACTCAGGCTGTAATCTTAAAGACGTAACCTGGGAGTTTCCTCAGTTATTTAATGAGAGCAAGTTTACCATGACAACCTTCTAACTCTCTGATGCTACACATTTTCTCCCTGGAGTCCTAAGTGTGCTCCTTATTTGGTCTTACCACCTTCTTTCAAGACAGTCTCACTCTGTTGCCCAGGCTGGAATGCGGTGGCGTGATCTCGGCTCACTGCAACCTCCGCCTCCCGGGTTCAAGCGATCGATCCTCCCGCCTCAACCTCCCGAGTAGCTGGGACTATAGGCTCATGCCACCATTCCTGGCTGATTTTTGTATTTTTAGTAGAGACAGGGTTTCACCAAGAACAGGCTGGTCTTGAACACCTGACCTCAAGTGATCTGCCTGCCTCGGCCTCCCAAAGTGCTGGGATTACAAGCATGAGCCACTGTGCCTGACAATTACCACCTTCTGTTTCATAGTTTTAACACGAGAGCTAAATGCCAAATAAAGAGACAACTGCCTATTTCTCTTTCATTTTATATTACCCTGTATATACTATCCCCAAAAATGTTAAGAGTCTAAAACACAGACTCACAGGCCATTTGCTTGGTAAGCTATGTTGGACAAAAATCATTTTATTTCAGGAAAAAAATGGCTTCATCTTTAAGGAGTTCTGCAATTACAATCAAAAGACAACTTCACTGACTATCACGGGTTCTTTATACTTCTAGGTATTTTGAGATATTAATAGTATTTGTGGAAATAATATTTTTTGTAAACTCTCAGAGCAGCTTTAAAATATAGTCCACTGAGTTCTGCAGAAGCAAATTCTTTTCTTTTTGAAGATGGCACTACATGAGTAAATGCTAAGTGTTTTCACTGTTTGCATTTCTACAGACCATCTGTATACCATCCAAACATGTTAGAAAACTCATTAGAAAGCTATGAGAGGGTGTTATGGCTTGAATATTTGTCTCCTTCAAAATTCACATTGAAATGTAATCCCCCAATGTGGCAATATTGAGGGGGGGCCTTTAAGAGGTGACTGGGCCATGAGGGCCCTGTCTTCACAAATGGGTTAACCCATTCATGGATTAATAGGTAATCATGGGAGTGGGACTGGTGGCCAAAAGGAAAAGAGACATGAGTTAGCACGCTCACCTCCTCACCAGGTGATGCCCTGCACCAGGACTCTGAAGAGAGCCCCCATCAACCAGAAAGTCCCCCACCAGATGTGGTCCCTTATTCTTGAACATCTCAGCTTCCACAAGTGTAAAAAACAAATCCCTTCTCTTTATAAATTACCCAGTTTCAGGTATTCTATTATGAGCAACAGAAAAAGGACTGAGAGGGTCAAAATGAATTCCTCTTCTATCTCATGTCAAACAATCCAGCCAAACAAACCACAAAACATTTTGCTCTTTCCCATGTAGTTTAAGGAATATATTCTACACTCCTCTCCATTAAGACTCTTTAAGTCCAAAATAAAGTTAGTTCTAAGTAAAATCTGAGGTCTTGATAATGAAATATAAAGCATCAGCTAAACTAGGCCAACTTCAGGAGAGAAAAGTAAACTGAGGACCACTTACTAACCATCGAAGGCCTGCAGCTAACTCAGAAAATTCATAAATATTAGCTGATACTTTAATAATAATGGACTTTTAGTCAACAACAAAATCAAAACTAATATACTACAGAAGAAAGAAGGCACACACATTAATGGCTGGCAGTTCTCTGTGGCACAGTGTCCACATTTACCTGTCTAAGCACCCATGACGGACCACTTAACCTGTGACAGTACAGTGATGCTTACATCAGTTTTTAAATCCACCTTAATTCAGAAGCAGTCATCAAAACTCTGCAAAAGTCCTTGCATTACTAGAAATATGCACGAAGACCCTTTATAATTCTGAACTCTCAAAGTTAACAGTTGCAAACAGCTTCAAAACTCTTAAATTTGCAACTAACACAGAAATCAATTTGATTGGTTTATCTTCACAGTAAAGAGTAAGAGATGAAATAGCTAAATGAGTTATCCCAAGCCAAAGTTCACATTCATTCTTGCAGCAATACCCAACCTGAGGAAGCGGTGAAGCTAAAAGACACTCCACATAAAGGATCCCCCACAGGTGGCACTAGACATGCAGGAGACTCGTAAGAACACTCAGCTTCTATCCAGATTTCTCCCAAAATAAACATGAAGTGACCACAAAAAAATAGGCTGTAAGGGGAAGACAAGGTGGGTTTATGTGGAAGAGACAGAACCCACCACATCAACTACAGAGCCCACCCTGAAGAAGGCAGAATGCCATGTGAGACCACGATGTGCCCATGGGGCCTCCTGGCTCCTCCTCAAGTCACCAGCCACACATGCACCAACCAGAGTGTTAGTGTCACACCTCAAAAATGTTGATGAGATGCTGACTGTGGCACAGGGCATCGTGTGAGAGAACGTCTAGTTTCATGTTATCTTCTAGACTTGAAGCCAAAATGGTGATGGCCATCACCCAACAGCTCAAGTGTACTGCACAGAGCTGAGGCGGAGGCCAAGGGAAAAGTCTTGATTATCCAAGGGAGATAATTCATGTCAGTCTTAAATGAGATGAATATGGTACATACCTTACCATTTACCTTTTGTGATTATAGAATAAACACAATAGACAAGAGTAAATGGTTTCAAAATGCAAAACATACTTTTTTTTTTTTTTTTTTTTGGCTTATCTTTTTGTCTGGAAAACTTCAAGCACACCAAAAGTAGACAGTAGAAGAAAGAACCCTGTGCACCTATCACTATAGCTTGACTAATTATGAAAGCATGGCTACATCTATTTCATCTTTATTCCTACCCACACCTCTTCCTTGTACTGAGCTATTCTGAAGCAAATTCTAGGTATACATTATGCTATCTAAAAATATTTCACTATTTGTAAGAAGCAAGTATTTTTAAAATTAGTACGGTCACGTGTTGCTTGACGATGAGGACATGTTCTGTGAAAGGCAATTTCATCCATGTGAGAAACATCACGTTATAGAGTGTACTTCCACAATCCTCAATGGTATTGCCTACTCCACACCAAGGTTACATGGTCTAGCTATTGCTGCTAGGCTACAAACCCGCACAGCATGTCAATGGACTAAGTACTGTTTACAATTTGTGTATCTACACATACCTAAACACAGAAAACATATAGTAAAAAACAATATTATAATCTTATAGGACCACCATCATATATTAGGTCCATCATGGATTAAAACATCCTTATGTGCACGTAACTATACTTCCCAAACCTGGCTAAGAAGTCACTTGCCAGCTTTAAAAAAAAAAATACAGATTTCTGGGCCTCATCCATAGATCTATGTAGAAGTAGTACTAGAATAAGTTTGTTTTGTAATCTCTCAAGGTGAATCACCCACAGGTGGAAGAGAACTATATATTCCTTAAGTTCCAAAGGCAAAGCTGATCCTGTTTTCATTCCCTCCTAAGAGAGAAATCAGAATGTGGAAAGTGTGGCAGAAATACCAAACCAAGTGACAAATGAAGACCTAAAACACTGTCTGGTGTTAGCCTTTGAGTGGAACCGGGAGCCCAATAAATCCCAATCACCTTCTATTAAATCCCTGTATTAGATAGAGGTTTCAGAAACAGCTGCCTTTTGAAAGCACTCAACATTTTAAAAAGGAATGAGAGCCCAAACTGACCCATCCCTCCTTTTGTATAAAAGGAACGTGAGGGCCCAAACAGATGACATGATCTGGCTCAAGATCACTAATCCTCCCAGTATACTACTGAGGGAAATTCCTCCTGGCCCCTTAAGAAACTGCCACTCACTATCTCACAGCTTTGCCTGTTTACCTGTCATCTTGGGCTGTTCCAGTGACCAGAACCTGGCAAGCAAGTGCACAGGACATTGCACACCGATTGGCTGGCTGGAATGCTGGGTCCATCCCCAAGCACCACCGTTTTTAAATAAGTCGTCATCACACTAAAGCACATCCATAAATATCAAGTAAGACAGAAAAAAAAGATGTGTCAAACATAGTAAAAACTAAAGATGCTCAGTCTACAGCTAAGAAGCCTTAGGGAAACATGATTGAGGTCTTCACTATCTGGCTAGTCATCACTTACTAAAGCAGAAGTTACAGGGAAGAAAATGTCAGCCGACCTTCCTAACTCTGAATGATGTAGTAAACAGTGGTGGCCAGGAGCCCCTGTCACTCGGAGTTTGCAAGACAAAAGGGCAAAAGACTGGCATGAGATGCTGTGAGAGGGTTTGCTGAACTGAAACAAGAAGTTTGACTAGTTAACCTAAAATCTCCTCCTCCAATTCTAGGGTTACTTACCTCCACCAGACCAGTTTACGGTTTCCTCTCAATCTCTCTCATAGTGTAAAACACAAAGCAAGGCTGGCAACAAAAAGCATTTAAAAACAAGTAGTTAATGCTTCAAACCTTCAAAAGATCATTTCTAAGCTGTTTAAGGTGAAACCTCTAGTCTTACCCATCCTTACTGAGAACTCACCTGGATTCTGGCCCAGGAGCTCAGCCACTCAAGGCACACAAGCTACACAAGGGGAGAGGCTTTCTTAAGCCAAACCCAACAGAAGACAAACAGTGACTCTCACAGTTCTCCAGAGGTTAGGCAAAAAGCATATTATAACCTACTTTATCCACCTTCTGTGCTTATCCAAAGCCTATTTTTCTTACCCTTACCATGTAAGATATGCATCTAAACATCTTCAGCAACTCTCTCCTACACTTAGTACAAATATTTACAATACATTACTAGCATATTAGTTTATACAATGAGATGTTTGCATTATATGCAAAAAGGAGGGGAATATCCTCAATAAGATGCTGACATGGTTTGGCTGTGTCCCCACCTAAAAAGCTCATCTTGAACTGTAATCCCCATAAACCTCAAGGAACAGACAAGGTGGAGGTAACTGAATCATAAGAGTGCTTCCCACATGCTGTTCTCGTGATAGTGAGTTCTCACAAGATCTGGCGGTTTTATAAGTGTTTGGCAGTTCCTCCTACATTCATTCTCCCTCCTGACGCCTTGTGAAGGAGATGTCTGGCTTCCTCTTTGCCTTCCACCATGACTGTAAGTTTCCTGAGGCCTCACCAGCCATGTGGAACTGTGAGTCAATTCAACCTCTTTTCTAAATTGCCCAGTCTCAGGGAGTTCTTCACAGCAGTAGGAGAAATGACTAATACAGATGCCGTATACTGCTACTACAATGCCAATGTTTGATGTAAGCAAGTTCAACTCAACTATGAGTGATTCTATACAACACAGAGAACATGGATAGGAAATAAATTCTGAAACCAAAATTTTAGTCCTTAGCCTTTTGAAGTATCTTCCTCCAAAAACAATACAGGCATCCTTTAAAAAGTGTCCTCTAGCAAAGTTACATGTAAAGTTGTATTTATGAGATAAGGGCTTTACAAACTGAAAACAATACACTCTCAAAGGAATAACTTCCAATGTAATCCTAGTTGAAAACTTTAATCAGAAAATCAACTGTAACTCATGATCTTTCCATGGTGGGGATGGGAGAATGAGGAAAAGAAAAGAAAAACACAGACCTTTATTTACTCCTTCTCTCAAATATAAAACCAGCTAAGAAGCAAATTCCCACAAGGAACTGAATCTATTTCCCAAAATTGGGCTATCATAAATGAAAGTAAAAGAAACAAAACAAGAGAAAAATGTACACAAAACTTTCAAATTCACCCTTCATCAGAGTTGCAGGGCCAAAACTGGCCAATTCCAGTAGACAGATAATATCCTAACTCAATGGTTTAAAAGCTCAAATGCACATCAGAAAAATCCACGAGGTTGTGAAAACCCGAATACCCAATCCTGGGGTTGCAGCAAAGGCATCGATCTTTTTCTTTCCTCAAGTGACTGCAAATTACAGACATGGTTAGGACTCTCTGCTTTAGAGTGAGACTTTAAAGCTCCCCAAGGTATACCAAGATGCATCAGAGCTGAGAGCCTCTGCCATGCTTTTCCTTCAGATTTCTCACTCCTACTATCTTCCTCTACGGTAAACCAAGGTCAGGTTCAAGGCCCACAGGAAGGTCTCAGCAGGCATTCTGTTCATTGGGTGCAGCAGGAGTCAGGGAATACGACTACCCAAAGAAGTTGCTATCAGCTGAAGATGGGCTTATTGTCTTGCTGGCTTTTATTGGGTTTAGGGGACCTGCAGGGGCTCTGCTCTAAATACTATATTTGCTAGGGAGAGCTGAAGAAAACACACCCTTGCTTTGTAACAATTCTTGAATTCTCAACCAATTACCATCTCCTTCTGAGCAGGTGGGTCGAAAGGCTTTAGTAAAAACAAAAAGCAGGGGCCGGGCACCAGTGACTCATGCCTGTAATAATCCCAGCACTTTGGGTGGCCGAGGCGGGCGGATCACAAGGTCAGGAGTTCAAGACCAGCCTGACCAACATGGTGAAACCCAGTCTCTACTAAACATACAAAAATTAGCTGGGCATGGTGGCATGTGCCTGTAATCCCAGCTACTCAGGAGGCTGAGGCAGGAGAATCGCTTTAACCCGGGAGGCGGAGGCCACAGTGAGCCGAGATCACGCCACTGCACTCCAGCCTGGGCGACAGAGCGATACTCTATCTCAAAAAAAAAAGAAAAAAAAAAGCAATATACTACCCAACCCTTAACACACTACTCAAAGATATTTTCAGACAGGCTATTTCCTCCGGTCTTTTTGTCCTGCTCAATCAGCTATCCCTCCTTTACAAAACTCGGGCAATCTCCTCTTTGGAAACGATTTTTCAAAATGCCCCAGAGAAAAAAACTGCACCTCTCCAAAGCCATTCAGAAGCGGATTTTGAATTTTCAAGTCTGCTTTAAGGTATTACCTCTGTATCAACGTCTTGTATGATGTATTGACGATTACTAGTATCAGTTTTCATCCTATTTTTTAAACCTCATAGTCTACTGACATGTTCTATAGTGGAAATTAAATTGTAAAGGCATATTTGCAAAATGGGAATGTTATTTCTCTACTTTCAAATAACTGGAAGATCTGAATTAATGCTAGTAAAAATCCTATGAGTAGCACTAAATGCAACTCAGCCACAGTACAGTGCTTTGAAAGGATAAAATTTTAAATGTGGTTTTTATTAATGTGACTCATAGGAAAAATGAAGTATTAAAAATGTTATTCTCTAAAGACTGACCTGACGCAACAAAATGCAAAATGTTATCAACTGTGCCTAAACCAAAAAATTCAGCAATAATTCAACTTGTTTTTCCAAATTAAGACCTACAAGAGCTAGATCTAGTAATTATTCCCCATCAAGGAAACAGTAACAAAAGATTACTTAACTTGAATATCTGAATTTTCAGAAAGCACTATCTAAAAATCAAAGAAAAATGATGAAAAGATCAGTGCCCACCCATAAAGGGCGCTCAGTAAAAGTGTTGTATTTTGTTTTAATGAGTAAGATGAGAGAAACCCAGAGTGTCCTCAAATCATTTGAGGCAAAAATGTGAAGGTTCATTTGGCAGTCTACTATATGCTGACATATCTTTTAGCCAGTCAGTCCCTCCACCTCACTGGGTCCTTGGAGGTTTCTCTAGGAAAAACATGGGAGATACACAGAGGCTCTCGAAGTTCCTTCCAGAACTATCATTCTATAGGCCCAAGACTTCAACATAAAAACCACTGACCTTTGGGAGTTCAAATCAAGCCTGGCCAACATGGTGAAACCTCATCTCTACTAAAAATACAAAAAATGTAGCCAGGTGTGGTGGCGGGAGCCTGTAATCCCAGCGACTTAGGAAACTGAGGGAGGAGAATCGCTTGAACCTGGGAGGTGGAGGCTGCAGCAAGCCAAGGTCATGCCACCGCACACCAGTCTGGGTGACAGGAGTCTCAAAAAAAAAAAAACAAAAAAAACAAAAAAAACCACCACCACCACCACCACCACTGACCTTACCCACTGCCCCAAAAAACACAAACACTTAAGTACAACTGTGCCGTACAAATCTCTGTCCAGATTGATTTTTTTTCTTGTTTCTTTCTCAACAATATTTTAAAGCTTCAAACTCTTCCTACCTTCCATCCACTGTTCTCTCCTGTTTTGAACTCTTTTTTTTTTTTTTTTCTTGGAGACCAAGTCTCACTCTGTCGCCCAGGCTGGAATGCAGTGGCGTGATCTCGGCTCACTGCAACCTCTGCCTCCCCGGGTTAAAGCAATTCTTCTGCCTCAGTCTCCCAAGTAGCTGGGACTACAGGCGCCTGCCACCACATCCTGCTAATTTTTGTATTTTTAGTAGAGACGGGGTTTCACCATATTGGCTAGGCTGGTCTTGAACTCCTGTCCTTGTAATCCGCCCGTATCGACCTCCCAAAGTGCTAGGATTACAGCCGTGAGCCACCACGCCCGGCCCCCTTTTTGAACTCTTATTCTCACAATCAGGCACTTGAATTTTCTATTCCAACAATGACACTTTTTACTGTCTGCTTTCCTAGGTGCAAGAGAGACCACATAATCAAGAACCAAAAAGCTTGCGTAAAAGTCTTTCCCCAGTTTCTCCCTGATTGTATTTATACCTGCCCACTTTCCCCCTCTTTCCTGGGGCCTCAAAACACAGCTGCTGCCTGAAAGCCTGCCACTGTCTGGGTCTGCTGCCTTCTCCAAAACACCACAATGGCTGTCATCTATTTTCACTAGAAACTTACTGCCACGGTTTAGGGGCAGTCCTGGCCTCTGACCCACTCTGTGAGCCACCTCACCCAGAAACCGGCCCTTTTATTCATTCACTCTCTCAAACACTTACTTTTGTTCAAGAAATGTACTACAAAATGAAATGGAATTTGAGAATCATAATCCATTTATGACCTTGTCATGTCACCAAATCATCAAATAGTAGGGGGGAAGACAGTAGCACTTCACTGCACTGCCTTCCAACCCAACCCAGACAGGCGGAGAGTGAAAGCATGAAAGAGGCCAGATCTGCGAACCTAGCTCTGAGTAGGCCACAAAGTCCCTCACTCTCTGTAAGCTAAGGGGTTGAGCTACACATTCTCTAACACCCCTTCCTACATCAACATCCTGTGAGCCTCAGAAAGACTACAGTCCCAACTGAAAGTTATCATCTGTTCACAAAATCACCGATTTGAATGTACAGATAGCCAAGACACTTTACACCACATGGATAAGACATAACCCTAGTCCAAATAACCCACCCTAGCAGCTGTGTTCCAGTGAACTACCAACACTTCCCATGCTAACTTCTTTGCCCTATTACTCCTTATTATTCAAAGTATGGAATTACAGTAGCATCACTGGGGAAGCATATTAGAAATGCAGACTCCCAGACCCGATCGGAATCTGCATTTTCACAAGCTCCCAAGATGACTGAGTGCATATTAAAGTATGAGAGGCTCTGAGGAAGACAAAGAAAAGTCGAGAAAAAGGAAAGCTTCAGGACTGACAACTTCTGCTCCTCTCAATCCCACCCTTAAGCCATCCACACTCCCCGTCTTCCCACTGTCAGCACTAGCCCTAAACCCTCACAGCCTCTCTCTGCCAAATCACATCTTACCTACCAACCAAACCTGTGGATACCCTGGGAAACAACCTGGCAAAAAGGTTAAGAGCTAAACTCAAAAGTCAGGACTGAAATGCCTTAACACTTGGTTTCTCCAATTGCTTCCTGGCTATGTGTCTTTAGGCAAGTTACTTAACCTCTCCATGCATATGCAAAATAAAAATTAAGGTGAGGAAATGTACTTAAAAGAGATGGTGGACCATGTCAGTACTCAAGATAGCTTTTTTTTGAGACGGAGTTTCACTCTTGTTGCCCAGGCTGGAGTGCAACGGCACGTTCTTGGCTCACCACAACCTCCACCTCCCAGGTTCAAGTGATTCTCCTGCCTCAGCCTCCCTAGTAACTGGGATTACAGGCATGTGCCACCACACCCAGCTAATTTTGTATTTTTAGTAGAGATGGGGTTTCTCCATGTTGGTCAGGCTGGTCTCGAACTCCTGACCTCAGGTGATTCGCCCACCTCGGCATCCCAAAGTGCTGATATTACAGGCATGAGCCACCGTGCCCGGCGAAGATACCTTTTTTTTTAATAACACACAGTCAAGGGTCAAGTCTCCCACTCTACTAATTCAACTATATGCTTATTCAACTAATAGTTGAAGTACATTGATTCCAAAACTCCCACCAATCAGCCTAGCTTCCAGTATTATTATCCTATTTTCTCTATACTCCTGAAACTTCACCCTCTCCATTTCTGTTAATTTATAGAATCATATTATCCAAGGCTAATGAGTCCTCATTGAGCTCAGCACATCCTGATTCATTTCTAAACTCACCAAAATCACTGCTTGTGAGACTGTTTCCAGAAACAAATGGCTTATGCACTGCAGATAACACACCACGGACAGTCCAGTCCCATGTGCCCCCCTTTAAAGCTAAAAAGTCACCTGGAAATGGAATTCAGGCCATTTCCTCTAATGAGAGAAGTCTATGATTTTTTAAAATAACTGGTTAATTCAAGGCAAGAGTTTGTTCTTTTCCCGACACAAAAAGAAATTAAAGAGTTATTATATGAGACCCTTAAACTTAGGCACTTAAACCTCAAATCCCATCATCTGTTTTATTGGTGCTAAGAACTAAAACTCATCCTCAAACGTCATCTTCCAACACGTAAACAGCAGATTCAATCTAGTTTACCTGTAGCTATATCTCATTTCGCCTTCATTATCAACATTTTGGGGAAGGAGATAAGCTTCGTTTGCTCTCCTAAACAACCAATGAGAAGGCCGCACACTGAGAACTGGGTATGCATGACTTCTTCCTGCCCAAGCCCTACTCTCATTTCCTGTTGAGCTAAGAAAAGCAGATAGAGTGTTGCCATCCCTGAATTAAGGTATTTGAGCACCAGAAGCCCAGGCAAAATTCATGACTTATTTATCATTTTGGTATTATCACCCTACCCAAATTAGTGAATGCAAAACCCTAACTCTCAGCTGTAACAGGGCATGCTACAACACTGCAATTAATGACGATTAGATTCTTTTGTAAAATAAGGATATTAAATGTACATATTTATTTCCATGTACTATATCTCCATCTCATTCCCCAAAAGTTGAATATTTTGTAATACTGGAAACTTTTTAAATATTCTTTAGTGAACAACAAAAGGAAGAGAGGAGACAAAGAGAAAACTGAGATATGGGAAAGAAAACGCCAGGGTGCTTAAAAAGCTGGCCAACCCGAGTCACACCATGCTGCTCACCTGCCTCCCACTTTAACTGCCAGCTGACTTCAGCTTCCAGAGGGATCCTAGAAGGGATCAGCAGAAGAGCCACCACACTACCACACTGAGTATGCCGCAATCCAAATTACTGATCTACAAAAGTATCAGCAAACAAGATGATGCTTATGTAACATTAAGCCAGCAAGTTTCAGGCATGGTTTGCCACCCAGTAAAGGCTAACTGATATATTACTTTCTGTCTTCTTAAACCCCATGAAAACACGATCTTTTTTTTTTTTTTTCTGCCAATTCTCTATCCCCATCATCTAGAATAGCATCTGTAGTTTTCTTTCTTCTTCTTCTTCTTTCTTTTGAGATAGACTCTCGCTCTGTCGCCCAGGCTGGAGTGCAGTGGTGCAATCTCGGCTCACTGCAAGCTCTTCCTCCCGGGTTCACGCCATTCTCCTGCCTCAGCCTCCGGAGTAGCTGGGACTACAGGCGCCCGCCACTACACCCAGCTAATTTTTGGTATTTTTAGTAGAGACGGGGTTTCACCATGTTGGCCAGGTTGGTCTCGATCTCCTGACCTCGTGATCCGTCCGCCTCGGCCTCCCAAAGTGCTGGGATTACAGGCATAAGCCACCACGCCTGGCCATCTGTAGTATTTTTTTTTTTTTTGGGGGACAGAGTCTTGCTCTGTCGCCCAGGCTGGAGTGCAGTGGCCGGATCTCAGCTCATTGCAAGCTCTGCCTCCCGGGTTTACGCCATTCTCCTGCCTCAGCCTCCGGAGTAGCTGGGACTACAGGCGCCCACCACCTCGCCCGGCTAGTTTTTTGTATTTTTTAGTAGAGATGGGGTTTCACTGTGTTAGCCAGGATGGTCTCGGCCTCCCAAAGTGCTGGGATTACAGGCTTGAGCCACCCAGCCCGGCCTCTAATCTGTAGTATTTTTGTGTTGAATGAATATACTAATGAATACGCTATTTATCTGATTAGAACAGCAGTCCCAACCTTTTTGGCACAGGAACCAGTTTCATAGAAGAAACTTTTTCCTCGAAGGTGGGCGGGGGGTGGCAGTGGTAGGAGACAGTGACAGATCATCAGGCGTTAGATCCTCAGAAAAAATGTGCAACCTAGATCCCTCACATGCACAGTTCACAATGGGGTTCGTGCTCCTTTGAGAATCTAATGCCACCGCTGAGCTGACAGGAGGTGGAGCTCCGGTTATGGGGAGCTCCCATAGCCTGCCCAACAATGGGGAGCGGCTATAAACACAGATGAAGTTTCAATCGCTTGACCACTGCTTACCTCCTGCTGTGTGGATTGGCTCCTATTAGGTCAAGGACCAGTATTGGTCTGAAGCTCCGAAGTTGAGGACCCCTGGATAAGAAGACCCTATGTATTTTTTCGTTTAAAAAAACAAGGTTCAAAATTTGCAGGTTGAGTATCCCTAATCCAAAATTTGAAACCATTTGAGAATCAACATGACTCTCAAACTAAATGTTCACTGGAGCATTCTGGATTTCAGACTTTTGGATTAGAAATAATATACCATTAAATACAATACAAACATTCCAAAATCCAAACAAATCTGAACTACTTCTGGTCCCAAGCATTTCAGATAAGGGATATTCTACCTGTGTTAGCTAATAAGTCATTGGCATTTTAGAGCAAAATTATTTTCCGTGTCTTCAGTACAAGAAAAACTTTACAGTATTGTTATAGGCTAAAACCGTGCCCCCCAAAAATTACTGACATGTTGAAACCCTCATCTCCAGTACCTCAGAAAGTGATGAGACTTAGAAACAGGGCCTTTTGAAGAAGTGACTGAATTAAAATAAGGCTGTTAGAGTGAGCCTTAATCCAATCTGACTGCTGTCCTTGTAATAAGGAATCTGGACACAGACACCAGGGAGGGATGCACAAAAGGAAAGGCTAAGAAGGTAGCCATTTGCAAATTAGAAAAAGGAGTCTTGCCGGGCGCAGTGGCTCAAGCCTGTAATCCCAGCACTTTGGGAGGCCGAGACGGGCGGATCACGAGGTCAGGAGATCGAGACCATCCTGGCTAACACAGTGAAACCCCGTCTCTACTAAAAATACAAAAAACTAGCCGGGCGAGGTGGCGGGCGCCTGTAGTCCCAGCTACTCCGGAGGCTGAGGCAGGAGAATGGCGTGAACCCGGGAGGCGGAGCTTGCAGTGAGCTGAGATCCGGCCACTGCACCCCAGCCCGGGCGACAGAGCAAGACTCCGTCTCAAAAAAAATCAAAAAAAGAAAAAAAAGAAAAAGGAGTCTCAGGAAAAACCAACTCTGCCAACACCTCAATCTTAGACTTCTGTCCTCCAGAACCATGAGAAAATGATTTATATGACTGAAACCCCCAGCCTGTGGCATTTTGTTATGGCAGCCCTAACAGACTAATGCAGGTCTGTAGTTCACATACATTTGTTCTTTGGGGTCTTGAAGCCTCTTATTTTTACCACATTCTCTGAATAGTGAAAAATTATTGAGAGATTCATAGAAGAAAAGTTGAGTGGCAAGAATTTCTTAAGCTGGTTTTTTTAACTAGCAGAAGGTATTTTAGTCCAATTTCTGTGACTGATGAGTTCTGTGATTCTGGAAGTGGACTGCAGCCTATGGAACAAATCTTAGATCCATTCTTTTACCAGAGAGTTTGAACAAGATAATTTTCAAACCTCCTCCTAGTCCTAACATTTACATATCAGAGTTTACGTGGAAATTATCACAATGTTCAAATGAACTCTGCACATGATTTAGAAAGGAATGTTAATTTCCATTTTGATTTAGATCTGGCTGGTATCAGTGTCGAACTTCTTAAGAAGTTCTTGCTTATTTTCTCATGGTTTTTTGATAAAGGGGAAGACCAGGTTCTTATAGTTATTTCAGGAAAATAAAATTATTATGATTAGTTATATAATTGTAGAATATATTTCTCACTGTATAGGGAGGGGTTTTCTAACTGTTTTGTCAAACAGCCTCTTTTGAAATGTAAGCTAATTATGTTTCTTAACTATATAAATATGTTGCATAAAGATGGCATAACTTTCTCAAAGCTAATTTCTCAACAAGTTTCTTCACAAGTACAGGAAATGCATTTTAATTAACCTTCCTTCTTTATAATTTATTCTAAACAGGTTGCTTGGATAAAATCTGTGTTTGGTTAGTTCCTCTTTTACTAACATTTAATAAATAGTTGAAAAAAATTACATGAAAATGGTTTTGAAAGTATAAGAATAATAACTATTAAACTAAACCTGAAAAGACTTGATTGTTTAGCATTCATGTAGCACCATCAGACTTCCAACCTATCTTAAAAGTCACCACTGTTCCTTGAAGCAACACTCTCTGGATTGGATTTGAGGATTGTCTCTATTGTATGAGTGAGGTTCTAAGACAAAGATATTAAAATATTGGCTCTTGTCATAAGGTCATCTGAGGTGAGAAAACTTTTTGTTGTTTTTTTTTTTGAGATGGAGTCTCACTCTGTCGCCCAGGCTGAAGTGCAGTGGAGCGACCTCAGCTCACTGCAATCTCCACCTCCCGGGTTCCAGCAATTCTCCTGCCTCAGCCTCCCAAGTAGCTGGGATTACAGGCACCCATCACCACGCCCAGCTAATTTTTGTAGAGATGGGGTTTCGCCACATTGGTGAGGCTGGTCTTGAATTCCCGATCTCAAGCAATCCACCTGCCCCAGCCTTCCAAAGAGCTGGGATTACAGGTGTGAGCCATCACACCCGGCCTTTTTTTTTTTTTGAGACAAGGTCTCACTCTGTCACCCCAGGCTGGAGTGCAGTGGCGTGATCCCGGCTCACTGCAACCTCCACCTCCTGAGTTTGAGTAATCCTCATGCTTAAGCCTCCCAAGTAGCTGGGATTACAGGTGCGTGCCACCATGCCTGGCTCATTTTTTGTACTTTTAGTAGAGACAGGGTTTCACTATGTTGGCCAGGCTGGTCTCTAACTCCTGACCTCAAATGATCTGCCTACCTAAGCCTCCCAAAGTGCTGGGATTACAGGCCTGAGGTACTGCACTTAGCAGGGGGATTAGAAATTTGTTAATTGATCACTATCAAACTGGAACACTGGGATGCTATAGCAAAGTACCATTTTACTTAAATATTTTAAGCACAATCAAGATTTTGATTTAAGGCTGGACGATGTGGTTCACACCTATAATCCCAGCACTTTGGGAGGCCAAGGAGGCAGGTGGATCACCTGAGGTCAGGAGTTTGAGATCAGCCTGGCCAACATGATGAAACCCCATCTCTACTAAAAATACAGAAATTAGCCAAGGTGTGGTTGCAGGCACCTGTAATCCCAGCTACTCAGGAGGCTGAGGCACGAGAATTACCTGAACCCGGGAGGCGGAGGTCACAGTGAGCCAAGATGGTGCCCGCTGCACTCTAACTTGGGTGACAGAGTGAGACATTGTCTCAAAAAAAAAAAAAAAAAAGATTTTGGTTTACCAGAAACTTTTAATCAATCAACGCTTGAAGTTCAAAGTGAACTCTCTCTTAATGTTCCAAGGCCAAGGTCTTTGATATTTCTTAAGAAACAAATTTCTCGGCCTGGTGCAGTGGCTCACGCCTGTAATCCCTGCACTTGAGAAGGCTGAGGTGGGTGGGTCACCTGAGATCAGGAGTTCAAGACCAGCCTGGCCAACATGGTGAAACTCCATCTCTACTAAAAATAAATTAGTCGGCCGAGCGCGGTGGCTCAAGCCTGTAATCCCAGCACTTTGGGAGGCCGAGGCGGGCGGATCACGAGGTCAGGAAATCGAGACCATCCTGGCTAATACAGTGAAACCCCGTCTCTACTAAAAATTCAAAAAATTAGCCAGGCGTGGTGGCGGGCGCCTGTAGTCCCAGCTACTCGGAGGCTGAGGCGGAAGAATGGCATGAACCCAGGAGGCGGACCTTGCAGTGAGCCGAGATTGCGCCACTGCACTCCAGCCTGGGCAACACAGCCAGACTCCGTCTCAAAATAAATAAATAAAATAAATAAATAAATAAATAAAAGGCATGGTGGTACACATCTGTAATCCCAGCTACTCCAGAGGCTGAGGCACAAGAATCACTTGAACCTGGGAGATGGAGGTTGTAGTGAGCCATTTCTGGGTGCAGTGGCTCACGCCTATAATCCTAGCACTTTGGGAGGCCGAGGCGGGCAGATGATAAGGTCAGGAGATCGAGCCCATCCTGGCTTCACACAGTGAAACCCCATCTCTACTAAAAACACAAAAAATTCGCTGGGCATGGTGGCGGGCGCCTGTAGTCCCAGCTACTCAGGAGGCTGAGGCAGGTGAATCACTTGAACCTGGGAGGCAGGGGTTGCAGTGAGCTGAGATCGCACCACTGCACTCCAGCCTGGGCAACAGAGTGAGACTCCGTCTCAAAAAATAAAAATAAATAAATAAATAATAAATAAATACATAAAAGTAAAATGTATACTAAAAAACTACAAGGCCAAGTGGGTAGAAATGGATGTATACCATAGTAAGGTATAGTATCATTTGAAGGTAGACTGTGGTAAGTTAAAAACATGTGCTACAAACCTAAAGCAACCTATAAAATAACCTAAGTAGAAATTATAGCTAATAAGCCAGCAAAAGGAATCATTATAAAGCAAAAAAAAAAAAAAAGGGAAAGACAGACTACCAATGAGATCAAGTCCTTAGCTGACAGAGCCAGCAAGAAAATAAACAGTATAAAGACAAGAAAAAAATAAATAAGCATCCTATTTAAAAATTCAACATTTAAGTCGCTTTTTTCATATAACAATAAGAATGTATTTTCAGCAAATTAACTAGAAAACTAATGAAACGTCTAATACAATCTTGGAGTTGATGACTGACAAAGCCCTTGCTTCTACAAAATAATGCAAAAAGAATTTCATACTTTGAAAGCCAGCACTGGTAACTACAAAGTCCCATTTTCCAGTATGATTAGACAATGGTTAGAAATATCTCACTCAACATCAAAAAAAAAAAAAAAAAAAAAAGCCACAGCATCATTTTACCTAATAGGATTAGAAAAAGAAAATTCTCTTTTGTCCATATTATCAAAGAGCAAGGCCAGGCCCAATGGCTCACGCCTGTATTCCCAACACTTTGGGAGGCTGAGGCAGATGGATCACTTGAGGTCAGGATTTGGAGACCAGCCTGGTCAACATGGTGAAAACCCATCTCTACTAAAATTACAAAAATTAGACAGGCATGGTGCTGCATGCCTGTAATCCCAGCTACATGAGAGGCTGAGGCAGGAGAATCGTTTGAATCCTGGAGGCAGAGGTTGCAGTGAGCCAAGATGGCGCCACTGCACTCCAGCCTGAGCGACAGAGTGAGACTCTGTCTCCAAAAAAAAAGCAAAAAAACTTTATCTTTTAATTATTTTGTTATATAACCAGAACTACAGAAACTTATTAAAAACTATGTGAATATCACAAACCTGTACACCATTGGTCCCATTTTACAGAGGTCCCTTTCAGCCCTAACATCGTGGGGACCAGCAGCTAAACAAAGCAGTCTCCCTGTGTGTAATGAAGGGCAGAATGTGGCCTACTTCAGGCCAGTCATTTACCAGATATTATTCCAGATACTGCTCATAAGACAATCTGAGGCCTGATGAAGGCCCCTCCTTCACCCACATGAGAATGTTCAGGATGCTAACTCCTAACTGATACAGGAGACTCAAAAGCAAGGAACACCAAACAGTGCAGATGTAGGAGGCAAGGCTTCCTGAGAGACAGCTGGCTCAAGGCAAACTGAATGGAGGCAGTCAATTACCATAATCAATGGAACACACCCCTCCTATCTTTATTCAAAGTAGGACTAACCAAGATGATGAATCATCAGCTCAGTGGCTTGTTTTAACTCCTAGCAGACTGTTCACTGCTCCACATACATCTATGCCTCATCTAGAGCATCTGAATTGAAATCATAAAGCTTCACTGTGCATACCACCATATCTGTTTTATCAGCTCTAACTTAGCTATCATGTCACACATTCCCATAGGCCCCTGCTGTTCCCCATCTGCAGTATCATCCTCTTTAACTGTGTGTTCATTTTCTGCCTTACACATTAGGCTATACGCTACACAAGGGCATGAGCTGACTGCCTTTCTTGTCCATTGTCACCAGTGAGCAAGCCTCGCATGGTGCCTGGCACATATTATAAACACATTAAGTACTAGATAAATAAATAAAGGAAATCTTGACTAGCAGAGCAGGCTCAAAATATCTGCAGACAGTGAAACAAGAGACAGAAACCAAGCCTTGAAATCACTGAAGAGTAAAGAACTTAACATCTGTCAGATTTTTCTGGGAATCAAGGTAGGGAACAAGAACATATGAGAAAACGTGTACATACAGAGAACTAAGATGCTCTGATATGCCAACTTCAAACTGGAATGGCCCTAGAATTTGAGTCATGCCCTAGCAGGTGAATGAATACACCCAACGAATTTTGTCACTTAAATGTACACACTCAACCTTAGGCAATATTCAGTGTCTAACCTGGGATCTCCAACAAATTATTAAGTACCTTGATGCACAGCCCTAACGCAGATAATAGTCAGTCTTTGACATACCTCTCAAAATTGAATAGTCATAAAACTACACACCAATTACATAAAGAGTCTCAGAAAAACTCATGGAGGGAAGGGCTCTGGTAGTCAACAGCATTCTGTCACTGTCATAGCAGGTACGAAGAATGAAAGCTCTTCAGTGTAAGAATTTTCAAAAAGTAAACTATTACTTAATTTAATTTTATGTAATCTGAATGTAGTAAGGCCCTAACAAAAGGTATCACAAAAAAACTTAAGAATAAAATATAAGAAAAATACTCTGAAAAGCACACTTGAAACAAATGAGCAAACTTATTCCCCCAAAACACATAGCAAATCATTAATTGGGATATAACCTTCTGACCAAAGATAACATATTTTGCTTTTTTTTAAAAAAAATCCAGGCAAGTCAATAGCTTCTGCTTGAAATAAAGGAAAACTGCAGTCTAGCATCACATGGTAAACAGCTGGCTATTATACAAGGGAATTCCCCCCAAAAATAGAAGGAAAAACTAGTTTGGCCTCGTTCCTAATACCAGTGACCTTGCTGATAGTGAATAGTTTGTCTTCATAGTGATAACAAAGAAACTGTATTCATATTTTTAAAAATGACTTAAGGCGAGGTGCAGTGGCTCACGCCTGTAATCCCAGCACTTTGGGAGGCCGAGACGGGCGGATCACCTGAGGTAAGGAGTTCGAGACTAGCCCTGCCAACATAGCGAAACCCCATCTCTACTAAAAATGCAAAAATTAGCTGGGCGTGGTGCCTCACACCAGTAATCTCAGCTACTTGGGAGGCTGAAGCAGGAGAATCACTTGAACCCAGGAGGTGGAAGTTGCAGTGAGCCGAGACTGTGCCACTGCACTCCAGCCTGGGCGACAGAGTGAGACTCCATCTCAAAAAATAAATAAATAAACTCACAGTAATGACTAATAATAAGAGTGGGGAAGATAAAGGATTCAGGGACACAAAACTTCCAACTGCTTTTCCCTCATCCAGACAGTCACCCAGGGTCATCAGAACCAAGTGTTTGGTTACACTAAAGAGAAATAAGAAAACCCAAAAAGATAAACTCCCCCTCCTTTCTCCCTTCTGTGGGTGACTTCAGGTGCAGTTCCAGCAACATCATGCCTATCAATTGGTGAAGAGGTAACAAATGTGGTACAACCATAGGCTAAAATTCAGCAACAAAAAGGAACAAAGAACCACACGGCTACATGGTCGAACCTCAAACATTAAACATAGGAGACCACACATTGTAGGATTCCATTTATACGAAATATTCCAAAAAGGCAAATTAATACTGACAGATGAGTGGTTGCCTGGGGTTCTGGGTTGGAATGGGGATTAACTGTAAATCAGGAGGAGGAATCTTATTGGCATGATCAAAGGGTTCCAATATTGATTTGTGGTGATGGTTGTGCCACTCAGTAAATTTACTAAATATCACTGCAACGTAAGCTTGAACTGGGTTAATTTCATAGTACAGAATATATACCTCAATAAAGCTGCTTTAAAAAAAAATACTGCTGAACAAACTCCTCTATCTCTCAAAGATTTGTTCAAAGCAGCAGCCAGCATGGTAATTAATACATATCATGGCACTGCTTGGCATCTTGCCCCACTTTCCTTCTTCCTCATCCTCGTCTCCCTCGGCTTGCACCTCCCAAATTAAGTATCTCTGACAGAGGTCATGTAGTAAGGTCACAGAGGTTACGCACTGCTTACCCTTGTTTTCATCTTTTATTTTTTGTTATTGTTATTGTTTTGCTGGTATTATTATTGTTCTGGAAGAAAAGAAACAAACACCTCAGCAAAACCCTAAGTCCAAAATCAAAGACACAACTTTTGGTTAAACATGGTGGACTGATCACATGAGTTATTAAGAATTAATTCCCATAAAAATGATTTTAAAGTAAACAAAAGAATAAAGAGATAAAGGGGAAGACAGGTAGTAGAGATCATTTCTATTAGATTTTGACAGCTAAAAAGTGGATGGTGAGAGGCCGAGGTAGGCAGACCACTTGAGTCCAGTAACCTGGGCAAGATGGTCAAATACCATCTCTACTAAAAATTTAAAAAATTTGCTGGACATGGTGGTGCACACCCGTAGACCCAGCTATTCAAGAGGCTGATGTGGGAAGTTCGCTTGAGCCCAGGAGATCGAGGCTGCGGTGAGCTGTGATCACACCACTGTACTCCAAAAGACACAAACAGACAGGCAGTCCAGGGGCAGTCGCTCATGCCTGTAATCCAAGCACTATGGGATGCCCAGGCAGGGGGATCACCTGAGGTCAGGAATTCGAGAACATCCTGGCCAACAGAGTCAAACCCCATTTCTACTAAATGTACAAATATTAGCCAAGCATGGTGGTCCGCACCTGTAGTCCCAGCGACTTGGGAGGCTGACGCAGGAGAATCGCTTGAACCCACAAGGCAGAGGCTGCAGTAAGCCAAGAGGGCATCACTGTACTCCAGCCTAGACAACAGTAAGAGTCTGTCTCCAAAAAAAAAAAAACAACAACAACACAAAAAAGACAAAATACCACCTAAGTGCCTATTAAGGATGTCAAAAAGAAGTGAGACAGTTGGACCTACCAAACCCTGAGAAGGTCATCATTTGGAATAAATCAATACCAAGTGAGGTGCAAGGCCAAAATCAGAACTGATCAAAGTTTGCATATTTAGTGGTTGAAATCCCCAAGTCCCCTTTCTCTGCCTTACACAGTCTGGTAACTGTCTCACATCACTCCATACCCACAGGAAACCAGAGATTTAGTCCCTAAAGAAATCGAAAGCAGTTATGTTCCAGACAAGAAGAGATGAGACAGTGATAAGAAAAAGGGATTTTCGGTCATACAAGGACCTAAAACCTTAATACCCAAACACCCTTTCTTTTAAAACTACTAGAGGATGTGCTTCAGGAAAATATGATAGTAAACCAAAAAGGAAGACGGTAGTATCCAGGAAACAGACGTTCCAGAACAATAGCTACATGCCAGGCCCAGGGGCAACCATACCTGCGCAGCTACGAGGAAAACTCCAGGGAGAAAAAATTGAAATCAACAAGGTTATCTGCAACAATAAATTATCTGATGTGTGGTGTTAAATTAAGCATTTGGAAAATGTGATAAAGACTAACCTTTGCTAGGCATTTGTTATACCTTTTAGGGTATCTGAGGGGGAAGGCGATGATAGGTACAAAGAAAACTAAGCCAAGGAAAAACTAAAAGTGATGTGGGGGCAGGGGTGTTGTTTAAAAAGGAAATGTAATCACATGAGACTGTTTAGCTCACATATAAATGGTATTTACATAGTCATGATAAAAGAAACAACTACCACTTTAGCCCAAAATTACGGCATGCCCACTTAAGGGAGGTGGCAAGTATAGGAGTTAAATATTCAACTATTATTGAACTAAGAGTAGTTCAATAAGTACAACTACTGCTAGAGGAAGTCAATAAATGTATAAAACTGATAAATGAATAGCCATATAAGTACATAATTTAGAAATATAGCAATAAATTTCAGATGTAGCAGCTAAAAGCACTGAAAACAGGTGCTTCTGGAGAACAGGATGACTCCGACTTTTGGTATAAGCACTTTAGTATCATTTAATTAATAACTATGGATTCATAACTGGTAAGTTAAGGCCCTATTTATCATATAAAGGATTGTTTAAAGTTATAATGTAAAAGTGTTTTTCTCTCATTTATTCGAATTTAATAGGATAACTTGTTCATATTTAGCCATATCTGAGACAGTTCCAAAGCACAGGGGTCAAAGATGTTTTGGCACTTAGGCACAAAGCTGTAAGCAGCACCTGTTCTAGCTCCCCAATGTTCAAAGGGTTGGAAAACCAACTACTGGGCACAAACAACAGTCCTCAATTCTCCAGCTCACTAAAACACCAACCACCCAGAGCTCACTAAGAGCCCTGCTACAAATTCAATCCTGCCAGTTCAGTGCTCCTCAAAGTTTGGTCTGCCGACCACGGCAAGTTCATTTCTGAAATTAAAAGTATATAAAAACTTTATCACCTGAGTTTCTTATGCTTTTTTAAAAAGAAAACAAAAACAAAAACTTTTACAGCAATTTGACAGAGTAAAAATGTCTTTTGATTCTACAAGTTAAAAAAGTAGACTGATATTCTATATGTCTACCTTTTCATTTCACTTTTCTCGTCATTTGTTTTTACTGTAAAGCACAGAGAAGCCCTGCTGAGGCTGAGCCACTTAAAATGAACACATTGCAGTATGTGCCCTCTCCACGTGTTGGAGCATTCACCGTGTCTGAACACAAGTGTGCAGGGTTGGGGACCCAGGGAGATGCAGACAACACAGAATGTACGACTGACATTCCACATCTGGCATTTTGTGTCCATCCTCCTGTATTTCTTGAGTTCCATAAGGGTGGATGTATCATCTGCTTCATTTACCACTGTGTATCTAACTCTGAGAACAGGGCCCAGCACACATCCACAGTATCTGCATGAAACCAACCTTACATGGTTAATCGTTTTTCACTTTTGTCTCCCCAGTTTAGTTATACCTAATGCTATCTAGACATCAAAGTTTCTCAGAGTCCAGTTTTTAAAACTTGGGATGTCCTAAAACTCAGCATTGTCATCTTTCCTTAGAGATTCTTACAGAAAAAAACTACCTCCCAATGAATCACTTTATTAATTACTCAACCCAAGAGGCAGCTTCTCTTCTGAGTTAATACTCACCAACTCTTATTACTGAACAAGCTCCATAACAAAGCAACAAATTCTGTTTGGTGAGCAGTGATATGACATTATAAAACCTAAGAACCACTGCTGCCACAATGGTCACTAGTAATAAACCTAAGATTACCTTGGCCTTCTCCATTTTCTTCCTAGTCATCTTTCCGTATGTCTAAAAACTTTACTCTGACTCAAGTTCGAGACCAGCCTGGCCAATATGGTGAAACCCCATCTCTACTAAAAATACAAAAATTAGCCAGGCGTGGCGCGTACCTGGCGTCCCAGCTACTCAGGAGAATCGCTTCAACCTGGGAGGAGGAGGTTGCAGTGAGCCGAGATCGCGCCACTGCACTCCAGCCGGGGCGACAGAGCCAGATGCTGTCTCAAAAAAAAAAAAAAAAAAAAAAAGTGTGTGTGTGGGGGGGTATGTGTGTGTGTGTGTATGTATGTGTGTGTGTATATATATATATAAAATATTGGTTAAGGAAAAAGGCAAAATACTTGTTTGCAGCTAGGCAATGAATATACACTTATCACCAAGTTTCAAGCAGTAAGGAGTTAAAAACCCATCGGCAGCAGGGTTTTGTTTGGTGGTTGGATTTTCTGTAGAGCTTTTGATATTTCTGAGTTAGCAAAACAGTTTTTGAAAGTTTGGGATTGAAACTCGAAGAGAGCCACACAGGGCTTACTCAACAGGGCTGGCTTCCTCCCACCTTGCCCAAGTCCAGAATCCTCCAGCATGAAGGAAATCTATGTCTCAGAACAAGCCTGAACATGCCTCTCAGTGGCAGATCAGCTGACACAATCTCCTCCTAATGAAAACATCTAGTTCTACAGAATTCATTTTGCCCCACTGGGTGTCCTTACCTCCAATTAAGAACAAGGCCTGCTCACTTAAAAGATAACACTTAAGAGAATCCCTCACAAAAGTTTAAGTACTTGCTCCAAAATGTTAATTTTTTTTCTTTTTTTAAAGAGGAGACTGGCTCTGTCTCCGAGGCCGGAGTGCAGTGGCGTGATCTCGGCTCACTTCAATCTCCACCTCCTGGGGAAGTTCAAGCAATTCTTCTGCCTCAGCCTCTGGAGTAGCTGGGACTAGAGGCACACACTACCGCGCCTGGCTAATTTTTCTATTTTCAGTAGAGATGGGTTTTCACCATATTGGCAGGCCGGTCTTGAACTCCTGACTTTATAATCCGCCCTCCTCGGCTTCCCAAAATGCTGCGATTACAGGTGTGAGCCACTGCGCCTGGCCCCTAATGATTTTTAAAAGCCAGATAATCTATATGGCTCTTTACCACTGAGCAATCGAAAGCAATTTTAGCACTTTAACCCCCCCCCCCCCCCCCTTTTTTTTTTTTTTTTTTTTTGAGAGAGTCTCATTCTGTTGCCCAGGCTGGATTGCAATGCCATGATCTCAACTCACTGCAACCTCCGCCTCCTAGGTTCAAGTGATTCTCCTGCCTCAGTCTCCCAAGTAGCTGGGATTACAGGCATACACCACCATACCCGGCTAATTTTTTTATTTTTTTAGTAGAGACGGGGTTTTGCCATGTTGGCCAGGCTGGTCTCCAACTCCTGACCTCAGGTGATCCACCCACCTCGGCCTCCCAAAGTGCTGGGAATCCCAAGTCTCCTCCTAATACCGTGGGCAAACAGTGTACCCACTTAAAGGGACATACCAAAGCCTGCAGAGAACGAGTGAATTTAACAAGTGAAATCCAGCAAAGAGTAATGCCCGAGTATCCACCCAACCGCTCCTCCTCTCTACCACCACAGTCACTATCCTGCCTCGGCCTTCACCTCCTGTCACTAAACCACTGCCCAAGGCCAAACATCTTACCAGCTCCTTCCCAACACACATCTGGATCAAGTCCCCTACTCTCAGGGATCCCCAATTCCAACAAAATCTTTCAGTGGCTCCTCAACGCTTAAAGATGTCTCCCCTCAAGTCCAAATAATATCTCCTTGAAATTCCCACTACTCCCTAACCTTTCTAGCATTCCCAAAGGTCACTCTTAGCCCTCTGCCACACACAAACACCCCTCCCCTCCCTTTCTTCAATAAATGAGGGATCTACCATTAGCACAGTGTCAAACAGGTGTGGAATGAGCAAACTCTTAGCATTAGCTCCCCTAACCATCAAGGTCTTTGGGCCTAGGGTACCCTCGTCCTCAACCTCCAAGGTCCACATTATACCCTTCCTCCAATGACAAGGTCAGAATGGGTCAGTCTTCCGTAAAGTCTATGGTCCCTCCTTTGAGTGAACCTTGATTTCAGACATTTCACCGGCTGGATTCTAAACTCCCTGACTTCCACGTTACTGTTACTGGATTTCCCCTCTGTCAGTCCTTCTGAGACTCAGAATTGTCCTCAGGCTGGCCATCTTCTTTTTCTTTTTCTTTTTTTTCTTGAGACGGAGTTTCACTCTTGTTCCTAGGCTGGAGTGCAATGGCACAATCTCGGCTCACTGCAACCTCTGCCTCCCGGGTTCAAGTGATTCTCCTGTCTCAGTCTCCTGAGTAGCTGGGATTACAGGCACCCGCCACTACACCTGCCTAATTTTTCCGTATTTTTAGTAGAGACAGGGTTTCACCATGTTGGCCAGGCTGGTCTCGAACTCCTGACCTCAGGTGATCCACCCACCTGGGCCTCTCAAAGTGCTGGGATTACAAGCGTGAACCACCGCGCCCAGCTGGCAGTCTTTTATTCAAGACATTTGGAACACCAGCCATCATATGCTCACAAAATGCAAAATAACAACAGTAGTTACTCCAAGAAAAACACAAAAATGGTCAAATAAATATTTAAAATAACAATAAGGCCGGGTGCAGTGGCTCATGCCTGTATACAACCCCAGCATTTTGGGAGGCCGAGGCGTGCAGATCACTTGAGGCCAGGAGTTCAAAACCAGCCTAGCCAACATGGTGAAACCCCATCTCTATATACAAAAATTAGCTGGGCGTGACAGCACGCACCTGTAATCCCGGCTACTCAGGAGGCTGACGCAGCAGAATCACTTGAACCCGGGAGGCGGAGGTTACAGTGAGTGGAGACGGTGCCTCTGCACTCCATGCTGGGCAACAGAGCAAACCTCTGTCTCAAAATAAAATAACAATAAAATCCAAAATAACAGGAAACAAACTTGATTTACTTCTGGTTTTAATTTTTCACACTATCATTGTCCTCACTGATCGTACCAGACACTTCTTTTATAAATATATGGTATTCTGAATGTAAACTTGAGAAGAGAAAATTTATAATCTTAAGTTTATGAGTATCCTTCTCTCAAAAACCTAAGGGTGAAAATAATTTCTCTAAACAGAATATACCCTGTTTTTTACCTCCCTCTTTTAAGATGAAGTTACAGACTGTTCAACTATACCAGACCATTTACCACTGTTGTCAGAGATACACAAAATTAGAAGTCATCCCCAAAAAACTGGATCAAGTCCCCTACTCTCAGGGATCCCCAATTCCAACAAAATCTTTCAGTGGCTCCTCACTGCTTAAAGAGGATGTCTGTCCTGAAGTCCAAGTAACATCTCCTTGAAATTCCCACTACTCCCTAACCTTTCTAGCCTTCCCATAGGTCACTCTTAGCCCTACTGCCACACACAAACCCCTCCCCTCCCTTTCTTCAATAAATGAGGGGTCTACCATTAGCACAGTTTTGCAGCGGAGTCATTCGCCCCAAAAAAAGCTATTTCATACGACATATCAAATCTCGGAAAACTCTCTTTTCCACTCATTCGCTTCATGTATATATAGCTGCCTCAAAATAAGCAACCTCTGCGCTAATGAAAAATAGAAAATGACACTAAAATAAATTAGGACCACTTGTTGTTCAACTTACAGATTTTTTTACCTAAAATTATGTTTAAAAATAAAGACCTTTTTATAAATAACAATTCAGCAACAAAAAAAATTTTCGAATTCATCCTAAAGGATTTTTAGCAGCAATAAACAAACTCTAGAGTGTTAATAATCTAATCCCAAAGCTACCACAAGCAAATCATACCAACAAAAATCCTAAATGAACTCCTATGCATAATGGTAAATGGTTCTAGAAATTAAATACTTAAAAAGAGGAAAAAAGAGATGTTCTGCTATTTTCACCACCTCTAAGACTGAAGTTCCCAGTATCCGCTTGTAAACATTAAAGAACTTGTTGTTATAGTAAAAAAGACGTGTATAGTAAAAAAATTTTCCTGATGTATGAGACAATCAGGAAAATGTTAACAGCAAATATAAGACATTTTTCCAAGTGTGATAACAACAATGTGATTGTGTAAAAAAGAAATATTCTGAAGTATTTATGGCTGAAATGGCATTTGGGGTTTACATTAAGATAAAGGAGGAGAAGAAGAATACAGATGAGACAAGATTAGTCATGTGCTGATAAACCGAGCTCTCTAGTCTTTATGTTTCAAGTTTTCCATAATAATATAAAAATGTAACTGCTTATGAGCAAAATCTCAGGCACTATTTTGTTCTGGACCGTAGGCAACTTTTGCATGGATTTTATTCCTTAGGTTTGCATAATTACAGAAATTCTCAACTGCACAGACTTTGTAGTCAGAGAGCTATGTTTGCTGAGCACTATGTTTGACAAGTATTTGGGATGCCAGTATCCCAAATACTTGTCAAACATAGTGCTCAGCAAACCTAGTTCAAAAGCTTGGGAGGGTTGGGGGAAATGGAACTAAAAAGGCAATGAGGAGAAATAACAATGAACTTGACTAAACTCTTACCATAAACAGCTCCCACCTCTTAAAACCAATAAAGACAAACTGGGGTTTCATTCTTTCTTTTTTCTTAAGGTTTAAAGACTATATTACCTTCTGGCTTACTTCTCTGCCCTTAACATCCATGCTGACCAAATAAGACAAACAATCCAACTACTGTGTAACCAGGTCAAAAACAAGCTCTGGCTAATTCACTTGGAAGCCTACAATCACCACTTAGATTTGGCGAGAAAAAAACTGGGTTAGAAAAAAACTGACTGATGCTTAAACAAACAACAGACCGGGGAGAATGTCCTTTAGCCAGTTACCAACCACTCAGTGAGTTGCAACACCATCTTTTCCAAAATTTTCCAAAGCCTTCCAAATTCAGTTGAGCCCGGCAAGCTGAGTTAACAGGGCTCTCTTTCAAATTCAAAAATCTGGCCCCGGCCCCAAGAGTTAACCAACAAAACACAAGCTAATACACTTGAGATCACCTAAGAATACTGACCCAAGTTCGGACCACAGTCCAGTAAGTACACTGCCCAGGCTAGAAGTCTGGGCTGAGGAGAGGCGTTCAAGTGATAGATAAACTCTACTCACAAAGCAGAAAAGAGACAGACAATAAGATCCACACTTAATCTAGCCTAAGAAAACGTCTACAGTCAGCTTCCAACCCCCCCCAACTCCACCCATTTTTAATGAGACAATGACAATTCTTCATGGTGAACCACAAAGCCCTGCTTCCCTAACCTTGTACCGACTCTAACAGAACACTCCCCCAGTGCAGATGAAAGTTTTAGAAAACGTTCAGTCATGAGAAACAAATCAAGACACGAAGAATTTAACATTCCGTTCTGAATTTTCAAGGCCTGTGCCTCCATTCCCTACAGCTCTTTCATCATCTCTAGACTGTACAATGGATAAAATGAACACTGTTAGTCACATCAGGTGTCAGCTACTCAGCGCAGACTCAGTCTCCAGATTTGCTAGTTTCATTTATTGTTGGGGTGGAGGGTGGGTGTTAAAATTTTTTAAAAAGATAAAAGACCTGGGTGGGTGTGAAACCAGGGCATCCTCTATATTCTCTTCGCTCTTCGTCATTTCTGTTTCAATTACACAGCTGTCAAACAGGTTATTCCTGGAATTCAGATTTTATAATCCCCACACTGTAATTCTTCCTGCTCCTGTTGCCCAAACACACACTGCTCCCTGCTTCCCCAAAAGACGTATCCATCAATAGAAAGGATGACAACCACAGGTATAAAGTATTCCCAGGTAACGCCAAACTCCCCACCTTGAGCAACTGGCAAGCACTGAGTGGAGGCTGAAACATGATGACAATTTTCACGATGGCCAAAGCAGTGGTTTAGGATCGTCAGAGGCAAGGCCCGCCTCCACTGTATTTTAATTTACACACAAACTCAGGAGGCCAGATTCGGGGGGGGAAAAAGAGAAAATTCAGTTGTCTTATCTTTAAAAAACGCTTTTCCATTTTTTTGAAGATAAAGTGCATGCCTAAGAGTGTAGCTTATTTCCTTATCTCAAAGCCAGGAAATGAGGTCTTTTAAGGCCAGTCTGAATATAAACTCGGTGTGCAAAAACAGAGGGACTGCAAGGCGAAACCCCTCTCCCAACTTTGGCCAAGCGGCGTGGCCTCCAGTCAGCAGAATGTTTATCACCCTCTCCTCTCCCCCAACAAGAAGTTTCCACATGCCACGGGAAACAAAGACGGCGCCCACACCGACCTTATAGACTTGTCCATAGGTGCCATTTCCAACCACTTCCACCAGCTCAAAAATCCCAGCAGGATCCTGGAGAGGAAGGAGGGGAGGGGTTATCATTTAAAAGAAGTCAAAAAATGAATAAATCAAGCGGGGCAGTTGGAGAGAAAGGGCGGTGACAAAAGAGGTGGGTTTCGCCCCGCGCGGTCCCCCGGCGCCCGGGGGTCGCGCGGCGGGCTCGGGGCGTGGGGGCGGCGGAGGGTAGCGCCCGCCCCGCACCAGCCCGCACAGGCAGACAAAGGGGCCGCCGCGCCCGCGGCTCTGCCCACGGCGGCGCCCGAGCGCCCGGCCGACCAGGGCGCGGCCCCGGCTGCCAGCTGCCGGCTGCCCGCTCCCCGCGCGCCCGCTCGCGGGCCCACTCACCCGCAGGGAGGAGAGATCGATGTCCACCAGACTTTTTGCAGGGGAGTCGTTCGCCATTTTCCCTTTTTGCCACCAAAAAACAGATAAGAATAAAGGTCTGTCGCTCTGTGTATCTCAGCCGCAGACCAGGCCGCCGACGGCGCTCCTCGCGCGGCAGCCGGGCCGGCCCGGGACTCTCCTCGCGGGGCCGGGGGCGGCGGCAGCGGGCTCGGCTGCGCTCTCGGGCCGCTCGGGGCTCTCGGCCGGCCGGGCCGCGCGGAGGGCGGACGGAGCGTGCGCGGGCGGCGGCGGCGCTCACACCATGGCGCGGGGCCGGCCGTCAGGCCCCCGGGCGTCGCCCGCCGCCTCAGGCCCCGGCGCCCGCGCCCCGCGCCGCGCGCCTTGAGGACGGGCCCGGAGCGTGGGGCCGCGGCGGCGCCGAGAGTTGAGCGAGTGAGCGCGAGGCAGCGAGACAAAGATAACCCGGGAGGCGGAGGCGGAGGCGGGGAGCGAGGTGGGGAGGGAGGGGGCGGCGGCAGCGCGGGAGGAGGAGAAACGGGACACCAAAAATATATTCTGAGGAGAGAGAAAACAGCTCCCCCTTTCCTCCTCAGGCAGGAAAAACCGGCGGAAACGCACTCACACCCCTACCCTGCCAGGGAGGGCGCGGGCCGAGGCGCCCGCGCGGCGTGAATATTCATCAGGGGTGGGGCCCGAACAATGGCCGGGCCGGCGGGCAGTGCGGGCAGCGGCCCCGACACGACGCCCGGCGCCCAGGGTACTGCCCCGGCGCTCGACCCCGCACTGCGCTCCCGAAAACAGCAGGAGTGGGGAGGAAACGGGCTGGGATTTCCCCGGGGAGGAGCTGCGGTGGAGAAACGCCCCTACCTCGCGCTAACAACAAATGACATGAAACTGAGCTGGACCGACGCTAAGAGGACAGGGACTCTCGTGTCTTCCAGGGCAAGGGTGTGTCCCGCCGGCCGCGCCCCGGCTCTAGAGGGACGTGAACCGGGTGTTGCCGCACGGAGGAGGGGCCTCCCTCCATCCTCGCCCCCTCCTCGCCCCACTTGCCCCATCCCCCACTCTCCCACCTCCTAGAGAGGGGACCCTGAAGTCCCTCGTTTCCGGCTTCCCTGCACGGTTTTCTTTTCCTTTCTCTGCTTTTGCATGCTAAATGTGTGATACGGTTGTGGTTGTAGTTGCGGGATCCGCTGAGCATCGCTGGGCTGCCCGGCCATATCCAAAACAGCTCCTGTAATTGCCTGGCGCTGCGCTCCTGGCTGCGCTCGGTAGGTGAGCACTGTGTTTGGGGCCCTTAGTACCGACCCGCGTTTTGCAACCTGGAGATCACTAAGAATCAACGAACAGGTTTCTTCCGGCAACCTCGGAAGCCAGTCGGTAGTTAGGCACTTTAATGCCAGTGAATCAACAGCCATTTATATCGCATTCCTCCACCGTCCAAAAACTTTCAGTGGTTCCCTGTTACCTGACAGGTGTTCTCAAAACGTGAGTGCTTCAGGCAAAGTGCCGATTGCCTGGCCCTGCCTCCCGAGTTCCCGTTTCAGGAGGTCTGCAATGGGCCTGAGAATGTGCGTGTGTAAGTTCTCAGTGTAGCTAACGTCGCTGTTACAGGGATCACTCGTTGACAACAGTGGCCTCCGGCTATTCATGATTGGATTTTCATAAACATAACCATCATCATCTACCAATTCTTATGCACATACTGTGTCTCCCCCAAACAAACGCGTTGTGCCAAGTGCTTTACACACAGCACTCTATTTACAGCCTTGAAGGAATGTTATCCTCCTTTTTGGTAAGGAAAGCCAAGTACTGAAAGATAAGGAATATGTCCGAATTCCTTAAAAGCCCAGCCTGGAAGTTGAGCAGGGATTTTCACCAGGTTAGCCTGTTCCCAGAATCCGGATCTCTGATTCAGCCAAGTTAGTTAGCTCTACCCAGAATATGTATAGCACTCTCCTGCTTCCCAACAGTTTGGTTTCTGAAATTTTTGACTATGAGAATCCCTGGTAAGGGTAAAATATATTGAGGGGCTCCCGGTATCCATTTATAAGGAAAATTATAGTAACCAAGTATTCCTATGAATGTATTGGTGCTTTTAGATAATTTTGGGTTTTGTCAGCAGCAATGGCATTATCTATGAGTGTAAATAAAATAATTTACTCAGAGAACTAGACAGAAACACATCTGAACTTTCAGGCTATCTTACTATTGATAACATTGTTTTTTGTTTGTTTGTTTGTTTGTTTGTTTGTTTGTTTGTTTTGAGACAGAATCTGACTCTGTCACTGAAGCTGGAGTGCAGTGGAGTGCTCTCAGCTCACTGCGACCTCTGCCTTCTGGGTTCCAGCAGTTCTCCTGCCTCAGCCTCCCCAGTAGCTGGGACTACAGGCGCCTGCCACCATGGTCAGCTAATTTTTTATTTTTAGTAGAGACAGGGTTTCACCATGTTGGCCAGGCTGGTCTCGAACTCCTGACCTCAGGTGATCCGCCCGCCTTGGCTTCCCAAAGTGCTGGACTACAGGCATGAGCCACCATGCCTGGCCTATTGCTAGCATTTTAATAGTGTTTATTATCAATAATAGATGATATGATGTGCTAAGTCCTTCACATGTATTATCTCATTATTCTGCTCTTAATTCCAAATGACACTCTATTATTCCCGCTTTATACATTAGAAAACCAACACTTTAAAAAGTTAAGTAACTTGCTCACTATGCACAACTAGACCTGATGCAGAAATGCCAGGGCCCCCCACAAAGCAGCCTCCTTCCACAGGTTCAACTCCAAACCCATGACACTGAAGCCTACCTCACACCTCCCCTTCCTCTCCATCTATTCACATTCCTTCATCACCTCAAGCCCAACTCAAAATCATCTCTTCCTTCTCCTACAGGCTTTCTTTAAATCTGTCTCTCTCCTACGCTGCTATCCTCTATATCACCGTTGTGACTGTAATCTCCCACTTTAGAGTCATTACCTATTCTGGAAGTGCCTACACAGTGCAAGGCACTGGCTTAGCTATTGCCTGGGATATCAGGAAGATCAAGACAGCCTACCCTCAAAGAGTTTACATACTGATAATGGGCATAAGACAGCTTCATAAATAACCACTAGTACAAAGCAGAACAGTGTCAATTTTAGCAAGATGGAAAGAGTACTAAACAGATCTAGTGGAAAGTATGCTGGATTTGGGGCAAAATTGAACTGGCTTTGAACCCTAGTTATTTGTCCATTGTGCAACCTTGCATGTGTTTCTTCTGAGCCTCTCTTTCCTCTTCTGCATACCAGATGAAGACTGGAAATGAGAAAAACAAGCAAAAGACAAGAGCCTATGCCAAGGTAATAAGGGGTGACAGGAGATATTAATATAAGAGGTCTTGAGACAGTAGATTCTCTAAGGCTTGGCATCTGATACGATGCCAGAAGGCAGTGTAGACAAGAAGGTAAAAGATTTGTTTGCGGTTCAGAGCTTGGGAGGATGTCCACACTTGGGAAGATGCTGTCACAACAGAGAAAAAGATGGGAATTACTAAATGGGAGCAAGAAAGGAAGATTTAGTTTTGAACCCAAAACCAAAGTCAATTACCTTTTCATGCAGGAGTGGTGTACACATGCCCAGCTTGAAACTCCACTCTAGCACCCAGCATCGGGGCCATGTTTTCAATTAACACCATGTATTAGCTTGGGCTGCCATTACAAAATACTATAGCCTGGGTGGCCTAAATAACAGAAAAATGCTTTCTTGCAGTTCTGGAGGCTACAAGTCCAAGATCAAAGTTCTGGCCAATTCGATTTCTGGTGAGGGCTCTCTTTCTGGCTAGCAGACAGCCTCCTTCTGACTATGTTTACACATGGCCTTTCCTCAGTACATGCTTGAGGAGAGAGAATGAGCTCTCTGGTGTCTCTTATGAGGCACTAATCCTATCCATCAGGGCCCCACCCTTAAGACCTTGCTTAACCTTAATTACTTCCTTAGAGGCCCTGTCTCCAAACACAGCCACACTACGGATTCCAACTTCAACAAATGAACGGAGAGATTGCGGGAGGGGACACAAGTGCTCAGTTCATAATAAGCTGTGTGTAGTACATGATGCCAGAAGGTAGACTTGTCATTGCCTTTGTCCTTAATAATCTCTTGAGGACACAGAATAAATCCACCCAAAAGGACAATCAAGGTGATGTAGTGGAAAATACCAATTTGACATTTGACGTGGGGAGGAAAACAATATAGCTTGCTTGGACAAAGATTGAGAAGTTGAAAGAATGAAGAGACTGGCCCCACTGGGCAGAGGGGTCAGTTCAGAGAACCTTGAGAAATAGGACAAGATGGCCAGGCATGGTGGCTCATGCCTGTAATCCCAGCACTTTGGGAGGCTGAGGCAGGCAGATCACTTGAGCCCAGGAGTTTAAGACCAACCTGGCCAACATGGCGAAACCCCATCTCTACTAAAAATACAAAAATTAGTCAGGCGCAGTGGTTCGCGCCTGTAGTTCCAGCTACTTGGGAGGCTGAGGCAAGAAAATCGCTTGAACCCGGAAGATAAGAGGTTGCAGCGAGCCAAGATTGCACCACTGCACTGTACTGCACTCCACCCTGGGTGATGGAGCGAGACTCCGAAAAAAGAAAAAAAAAAAAAAAAAAAGGAAGAAAGAAAAGAAAGCAAGGAAGCAAGGCTGGCCAGCGCGGTGGCTCACGCCTGTAATCCCAGCACTTTGGGAGGCCCAGGCGGGTGGATCACAAGGTCAGAAGTTCGAGACCAGCCTGGCCAATATGGTGAAACTCCGTCTCTACTAAAAATACAAAAATTAACTGGGCATGGTGGTGCGTGCCTGTAGTCCCAGCTACTCAGGAGGCTGAGGCAGAAGAATTGCTTGAACCCGGGAGGTAGAGGTTGCAGTGAGCCGAGATCGTGGCACTGGGCTCCAGCCTGGGTGGACTTAGTGAGACTCCATCAGAAGAGAAAGAGAGACAGAGACAGAAAAAGAAGGAAAGTAAGAAAGTGAGACATGTTAGGTGGAACCAGAAAGCAAAGCTGAGGCAGGGACCCAGTGTCACAATTGAAGACAGAACCCAGATGATCAATTAGATCAAGTGAGAAACAGCCTAGCCTTGGCTCCCCAGAGTTTGGATGGCAGACAAGCTTCTCCTGAGCTCGGCAGGCCATGAGCTGTGAATGCTCATCTTCCTGGGATACGATGGACCAAACTGGCAGTCCTCTCGCACCCACACACAAATTCCAGAGAGAGCTTCATAATGCAAGAGCCTCGGGTGAACAGCAACAACCTCCTATCCATCACTTATTGCCTAGGTTTTACATTGTTGAAGAATGTGGTGGGAAATAGATTTTCAACCTCAAAATGGGGCAGGGTAAGCAGGGCAGGGGATTGCATAGATACAACTCATTGAGGACTTAGGTCAACTGGAAATAAATAATGAAAGTATTGGTGGGCACGCGTAATGAGGCAAACAAGCAAAGAAATGGTGGGGTGGGTTCAGAAAAAGCTTAAAAGGGAGGAGTGCAGACCTGATTTCTTATTCCCTGGTTGACAACTTGTTGAGCAAATGCTTATCCTCTCTACCCCTCAGTTTTCTAACATGTGAGATTAGAGGATTAGATGAAAGGATTGAAAGGTCCTCTGAGAGCCTTTGAGACACTGATCTGTCCAACCCTGGCCTCATCCCTATGATGGTTCATATCTCTTAGCCAGGATGGAAGAGAGTGGCGTGAGTGATGAAAGTTGTTAATGGTACACGGACAGTACTGTAGATTTGGCAGCCAGGTTCAGCCCTTGAAAGACCATCTATGACCACTGGTAGAGTCAAAGTCTTTTTAACTAGTATCTCAGTTGAATTAAAAGGAAGCAACTACTCTAGTGCACAATAGGATGGAAGGCATGGGATGCAGAAACAGATCAAAGGGCAGGAAAAGAAGCAGCAGACAGGGCAGCTCCAACCCCCTACCCTAACCACCAGAGCCATGGGCGTTACCACGTCTGCCAAGAGGAAGTTAGCTTAGTTTGGGTCTCTCAAAGACAGATCCTGAGGCAAGGATTTGGGTGCAGTTTATTTGGGAGATGATCACAGAAGCACAAGTCAAAGAGAAGGGCAAGTGAAGAATGGGATGAGCTAATGAGTTAGTGAGCAGGTTACCACTGCAGGCAGCTGGGCTAGATGAACTTCGCTTGCTAGAAAACATTTTAAAAAACAAATTTACCGTGTATCTCTGTTCATGGAAAAGATTTTTGTGAACATTTTATAAAAAATAGAATAAGCTGGGCATGGTGGCTCACGCTTGTAATCCTAACACTTCGGGAGGCTGAGGCAGGAGGATTGCTTGAGCCCAGACAACCCGGGCAAGGTGGTGAGACCCGCCACACACAACATTTTTTTTAAATTAGCTGGGCATAGTGGTGCACACCTGTAGTCCCAGCTACTCAGGAGGCTGAGGCAGGAGGATCCTCTGAGCCCAGAAATTCAACACAGCAATGAGCTATGCGTGCACCACTGCATTCCAACCTGGGCAACAAAGCGAGACCCCATCTTAGAAAAAATAATAATAATAGTATTTTTGCATGTTTTTCTTGTTGTTGTTGCTTGGGTTTTTTGTTGTTTTGTTTGTTGAGACAGGGTCTCTGTCGCCCAGGCGACAGTGCAGTGGCAGTGCAGTGCAGTGCAGTGCAGTGACTGTGCAGTGGCACAGTCATGGTTCACCGTAGCTTCCACCTCCTGGGCTCAGGCAGTCCTCCCACCTCAGCCTCCTGAGCAGTGGGAACTACAGGTGCACAGCTCCACACCTGACTAATTTTTGTATTTTTTTTTAGAGACAAGGTTTTGCTATGTTGCCCAGGCTGGTCATGAACTCCTGGGCTCAAGTGAGCTACCCACATCAGCCTTCCCAAGTGCTGGGATTACAGGCATAAGCCACCCCACCGGGCCCAGAATAGTATTTTAAATGCAGAGGAACTTGCTATTTATAGACCTATTTGAAACATTTTATAAGGAGAATTACTGTTTCTTAATTTATCCTTTTTATAAATTTATATAAATTTTTATATATCAAGATGGCTTAAATTAACTAGTGTAAAGTCCTTTACCTGTGAAATCCTCAAAGGGCCTCAAAAACTGAGTCAGAGATAGCCATAGATTTGGAAATCTAGATGGAATTGTAGGAAGTAGTTGGGCAAAGCTGGATGGAGATGTTAATGATTGTCAGGTTTGTCTGGTTTTGTTAGGTGCTTGGGTGAAGGGAATCGGGGACTCTGCTAAGGAAAGGCTGAGCTAGACCTGCTAGCTAAGGAGATCATGGACTTTTACTCACACTTAATCACATATTTGTGTCCTCACCTGTGCAGCTAATTCTCAGGATTGACCAGACCAATGGTCCTCTCTTATGCTCAGACATTTAATATATCACAACTGAAATAGAATCATGAGTTGGAACATCATGCATCAGATCCTGGCCAGCATGCATAAGAGCCTTCATTGAAGAGGAGGTTCAATCATAATCAAGTTGATCCCTTTAAAAATGAATGAACCACAAGGCTCCATTAGTGATACTGCAAGCTCGCCCATCCTATTGATTTACAGTTTTCAGTCAATTATAGTGATTCCAATCTCAAAACCTTCTAAAATATGTCCTATAACAAAAGATTAAGTGGCGACATAACCAACGATAAACTATGAAGTGAAAATGCCGTATTTATAAATTACAGACTTTGAGGTCTTTCTTGCTCTTTTAAATAAACATGATGATCTTCATCTTCTTTTCCATATCTTCATTCTGTATTCTGTGGGCAACTAGTTAGAAAAGGTAGTAAAAACTGGGTGAAGAGACCAGCAGGACTGACATGGGTCACCTGGATTTGTCCTCATTCTTGGCTACAGACAACTCCAGGAGGTTATTTGGGAGTTGAGGATTAGGGAGGTGTTGGACGAGGGGAAGAGGTGGATGAGAAAGTGTGTCTGGGCCAGGCACAGTGGCTCGCGCCTGTAACCCCAGCACTTTGGGAGGCTGAGGGGGCGGATCTCCTCAGGTCAGGAGTTTGAGACCAGCCTGGCCAACATGGTGAAACCCCGTCTCTAGTAAAAAGACAAAAATTAGCCGGGCATGGTGGCAGGCACCTGTAATCCCAGCTACTTGGGAGGCTGAGGCAGGAGAATTGCTTGAACCCGGGAGGTCGAGGTTGCAATGAGCTGAGATCACGCCATTGCACTCCAGCCTGGGTGACAAAAGTGAAACTCTGTCTCAAAAAAAAAAAAGAAAGAAAAAGTCTACAACTCCTGGAAATGCAACTCAGAGTCACAAAAAGGAAGGGCTACTTCTTCTCACAACATTGCATCTTTTATTGCATTAGAACTTATCACTATTTGCTGCCTGGGTTGTAAGAATATATATATTCAGATTTGAAATAGTACTTGCGGAGAGTTGTTACACAAGCATCATCTTTAGAATCATAGCTTAGCTCTTTAGTCATATAGATAAGAGAAGATACAGAGGAAGCCGGATGTCAGTAGATAGCAAGAGGAATTAAAGATGGAATGATCTGGACATGGCCTCAATATACGCCATTGATAAATGTCACCACTCATTTTGAAATTTCCAGCAACTGAGAACGAGTCAGGCACTCAGAAGAGAGAACCAGTTACCTAGGAAAAATTTCAAAGCTATTTTTCAGAACTATTCATTGTTTAGGAAGAATCAGACCTCTAAGAATGTCCCTTTCTGTCCTGCCATTCTATGCAGAGTGGATGAAAAATAGAATATGTGTTCTGTTGTACAAACTGTGTTCCTCAGTGCCCTAAGGTTCCCTAGAGATGGTTCAGGTCCTCCTGAATATTTCAGGGGAGGTCTGAGGAGTTAGTAATAGGACTGCTGAGCTCACTGCCTGGCCCTCCCTTCTTCCACCACACAAGTTCTGCTTTTTTAGATTTTATAAATTAGGAATGTTTGTAATATTTTTTAAGATGAGATTTCCACTGCTAAGAGAAGGTTAAAAACCCTGAGTTAAAGTGTACTTGAAACCAAGACTTACATAATCACATGGCAGAGATATCTGTTAAATATATTTCTGATGAGTTCAAAACTAAGCAACACTTTTGTATTAGGCTGTTCTTGCTTTGCTGCAAAGAAATACCCAAGACTGGGTCATTTATAGGAGGTTTAATTGGCTTACAGTTCTGCAGGCTGTACAAGCATGATGCTGACATCACTGGGCTTCTGGGGAGGCCTCAGGGAGCTTTTATTTATGGTGGAAAACGAAGTGGAAGCAGGCACATCACGTGGCAAAAAGCACCAGCAAAAGAGAAAGAGAGTGGGGGAGAGATGCAGCATATGTTTATCTTATTATTATTGTTATTTATTATTATTATTTTGGAGACAGAATCTCACTCTGTCACCCAGGCTGGAGTGCAGTGGCGCGATCTCGGCTCACTGCAGTCTCTGCCTCCTGGGTTCAAGCGATTCTCTTGCCTCAGCCTCCCAAGTAGCTGGGACCACAGGTGTGCATGCCATCACACTCGGCTAATTTTTTTTTTTTTTTTTTTAGTAGAGACAGGGTTTCACCATGTTCACCATGTTGGCCAGGCTGGTCTCGAACTTTTGAGCTCAGCAGTCCACCCGCCTCAGCCTCCCAAAGGGCTGGGATTAACAGGCATGAGCCACCATGCCCAACCCTACAACACACTTTAAAAGGAGATCTCACAATGACTCACTATCTCAAAGACAGCACGAAGCCATGAGGGATCCCCCAGCATGATCCAAACACCTCCCACCAGGCCCTACCTCCTGCATTGGGGATTACAATTCAACAAGAGGTTTGCGCCGGGACAAATATCCTAACTATGTCAACTTTAAACATTTTTTGGAATCATTGCCATGACCTGAGTAGAGAAATAGAAATGATGCAGGGGAGGGAATCCAGGAACCTGGGATTTGGATTTGGTTCTACCAGAATCTACCCTGTCGTAGTGGTTACATCACCCAACCTGGAATCTTGGGGCTAAGTATGCATTAATTATCTGACACTTCATTCTCATACTAACACATAGACCTGAGAGTGAGTTGTGACCCCATTGCAGTTTATTTAAGTGTGAGCAGTCTATTAGGGTCTATTTTGTAGCCTGCTTTTTAATTAAATAGCCTACATCCTATTTCGCACAGAGCACATTTAAGGGAACTGATAAGGTCATCAAAAGCATTTTTGACTCCTTCAAGAGTCAGATACAAGAGACTGTCTATAATAAAAGAAATAGAAATATAAAAGAAAGCTGCCGAACAATAATCTAGGCAACACTGACTATACTGAAAAATTTAAAGGATGTTTACAAAAGGTTTGTAATAACATAGAGAATGAATGTTATAATAAGAATTGAAAATATCCACTTTGGAAGGCTGAGGCGGACAGATCACAAGGTCAGGAGATGGAGACCATGGTGAAACCCCGTCTCTACTAAAAATACAAAAAATTTGCTGGGCGTGTTGGCTTGTGCCTGTAATCCCAGCACTTTGGGAGGCCTAGGCAGGTGGATCATGAGGTCAGGAAATTGAGACCATCCTGGCTAACACGGTGAAACCCTGTCTCTACTAAAAATACAAAAAATTAGCTGGGCGTGGTGACGGGCACCTGTAGTCCCAGCTACTCGGAAGGCTGAGGCAGGAGAATGGCATGAACCCGGCAGGCAGAGCTTGCAGTGAGCCAAGATCACGCCACTGCACTCCAGCCTGGGCGACAGAGCAAGAGACTCCGTCTCAAAAAAAAAAAAAAAAGAAAATATCACTACAAAATTTGTATGAGATTATGGTCACAGCTATGTAAAATTTTTAAACTATTCAGAGGAAAGATAATGGCAAGAAATACATGAAATTTTAATAGTTTTTCACTGACAAAACTGTTTTTTTCCTTCTTTCAAGATGTGTATTTTTTTTTCTTCTTCTTCTTCGAGATGGAGTCTTACTCTGTCACCCAGGCTGGAGTGCAGAGGTGCAATCTCAGCCCACTGCAACCTCTGCCTCCCTGGTTCAAGTGATCCTCCTGTCTCAGCCTTCCCGAGTAGCTGGGATTACAGGCACGCACCACCACGCCTGGGTAATTTTTTTTTTTTTTTTTTCCCAGTAGAGACAGGGGTTTAACCATTTTGGCCAGGCTGGTCTCGAACTCCTGACCTCAGGTGATCCGCCCACCTCAGCCTCCCAAAGCGCTGGGATTACAGGCGTAAGCCCCTGTACCTGGCCTTAAATAGCTTTTAAAATAACATGAAATAAAGTAATTGTATTAATTCCCTAGGGCTACTCAAAGTATCATAGACTGCGTGGCTTAAAACAGCAGAACCGTGTTGCCTTGCAGTCCTGGAGGCTGGGAGTCTGAGATTAAGAGGTCAGCAGGGCCTGCTTCCTCTGAAGCCTGGAAGGGGGTCCTTCCTGGCCTCTTCCTGGCTTCTGGGGGTTGCCAGCATGTGCTGTTCCTCAGCTTGCAGCTGCATCGCTCCCATCTCTGCCTCTTTCATCCCATGCTGCTCACCCTGTGTGTCTGTGTCTTCATATGGCTGTCTTCTTACAAGGACTCCAGTCATATTGAATTAAGGGCCCACCCTACTCCAGTATGACCCATTGTTACAGTAGGTAGCTAGTCACATATGAGCAAGGCAGAAGAGGGCTCCCCCAATTCCCACCGCACCCTACTTCCCCACCTTGACCCCCACCCCCGCCCCTGCACACACGCACGTACACACACCAGGAATGTCAGGGAACCATCAAGTGATGGTCAGGCGGTTTTGTTAACTGTCTCTCTAAAATGATAATTGTTCACAGCAGGCACCAGGGAAGGGCCACCTCCCAAAACAGAAAACACCTAAAAGTGGTGATCCGCAGCTTCCCATAAAATCTCAGGAGTTGGGCGAGTGGGCTCAATCATGCACATTAATTGGCAAAATGGTAGCGTTTAACTGGTACATGACCTTCCTCTAGGAGGAATGCTAGACTGGTAAGGGAAGGATGCCTCAGGCGAGCATGCATGCAACTCCAGTAAACACACTGTGCATGCTCCCCTCCCAAGTGCTAGCAGGCCACTGCGCATGCGGGCAGCCCACCCCAAGGGAAGAATTAGGAAAGAAGGGAGGCAACTCCACCTCCACCCCAGACCTCCAAGGCATGCCAACATATAAAACCCCAGGTCAGGCCGGGCGCGGTGGCTTACGCCTATAATCGCAGCACTTAAGGAGGCCGAGGCGGGCAGATCATGAGGTCAGAGATGGAGACCATCCTGGCCAACACGGTGAAATCCCGTCTCTACTAAAATCTAAAAAAATTAGCTGGGCGTGGTGGTGCGTGCCTGTAATCCAGCTGCTCGGGAGGCTGAGGCAGGGAAATTGCTAGAACCCGGGAGGTGGAGGTTGCAGTGAGCCTAGATTGCGCCACTGCACTCCAGCCTGGCAACAGAGCGAGACACCGTCTGAAAAAGAGAACAAAAAAACCCCAAGTCAAGGATCAAACTGCGAACTTCATCTCTCAAGTTGCCAGCTTGGCCCTCTTCCGAGTGTACTTCCTTTCATTCCTGCGCTAAAGCTTTTTAATAAACTCACTCCTGGTCTAAAACTTGCCTCGGTCTCTCCTTCTGCCTTATGCCCCTCAGTCAAATTCTTTCTTCTGAGGAGGCAAGAATTGAGGTTGCTGCAGACCTGTAGGGATTCGCCGCAGGTACCGCCATAATTATATCTGCAATTACCCTGTTTCCAAATAAGGTCACATTATGAGGTTCTGGGGGTTAGGACTTTAATATATCTTTTTGGGGATATGGGAGAGACAAAATTCAAACCATAGTTATTTTTAACAATTTTGATTTTTTTTTTTTTTTTTTTTGATAGAGACGGAGTCTCACTCTGTTGCCCAGGCTGGAGTGCAATGGCGCAATCTCAGCTCACTGCAACCTCCGCCTCCTGGGTTCAAGCGATTCTCCTGCCTCAGCCTCCGGAGTAGCTGGGACTACAGGCGCGTGCCACCATGCCCGCTAATTTTTGTGTTTTTAGTAGAGACGGAGTTTCACCATGTTGGCCAGGCTGGTCTCAAACTCCTGACCTCGTGATCCACCCACCTCAGCCTCTTAAGGTGCTGGGATTACAGGCTTGAGCCACCGCACCTGGCAAATTTTGATGTTTCGTGCAGCAGTTGAAGACCCTTATTCTGTCTCACCCTAATGTAATGGTTTCCACTCTTTAGTACATGGGTGTTTAGGAAAGTGGTGCTTTGGGTAGTTTTTGCTGTGACCCCTCACTTTTTCTCTGGCCACCCCTCTCATTGTCTAACATGTATTTATAGTAGTCTCCTCCCCGCCTTTTATTTCCACGGGATATGTTCTAAGACACATGGGAACGCCTGAAGCCAAAGATAGTAGTGAACCTTATATATACTACGTTTTTTCCCATACATACATACCTGTGATAAAGTTTAATGTATAAATTAGGCACAGTAAGAGATTAGCAGCAGTAACTAAAAATAGAACTAGTATAATAATATGCTGTGTTTGGGTCATGGGGGCAGATCCCTCATGGCTTGGTGCTGTCTTCACAATAGTGAGTTCTTGCAAGATCTGGTCCTTTAAAAGTGTGTGGCACCTCTCCCCTATTCTTACACTCTCTTGCTCCTGAATGTGGGAGAGACCATATTCATTAAGTTATATGAATATGGCTCTCCCTTTCTCTCAGAATTGTTGTTGTTTAGTAGTCACTTATTTTCAGACCATAGTTGACCACAGGTACCTGAAACCACTGAAAGTGAAAGTGTGAATAAGGGGAGACTATTGTAATTAGGCACATACCAAGTTCATAGCACTGTTTTAATCTATCAGGATAAAGCTGACAAAACTCTCTTCTAACCATCAAGTTGCTTTCATTTATACCATAGTTTTCAAATAGATTGACTTTTAAACAAGTAACTACAAGGCTAGGTGTGGTGGCTCATGCCTGTAATGCTAGCAGTTTGGGAGGCCACCGAGGCAGGCTGATCACCCAAGGTCAGGAGTTCGAGATCAACCCGGCCAACATGGCAAAACCCCATCTGTACTAAAATAGAAAAATTAGTTGGACTTGGTGACGGGTGCCTGTAATCCCAGTTACTCGGGAGGCTGAGGCAGGAGAATTGCGTGAACCTGGGAAGTGGAGGTTGCAGTGAGCCAAGATCATGTCACTGCACTCCAGCCTGGGCAACAGAGTGAGACTCCCTCTCAAAAAACAAACAAACAAAACAAGTAACTACAGTTTGTGAATCACTATAAAGAACATCTTTGGCCCAGTCAGGGTGGCTCATGCTTGTAATCCCAGCACTTTGGGAGGCTGAGGCAGGAGGATCACTTGAGGCCAGGAGTTCAAGACCAGCCTGAGCACCACAGCGAGACCCTGTCGCTACAAAAAGTAAAAAAAAAAAAATTAGCTGGGCATGGTGGCCTGCACCTGTAGTCCCAGCTACTCATGAGACTAAGCCCAGGAGTTGGAAGCAGCAGTGAGCTATGATTTTGCCAGTACTCCAGCCTGGGTGACAGAGACTCTGTCTCTAAATAACAACAATAATATTTAAAAATTAGGTTGTAAAAGCATTTCTTAGACCTTTTTACATACATATAACAGATGACAGGGAAGAGACTAATAGGAAAAAAAGAAGGAAGAAAACTAAGATAGAAATAGATGGAAATAGAAGTTGATTTTGCCAAAAGGAGTATTTTTTCAGCATTGAGTAATGTCCAGTTTAGTGGGGATATTTTTGAATTAGCTAATGTTTTAAAATAGTGTCTTACTGGCTTTGAACTTTTTTTAGTGACTTTTTCTACTGCCGTGCTAAAATAATTTTCTTTTTTATATTGAGATCTAAGCATGTTTATTTAATTTTTTGGAAGAATCATGTCTTTTGCTAAGTTTGACAGAATTGCTTGACATAAAAATATAAATAAGGAACTATGGCATGGCTTGGATAAAGCATGTGTGAGTTTATATTGCTTGTTATATGGTTATATTGCTGCCACATGCCTTTGAAAGTAAAAATATTTATTTCTCTTGTTATATGCATTTATTTATTTACTTTTATTTGTTTTATTTTTTTGAGACAGAGTCTTGCTCTGTTCCCCAGGCTGGAGTGCAGTGGCACGATCTTGGCTCACTGCAAGCTCTGCCTCCCGGGTTTATGCTATTCTCCTGCCTCAGTCTCCCGAGTAGCTGGGACTACAGGCGGCCACCACCACGCTCGGCTAATTTTTTTATATTTTTAGTAGAGACGGGATTTCACCGTGTTAGCCAGGATGGTCTCGATCTCCTGACCTTGTGATCCGCCTGCCTTGGCCTCCCAAAGTACTGGGATTATAGGTGTGAGCCACCGCACCCGACCCATTCATTTTTCATTTATTTATTTATTTTTAGACAGAGTCTCACTGTATCGCCCAGGCTGTAGTGCAGTGGCACAATCTCAGCTCAGTGCAACCTCCACCTTCCAGGTTCAAGCGATCCTCCTGTCTCAGCTTCCTGAGTAGCTGGGACCACAGGCGCATGCCACCACGCCAATTTTTGTATTTGTATTTTTAATAGAGACAGGGTTTCATCATCTTGGCCAGGCTGGTCTCGAACTCCTGACTTCAGGTGATCCCCTGCCTCGGCCTCCCAAAGTGCTGGGATTATAGGGGTGAGCCACCGGGCCTGGCCTGCATGCATGTATTTTAATGAGTGATTATGACAATGTCAGTGACAGCTTCAAATTGGTATGTGTATTCCATTGTGCAGTTGTACCTTTTTATTTCCATTTTTCTTGTTGGGAGTGCTTTGTGTTTAAAAAGCTAAGGAAATTAAATTCCTTAAATTGGCAAAGCTATACCAATACGATGAAACTTTACTACATGTAAGCCAGGAAATTAGAATGTGGTGTTCTCCCAGCAGCTGGTATTTGGCTATTCTGAACATTACACGACAGAAAAGTTAAAGTGGGGCAGCTTTTCCTTGTGTGAATTTTGCTAGGAGGTAAGAATATCTCTTTTCCCCACTTGGTGCAGAGGACATGGGCAGGGCTGACCCAACCATCTGGGGAGAGTGTGCCCACCAGTTCTGGGTCTCCTGGGACCTCAGACTCTCAGACTCCCAACTCCTCTTGTCTGTCCTACAAGAAGAAGGCCAGAAATTAAACTCCCAGAAATTAAACTAGTCGTACTGATGTGGCATGGATAGTTGGCAGCAGAGTGTGGTAGTTCTCCCAGCACTACTATTACTATTACTAGCAGTCCCCATTTATCAGGTGCCAGCCACTCTACACAGCACTTTTCCTGCACTGTTTCATTTATTCCTCCCACTGCTCTGTTTAACAAACACTTCCATTATCCCTATTTCATGGAGGAGAAAACCAGGGCTTAGGGACATTAAGTAACTTGGCCGTGATTGCACCTTTATGGAAAATAGCAAATCTAGGATTAAAAACCAGGATCATCTGGACAACCCATGGTTTTGACCTCTAAGTTTCAGGTAACTTATGCTTTTTATTTGTTTATTTTATTTTATTATTTTTGAGACAGAGTCTCACTCTGTTGCCCAGGCTGGAGTGAGTGCAGTGGCACCATCTTGGCTCACTGCAACCTCCATCTCCCGGGTTCAAGTGATTCTCGTGTCTCAGTCTCCCGAGTAGCTGGGATTATGGGCATGTACCACCATACCTGGCTAATTCTTGTATTTTCAGTAGAGACGGGGTTTCACCATTCAGTCAGGCTGGTCTTGAACCCCTGGCCTCAAGTGATCTGCCTGCCTTGGCCTCCCAAAGTGCTGGGATTGCAGGCATGAACCACCACACCTGGCCAACTTATGCATTTTAACCAAGCCTTGGAAGATCCAGTTCCTTGACATAAAGGAACATAAAAGGGGAACTCTATGAAGTTTTTTTCTCATTATAAAAATAACACATATTTGCTGGGCATGAGGGCTCACATCTGTAATCCCAGCTATTCAGAAGGCTGAGGCAGGCGTATATTTCAGCCCAGGAGTTTGAGGCCAGCCTGGACAATGTAGCAAGACCCATTATTTAAAAAAAATTAATTCAAAAATAACATATTCATTGAAGAAAATATAGAAAAGCATGAAGTAAAAAATAAAATTCACCTACAATCCTTACCAACAATCATTAACATCTAATACATTTTCTTTGTTCTTTTTCCTTAGCATGTTAGGTTTATTTATTTATTTATAAATGTAATCGGAATTGTACTGTTTGGTAACCTGCTTCTTTTGACTTCATATATTGCTGACATTCTCACATCATTAAACACCATGTTACAACCTAATTTTTAATGGCTGAATTGACTAGAATGTAATTGATTTCACCATTTCTGTGATTTTGGGTAGTTAGGTTGTTTCTCATCAGTCACTATTTTAAATACCACACATGCTAGTAATTTCCCTAAGCAAATTCTTGACAAGGAATGGCAGATTCAGAGACTATGAGGCTGGGCACGATGGCTCACTCCTGTAATCCCAACACTTTCGGATGCCAAGGCAGATGGATCACCTGAGGTCAGGAGTTCAAGACCAGCCTGGTCAACACGGTGAAATCCCATCTCCACTAAAACTACAAAAGTTAGCTGGGCATAGTGGTGCATGCCTGTAGTCCCAACTACTCAGGAGGCTGAGGCAGGAGAATCACTTGAACCCAGGAGGCAGAGGTTGCAGTGAGCCAAGATTGGCCACTATATATACTCCAGCCTGGGTGACAGAGCAAGACTCCATCTCAAAACAAAATGAAACAAAACAAAACAAAAAACAAACAGAAAGGCTATGAATATTTGTTAGGTTCTTGGAACATTTTGTCAAACTCCCTCCAAAAAGGCTCTGCCAAGTTATAAGAGGAGGAGTTTGATTTTTTCGATTTTTTGGTTATTTTTTTCTTTTTTTGTTTTGTTTTGAGACAGTCTTACTCTGTCACCCAGGCTGGAATGCAGTGACCGATCTCGGCTCACTGCAACCTCCACCTCCCAGGTTCAAGCGATTCTTCTGCCTCAGCCTTCTAAGTAGTGGGGACCATAAGCACGCACCAACATGCCTGGCTAATTTTTTTTTTGTATTTTTAGTAGAGAGCAAGTTTTGCCATGTTGACCAGGCTGGTCTTGAACTCCTGACCTCAAGTGATCTGCCTGACATGGCCTCCCAAAGTGCTAGGATTACAGGCATGAGCCACCGCGCCCGACCTGAGGAGCAGCTTAACGGTGAGGGGACTTCAGGTTCTAGTACAGGCTCTCGAGGGAGAGATCATGGGAAATTTAGAACATTGTCACTTCTCAAGACATGCCTTATGGGTAGCCACCTGCTGTCTTTCTCTGGGATCCAAGACCCTAGGTCTGTCAGAGAAGACTTGGAACAGAGGATGTAACCCTGGGCTCTGCACTGCCTGCCCACTCAAGGCTGTAAGTTCAATGGTCCCTGAGAAGCACGGAGAACCACAGCAGTAGGAAAGCCAGAAGATGAAAAGGCAGTTCCTAGGAAAACAAAGGGTTTTCCTGCCCACTGTTTCCTCTGATCACGGCCCTGGAATGATGCAGCTTTACAACCACTGGTATTTTGCTGAGAGAGATTCCGATTTAAGTGAGGTCACACCACCCTATGCAGAGAAGCCCAGACCCTGTTCCACTCTCCTGTGTAAGGCTATCTGTCTCTCCTCAAGGAAAAAAGAATCTGTGTCAAAGATTCTCCCCCTCAACAAGTGGAAATAAATACTCAGCATTATACCAAGGAACCCTTGAACTTGCTTTACGAGTAATTATCTCTAGTTTTCAACATTTGCTGAATTCCAACCACACAACAGACGCTGTCCAAGATACAGAGGGTCTCCAGACTTTGGGCTTGCAATCTTGAGAAACTGACAAGCCTGGCAAATGTGAGAAATGAGGGGAATGCACTTCGTTGAAATGGGGTCTGAAAAAGGGCACTCTTGGTAATTATATGTCTGGTTACACATTCTTGACAACTATTTACAGCTCTGACTGACTGTGCAAAGACAATGCCCAGTTTGTTGGCTCAAACAAAGGCAAACAAGGCTCAGCCCCAAGCACGATTCTGTATGCCATTTTGTAATGTTGAAACAAGGCAGGGAGCTTGGTGTGTGGTGTGCACTTATGTTCCCTAAATGTGGAGAAAACCAAAACCTTAGATTTCCAGATGTGTCTATTCACTTCAGATGTGGTTAATATATTATGCACACACATGATTTAAACTACCAAATACCTGCTTTTCTTACACAGTATTAAAGCAGGACAGAAATAAGAAGCATGAGACAATCTGTAAACGAAGTGATTCGTAGCCATAGTCTCTCATGGATTTGGCTGATTTTGGGGGTTGGTTGCTTCTGCATCCAAAGTGACTGTGGTCAGGCCGGGTGCCAGTGACTTATGCCTATAATCTCAGCACTCTGGGAGGCCGAGGTGGGCGAATCACTTGAGGTCAAGAGTTCGAGACCAGCCTGGCCAACACGGCGAAACGCTGTCTCCACTAAACATGCAAAAATTACACAGGCGTGGTGGTGGGCGCCTGTAATCCCAGCTTCTCAGGGGGCTGCGACAGGAGAATTGGTTGAACCTGGGAGGCGGAGGTTGCAGTGAGCCAGGATGGCGCCACTGCCCTCCAGCCTGGGGCACAGAATGAGACTCCATCTCAAAGCAAACAACAAACAAACAAACAAAAAACCCAAAGTGACTGTGGTCAGCACCCAAGAGAGGAGAACAGCATGCTGAACCCTGACACTGACTCTGATGGGGGGGTGCGGTGAGTAATAAAGTGTGCTAACACAGGGGCCTTAATATGTTTTTAATTTGCATATAACAAAGCATGTTTAATTAACATTAAAATCTATTTTGTCATGGTATTTCTACGTAGATGGCTCCAGAAAGCACATGCAAAGATAGTAATAGTATAGCAAATCTATTATTCTGACTTCTAACTCAAAACTGTGGTAGAAGTCTGCATCTTTCTTGCATTTTATATATCAGGTCATACTACAGTGGGCTGCTTACTCATTCTAAACTTAGTAGTAGTAAAACCACTAGGTTAGCCTGTCACTGCTAATGTATTCTATAACTTAATCTGCCTGGTGGATTACATGCTGGTATATGAATGCAAAAATTTATCATGGTGTACACTTAGATTAGCGCATATTACTGTGTTATACCTCAGTTAAAACAAACAAGCATTGCTAAGTGTTTGATGGGAATCAATAAGGTCAAAAGTATTTGATGGGAATCAAAAGTCAGCCTGGGCAACATAGTGAGACCTCATCTCTACAAAAAAATTTTTTTTTAGATAGGCAGGTGTGGTGGTGGTGCACGGTTGTACTTCTAGCTGCTCAGGAGGCTGAGGTGGGAGGCTCACTTTGAGCCCAGGGGGTTAAGGCTGAAGGGTGACAGAGCAAGACCCTGTCTCAAATATATATACATATACACACACCATATATACAAATATATGTTATAACGATATATACCATATATAAATATATATTTATAATATATATGTGTGTGTATGTGTGTATGATAAAGTTAAAAGCACTGTGAATTAGGGCAGGGTAGATCAGAGTTGTCACGTCCAAGCTCACCAAACTAATTATGTGAAAATGGACATGTAACCTTCAATCAGAAACACACTAGGGAGCATCTGTTCTGACACTTCCTCTTTACAGAGGAAAATAAGCTTGAAAGTAATAAAGCAAATTGTCTAGATGTTAGGGTAAAGCTTGTTTTCAACTCAGACCTTCTGACTCAAAACCAAATGCCGGCTGGGCGCGGTGGCTCAAGCCTGTAATCCCAGCACTTTGGGAGACCGAGACGGGCGGATCATGAGTTCAGAAGATCGAGACCATCCTGGCTAACACGGTGAAACCCCGTCTCTACTAAAAAATACAAAAAACTAGCCGGGCGAGGTGGTGGGCACCTGTAGTCCCAGCTACTCGGGAGGCTGAGGCAGGAGAATGGCGTGAACCCGGGAGGCGGAGCTTGCAGTGAGCTGAGATCCGGCCACTGCACTCCAGCCTGGGAGACAGAGCGAGACTCTGTCTCAAAAAAAAAAAAAAACAAAAAAACAAAACCAAATGCCATATACATAAGCTTGCTTCCAAATTCCTGTTTTGGCCTGTTTCTTGGCCAATGAAATAAAGAGATTGAGGTCTTCTTGACAAAAATACTTAATAAGAACTAATCAAGCCTTGTCAAGACTGAACCTCCTATTTACAAGAAATACAGGGAACAGAGGAACAAGTTAAATGACAACATGAAGAAATGTGGGATATCCTACAAATGACCTGGGTTCACCAAAGAGTCAACTTGAATTTACAGTAGCATTAACAATGTCAAATGTTTCACTCTCGACATAATGAATTTCCAAATGCTATATTTTCATTTCTTGACTTGGCTGGAAGGGAAAAGTAATCATTACTAGAATTAGCTGATTTTCTATTTGAAGCATCATTTGCAAATGCAAACTGCCATCATTTAAAAATCTTTTCAGATTTCTTCTTTTGATTGAGCCAATGTAATAACAGTTATCTTTTCATTTTTCACTCATAAAATAAATTTTAGAAGAACAACCATTTGATATCAATGAAAACTCACGTTTCACAGGGTAATATGTAAACGCACATTCTGTATCATCCAAGCTAAAATGTTGTTTTGGGGCACAGTGATCCTAAAAAACCTACTAATATTCAAGCAGATGCTGATGCGTCCTCAGCAGACATGTGTCTTTCGGTTTGCATTCGATCAGTGAGATCATTAAGGCCCCCATGGTGGTTGGTCGATGTCAACAAATATTTTGTGCGAGGTTATAAGTTCATTATTTACATTAATGAAAAATAGAAATTTGATATTTAATTTCTTATTACACATGCCATTTTTTAACCTCATTCCTCCAAAATGCAATGCAAATACTCATTGAATTTCTCAAAATAAATAGTTATGGATTTATACTGTACAGTATAGTACAAGCCCACTGTAGCAAGAGTGTTCAGACCACTTTCTAAATGCTCTATGGGAGACTGCTCACCTATCTCCTGTCCATGTTTCACATGCATCTTTCCTATAATTTCCCATATTTCCCAATGACCCTGACAATATACACCTCAGAGATCACTGTGGGCTTCAGCACAACTGGCTGGTACAAAAAGTAGCTGACGAGGACAAGAACATTAAATATTTCTCCCATTATCCCCAAGACCAGAATAAATTAGCTGTCCCAAGGTGTTCCTTCTCCAAGCACTTTGTTTTGTCAGCAAGTGTGCTTGCAAGCCATCCTTGAAAGAGAGATGTTAAATACAGTGAGTCTAAAAAGGGTTATCTTCCAGATTCAATCATATGTTAAGGTGAAGCCTCTGTTCACAACATGGGTTTCACATATTTCCTTTTTTGTTTTTTTGTGTTTTCAAGACAGAGTCTCACTGTGTCATCCAGGCTGGAGTGCAGTGGCCACGATCTTGGCTCACTGCAAGCTACGCCTCCCAGGTTCACGCCATTCTCCTGCCTCAGCCTCCTGAGTAGCTGGGACTACAGATGCCCGCCACCATGTCCGGCTAACTTTTTGTATTTTCAGTAGAGACGGGGTTTCACCATGTTAGCCAGGATGGTCTCGATCTCCCTACCTCAGGTGATCCACCCACCTCGGCCTCCCAAAGTGCTGGGATTACCGACCGGCGTGAGTCACCGCTCCCGGCCGGGTTTCACATACTTTCAACAGAAGCTGGAAATACAAGGTGGAGTGATATCAAACCCATCTGGCTTAATAACAATACTAGTTAAAAAAAATTGGTCAGGCGCGGTGGCTCACGCCTGTAATCCCAGCACTTTGGGAGGCCAAGGCAGGCAGATCACCTGTGGTAGGGAGTTCGAGACCAGCCTGGCCAACATGGAGAAACCCCATCTCTATTAAAAATACAAAATTAGCCAGGCGTCGTGGCGCATGCCTGTAATCCCAGCTACTTGGGAGGCTGAGGCAGGAGAATCACTTGAACCTGGAGGCAGAGGTTGCGGTGAGCCGAGATCACGCCACCGCACTCCAGCCTGGACAACAAGAGCAAAACTCCATCTAAAAATAAATATTAATTAATTAAAAATAAACTAAAATAAAAATTTGAAATACAGATTTAAAAAAAGCTAAGCCAGATATAGGCAACTAATACAAACTGTCTTGGGCAAACCGTAGCACACTTTTACCCTAGAACTGGGGAGTGAAGATGAACAAAGCTTTGATGAGTTGAAAAAAGAAGTTTCACAATGAATAGGATAGGCTTACACATGGAAGTGAGTTGTTAAAAACCCAGAGTGGCAGGAGAGGTGTGGAATCTGGACAAGACATTAAGGTAGTTTCCTCCCAGTGTGAGGAGGATCTTGTAATCGAGGAGAATTACCAGAACTAATTAGCCTGTTTTGTATGCATACCTCATTGACTTGACACTTGCATGGTAGGTTGATTACTTCGGTGTTGACTAATCCTCCCAGCCACAGGTGTATAGAGTGGAATTACCTCCTTCCTGGAAACTAGGCAAATTACTATGATGGCAGATCACGAAAGAGGGAGAGATGCATGTGGAAAGTGATATCTTTGTGCCATTTCTGGAAAAAAGTCTGAAGACATTGACATATAAGTGAAATTCCCCCTTTGCACACCTTCACCACGGCCTGTACCCTCCCAAAGGTGCCATTTATAACTACACAACAGGCCACCCCCAACAAATATCCAGGGGGCTATACTGAATATTTTTCAAAATAGCTTCATCATCGATTGCAAAGGACTAAGGAGGAAAAGAACATGATTGTCAGCAGTTCTCATTACAGCCTTGACCAGAGCTGCGTAAGGATCCCGTTTGTAGAAGGCAAGCCTAATTTTATGAATAGGCAAAGTGACGGTTGTCCGAAATCTATATCAAAGACCTCTCCCTCTGAAATATCTGAAATGCATTATTACCAATTTACCCCTTAAGGTGAGCGTTACTTTCCTTCATTCACCATCCTTCAAAGTATAAATATCACTGGTAAGAAAAATACAATAAATTCCTAACATTTTAATGCAGATTAATTTCTTAGATGATTTTCTGTACAGGGCAAAGTAGAGTACTTGACAGCTATGCACACCTGAGTGAAGGAAAAGGTGGGTTCGGGGAGGAGGGCAAGTGAAAAGGTGAAACTAACATGAAGGGCGGAGCGTACCAAGAACTCAGCAAAGGGAGTTAATTGGTTTGGCCAAGCATGGCAGCCTACCTGGGGTGTGGGCTGCGAGACTGATGATAAAGCTCCCTCAGCTAAGCTTGTCAGGAGCGGTGGTGAGGGAGCAATTTACCCACAAATATACCCTCTTTCTCCACTTTGTTTTTGAGACAAATGATGTGTTTAAGGATAAAATAGAGACTGCTGAATCAAGTTGCCTAACTGAAGAACTGAAAACATGCTCTATGCCCCTCTCTCTCCATTAAAGAAATAATTAAACAGAAAAAACAAAACAGAAAATTCAAGAAAGAAGCTTCCATGGTCCAGAAATTTGAGGAATTTGTAGAAGACAAACACCAAAAAATGGTGGCAAAACAAGAACAAGAAAAATCCTGTTTGAAATTCAGGGCTGCAAGAGCAATTGCAACTTTCGCTATACTCATCATATGTGATTACAAAGAACAGGCATGGACTTTCAAGCAATTTTCAGGGCAATTAGTTAGACAGGTGTATTTGGAACAGTCCTTTCCCTTACCCTGCTTTTCCAGTGCATATCGAGTGGTGACAGCAGCATGTGTCCCCAAGTTAAAACCCTTTAAGCTGCTTTCAAAAGAGAAATGGGTTACCATATTGGGCCGGGCACAGTGGCTCACGCCTGTCATTCCAGCACTTTGAAGCAGGCGGATCACTGAGGTCAAGAGTTCGAGACCAGGCTGGCCAACTTATAGTGAAACCCTGTCTCTACTAAAAAATTCAAAAATTAGCCAGGTGTGGTGGTGCACACCTGTAGTCCCAGCTACTTGAGAAGCTGAGACAGAAGAATCACTTGAACCTGGGAGGCGGAGGTTGCTGTGAGCTGAGATTGCACCATTCTACTCCATCCTGGGTGAAGGAGTGAGATCTATCAGAAAAGGAAGAAAGGAAGGAAGGAAGGAAGGAAGGAAGGAAGGAAGGAAGGAAGGAAGGAAGGAAGGAAGGAAGGAAGGAAG